>NW_027326426.1:300000-600000 GCF_048164855.1 Canis lupus baileyi | reverse complement strand
CTGGCTTCAAGGCTTGCTTCCCTGTGAGAGCTAAGGACAGGGCACAACCCTCCCGCATCCTGCTTGACTGTAGAAGGAGCTGCTAACGTCCTCATGTTAGTGGCAGGGAAAGGTTGTGAGAAAAGCATGTGGAATCGTTGTGCCTGAACCCACGTGTATCTGAGTTGAATACAGCGATTTCCAAAGTCCTTCTTCATTAGAGTGTAGCTAGGTTCCCACTCGCATGTCCGAGTGGGTAGCAGACATCTGCCTCCCATGCATACCCACTTCTGAGAGTTGAGCTTATGGCCTGTAACCCTACCTCCTGCCTGCAGCTACCTTTCGTTTCCAAAAGGCCTAGGCTCGCTGCTTCACCGAAGTGTTGGGAGAGGTAACTGGAATCTGCCGGCACACAAGACTAGTGCCTCCAAGCTCAATCCAGCGATTTCCCAGTAATTCCGGGGGTAGACTGGTGCTACATACTAAGTTCCATATGAGAGAAGGTAGCTGAACGCCTTGTCCAAAATCATCTTACTTCTGACAGTTGAGCTCACCCTCAGTCCCTCACAGTTCCACACTGCCTGCAGAGTGAGTTTCGCACGTCTTCACCAGAGACGTTTGCCAGAGGCTATGAGACGCAAGTTAACAATGCAGACCTGGACGGTGTCTCCAGGTGCAGTAGAGTGGTAATCTGGGAACCTCCTGTCTCAGAATACTGCTACCTTCACCCTGCCATAAGAATGCAGCTAGTTGACAGCTGGCTTCAAGGCATGCTTCCCTGTGAGAGCTAAGGACAGGGCACAACCCTCCCGCATCCTGCTTGACTGTAGAAGGAGCTGCTAACGTCCTCATGTTAGTGGCAGGGAAAGGTTGTGAGAAAAGCATGTGGAATCGTTGTGCCTGAACCCACGTGTATCTGAGTTGAATACAGCGATTTCCAAAGTCCTTCTTCATCAGAGTGTAGCTAGGTTCCCACTCGCATGTCCGAGTGGGTAGCAGACATCTGCCTCCCATGCATACCCACTTCTGAGAGTTGAGCTTATGGCCTGTAACCCTACCTCCTGCCTGCAGCTACCTTTCGCTTCCAAAAGGCCTAGGCTCGCTGCTTCACCGAAGTGTTGGGAGAGGTAACTGGAATCTCCCGGCACACAAGACTAGTGCCTCCAAGCTCAATCCAGCGATTTCCCAGTAATTCCTGGGGTAGACTGGTGCTACATACTAAGTTCCATATGTGAGAAGGTAGCTGAACGCCTTGTCCAAAATCATCTTACTGCTGAGAGTTGAGCTCACCCTCAGTCCCTCACAGTTCCACACTGCCTGCAGAGTGAGTTTCCCACGTCTTCACCAGAGACGTTTGCCAGAAGCTTCTGAGACGCAAGTTAACAATGCAGAACTGGAGGGTATCTCCAGGTGCAGTAGAGTGGTAATCTGGGAACCTCCTGTCTCAGAATACTGCTACCTTCACCCTGCCATAAGAATGCAGCTAGTTGACAGCTGGCTTCAAGGCTTGCTTCCCTGTGAGAGCTAAGGACAGGGCACAACCCTCCCGCATCCTGCTTGACTGTAGAAGGAGCTGCTAACGTCCTCATGTTAGTGGCAGGGAAAGGTTGTGAGAAAAGCATGTGGAATCGTTGTGCCTGAACCCACGTGTATCTGAGTTGAATACAGCGATTTCCAAAGTCCTTCTTCATCAGAGTGTAGCTAGGTTCCCACTCGCATGTCCGAGTGGGTAGCAGACATCTACCTCCCATGCATACCCAGTTCTGAGAGTTGAGCTTATGGCCTGTAACCCTACCTCCTGCCTGCAGCTACCTTTCGCTTCCAAAAGGCCTAGGCTCGCTGCTTCACCGAAGTGTTGGGAGAGGTAACTGGAATCTCCCGGCACACAAGACTAGTGCCTCCAAGCTCAATCCAGCGATTTCCCAGAAATTCCTGGGGTAGACTGGTGCTAAATACTAAGTTCCATATGTGAGAAGGTAGCTGAACGCCTTGTCCAAAATCATCTTACTGCTGAGAGTTGAGCTCACCCTCAGTCCCTCACAGTTCCACACTGCCTGCAGAGTGAGTTTCGCACGTCTTCACCAGAGACGTTTGCCAGAGGCTATGAGACGCAAGTTAACAATGCAGACCTGGACGGTGTCTCCAGGTGCAGTAGAGTGGTAATCTGGGAACCTCCTGTCTCAGAATACTGCTACCTTCACCCTGCCATAAGAATGCAGCTAGTTGACAGCTGGCTTCAAGGCATGCTTCCCTGTGAGAGCTAAGGACAGGGCACAACCCTCCCGCATCCTGCTTGACTGTAGAAGGAGCTGCTAACGTCCTCATGTTAGTGGCAGGGAAAGGTTGTGAGAAAAGCATGTGGAATCGTTGTGCCTGAACCCACGTGTATCTGAGTTGAATACAGCGATTTCCAAAGTCCTTCTTCATCAGAGTGTAGCTAGGTTCCCACTCGCATGTACGAGTGGGTAGCAGACATCTGCCTCCCATGCATACACACTTCTGAGAGTTGAGCTTATGGCCTGTAACCCTACCTCCTGCCTGCAGCTACCTTTCGCTTCCAAAAGGCCTAGGCTCGCTGCTTCACCGAAGTGTTGGGAGAGGTAACTGGAATCTCCCGGCACACAAGACTAGTGCCTCCAAGCTCAATCCAGCGATTTCCCAGTAATTCCTGGGGTAGACTGGTGCTACATACTAAGTGCCATATGTGAGAAGGTAGCTGAACGCCTTGTCCAAAATCATCTTACTGCTGAGAGTTGAGCTCACCCTCAGTCCCTCACAGTTCCACACTGCCTGCAGAGTGAGTTTCGCACGTCCTCACCAGAGACTTTTGCCAGAGGCCTCTGAGACGCAAGTTAACAATGCAGACCTGGACGGTATCTCCAGGTGCCAGAGAGTGGCAATCTGGGACCCTCCTTACTCAGAATACTGCTACCTTCACACTGTCATAAGAATGCAGCTAGTTGAGAGCTGGCTTCTAGGCATGCTACCCTGTGAGAGTTGAGGACAGGGCAGAACCCTCCCGCATCCTGCCTGACTGTAGACTTACCTGCTAACCTCCTTATGTTAGCGGCTGGGATAGGTTGTGGGAAAAGCATGTGTAAGCATTGGGCCTGTACTCCCGTGAATCTGAGTTGAATACAGCGATTTCCAAAGTCCTTCTTCATCAGAGTGTAGCTAGGTTCCCACTCGCATGTCCGAGTGGGTAGCAGACATCTGCGTCCCATGCATACCCACTTCTGAGAGTTGAGCTTATGGCCTGTAACCCTACCTCCTGCCTGCAGCTACCTTTCGCTTCCAAAAGGCCTAGGCTCGCTGTTTCACCGAAGTGTTGGGAGAGGTAACTGGAATCTGCCGGCACACAAGACTAGTGCCTCCAAGCTCAATCCAGCGATTTCCCAGTAATTCCTGGGGTAGACTGGTGCTACATACTAAGTTCCATATGTGAGAAGGTAGCTGAACGCCTTGTCCAAAATCATCTTACTGCTGAGAGTTGAGCTCACCCTCAGTCCCTCACAGTTCCACACTGCCTGCAGAGTGAGTTTCCCACGTCTTAACCAGAGACTTTTGCCAGAGGCCTCTGAGACGCAAGTTAACCATGCAGACCTGGACGGTATCTCCAGGTGACGGAGAGTGGCAATCTGGGACCCTCCTTACTCAGAATACTGCTACCTTCACACTGTCATAAGAATGCAGCTAGTTGAGAGCTGGCTTCTAGGCATGCTTCCCTGAGAGAGTTGAGGACAGGGCAGAACCCTCCCGCATCCTGCCTGACTGTAGACGTACCTGCTAACCTCCTTATGTTAGCGGCTGGGATAGGTTGTGGGAAAAGCATGTGTAAGCATTGGGCCTGAACTCCCGTGTATCTGAGTTGAATACAGCGATTTCCAAAGTCCTTCTTCATCAGAGTGTAGCTAGGTTCCCACTCGCATGTCCGAGTGAGTAGCAGACATCTGCGTCCCATGCATACCCACTTCTGAGGGTTGAGCTTATGGCCTGTAACCCTACCTCCTGCCTGCCGCTACCTTTCGCTTCCAAAAGGCCTAGGCTCGCTGCTTCACCGAAGTGTTGGGAGAGGTAACTGGAATCTGCCGGCACACAAGACTAGTGCCTCCAAGCTCAATCCAGCGATTTCCCAGTAATTCCTGGGGTAGACTGGTGCTACATACTAAGTGCCATATGTGAGAAGGTAGCTGAACGCCTTGTCCAAAATCATCTTACTGCTGAGAGTTGAGCTCACCCTCAGTCCCTCACAGTTCCACACTGCCTGCAGAGTGAGTTTCGCACGTCTTCACCAGAGACGTTTGCCAGAGGCTATGAGACGCAAGTTAACAATGCAGACCTGGAGGGTATCTCCAGGTGCAGTAGAGTGGTAATCTGGGAACCTCCTGTCTCAGAATACTGCTACCTTCACCCTGCCATAAGAATGCAGCTAGTTGACAGCTGGCTTCAAGGCATGCTTCCCTGTGAGAGCTAAGGACAGGGCACAATCCTCCCGCATCCTGCTTGACTGTAGAAGGAGCTGCTAACGTCCTCATGTTAGTGGCAGGGAAAGGTTGTGAGAAAAGCATGTGGAATCGTTGTGCCTGAACCCACGTGTATCTGAGTTGAATACAGCGATTTCCAAAGTCCTTCTTCTTCAGAGTGTAGCTAGGTTCCCACTCGCATGTCCGAGTGGGTAGCAGACATCTGCCTCCCATGCATACCCACTTCTGAGAGTTGAGCTTATGGCCTGTAACCCTACCTCCTGCCTGCAGCTACCTTTCGCTTCCAAAAGGCCTAGGCTCGCTGCTTCACCGAAGTGTTGGGAGAGGTAACTGGAATCTCCCGGCACACAAGACTAGTGCCTCCAAGCTCAATCCAGCAATTTCCCAGTAATTCCTGGGGTAGACTGGTGCTACATACTAAGTTCCATATGTGAGAAGGTAGCTGAACGCCTTGTCCAAAATCATCTTACTGCTGAGAGTTGAGCTCACCCTCAGTCCCTCACAGTTCCACACTGCCTGCAGAGTGAGTTTCCCACGTCTTCACCAGAGACTTTTGCCAGAGGCCTCTGAGACGCAAGTTAACAATGCAGACCTGGACGGTATCTCCAGGTGCCGGAGAGTGGCAATCTGGGACCCTCCTTACTCAGAATACTGCTACCTTCACATTGTCATAAGAATGCAGCTAGTTGAGAGCTGGCTTCTAGGCATGCTTCCCTGTGAGAGCTGAGGACAGGGCAGGACCCTCCCGCATCCTGCCTGACTGTAGACTTACCTGCTAACCTCCTTATGTTAGCGGCTGGGATAGGTTGTGGGAAAAGCATGTGTAAGCATTGGGCCTGAACTCCCGTGTATCTGAGTTGAATACAGCGATTTCCAACATCCTTCTTTAATAGGAGTGTAGCTAGGTTCCAACTCCCATGTCCGAGTGGGTAGCAGACATCTGCCTCCCATGCATACCCACTTCTGAGAGTTGAGCTTATGGCCTGTAACCCTACCTCCTGCCTGCAGCTACCTTTCGCTTCCAAAAGGCCTTGGCTCGCTGCTTCACCGAAGTGTTGGGAGAGGTAACTGGAATCTCCCGGCACACAAGACTAGTGCCTCCAAGCTCAATCCAGCGATTTCCCAGTAATTCCTGGGGTAGACTGGTGCTACATACTAAGTTCCATATGTGAGAAGGTAGCTGAACGCCTTGTCCAAAATCATCTTACTGCTGAGAGTTGAGCTCACCCTCAGTCCCTCACAGTTCCACACTGCCTGCAGAGTGAGTTTCGCACGTCTTCACCAGAGACGTTTGCCAGAGGCTATGAGACGCAAGTTAACAATGCAGACCTGGAGGGTATCTCCAGGTGCAGTAGAGTGGTAATCTGGGAACCTCCTGTCTCAGAATACTGCTACCTTCACCCTGCCATAAGAATGCAGCTAGTTGACAGCTGGCTTCAAGGCATGCTTCCCTGTGAGAGCTAAGGACAGGGCACAACCCTGCCGCATCCTGCTTGACTGTAGAAGGAGCTGCTAACGTCCTCATGTTAGTGGCAGGGAAAGGTTGTGAGAAAAGCATGTGGAATCGTTGTGCCTGAACTCACGTGTATCTGAGTTGAATACAGCGATTTCCAAAGTCCTTCTTCATCAGAGTGTAGCTAGGTTCCCACTCGCATGTCCGAGTGGGTAGCAGACATCTGCCTCCCATGCATACCCACTTCTGAGAGTTGAGCTTATGGCCTGTAACCCTACCTCCTGCCTGCAGCTACCTTTCGCTTCCAAAAGGCCTAGGCTCGCTGTTTCACCGAAGTGTTGGGAGAGGTAACTGGAATCTGCCGGCACACAAGACTAGTGCCTCCAAGCTCAATCCAGCGATTTCCCAGTAATTCCTGGGGTAGACTGGTGCTACATACTAAGTTCCATATGTGAGAAGGTAGCTGAACGCCTTGTCCAAAATCATCTTACTGCTGAGAGTTGAGCTCACCCTCAGTCCCTCACAGTTCCACACTGCCTGCAGAGTGAGTTTCCCACGTCTTCACCAGAGACTTTTGCCAGAGGCCTCTGAGATGCAAGTTAACCATGCAGACCTGGACGGTATCTCCAGGTGACGGAGAGTGGCAATCTGGGACCCTCCTTACTCAGAATACTGCTACCTTCACACTGTCATAAGAATGCAGCTAGTTGAGAGCTGGCTTCTAGGCATGCTTCCCTGTGAGAGTTGAGGACAGGGCAGAACCCTCCCGCATCCTGCCTGACTGTAGACGTACCTGCTAACCTCCTTATGTTAGCGGCTGGGATAGGTTGTGGGAAAAGCATGTGTAAGCATTGGGCCTGAACTCCCGTGTATCTGAGTTGAATACAGCGATTTCCAAAGTCCTTCTTCATCAGAGTGTAGCTAGGTTCCCACTCGCATGTCCGAGTGAGTAGCAGACATCTGCGTCCCATGCATACCCACTTCTGAGAGTTGAGCTTATGGCCTGTAACCCTACCTCCTGCCTGCCGCTACCTTTCGCTTCCAAAAGGCCTAGGCTCGCTGCTTCACCGAAGTGTTGGGAGAGGTAACTGGAATCTCCCGGCACACAAGACTAGTGCCTCCAAGCTCAATCCAGCGATTTCCCAGTAATTCCTGGGGTAGACTGGTGCTACATACTAAGTTCCATATGTGAGAAGGTAGCTGAACGCCTTGTCCAAAATCATCTTACTGCTGAGAGTTGAGCTCACCCTCAGTCCCTCACAGTTCCACACTGCCTGCAGAGTGAGTTTCGCACGTCTTCACCAGAGACGTTTGCCAGAGGCTATGAGACGCAAGTTAACAATGCAGACCTGGAGGGTATCTCCAGGTGCAGTAGAGTGGTAATCTGGGAACCTCCTGTCTCAGAATACTGCTACCTTCACCCTGCCATAAGAATGCAGCTAGTTGACAGCTGGCTTCAAGGCATGCTTCCCTGTGAGAGCTAAGGGCAGGGCACAATCCTCCCGCATCCTGCTTGACTGTAGAAGGAGCTGCTAACGTCCTCATGTTAGTGGCAGGGAAAGGTTGTGAGAAAAGCATGTGGAATCGTTGTGCCTGAACCCACGTGTATCTGAGTTGAATACAGCGATTTCCAAAGTCCTTCTTCTTCAGAGTGTAGCTAGGTTCCCACTCGCATGTCCGAGTGGGTAGCAGACATCTGCCTCCCATGCATACCCACTTCTGAGAGTTGAGCTTATGGCCTGTAACCCTACCTCCTGCCTGCAGCTACCTTTCGCTTCCAAAAGGCCTAGGCTCGCTGCTTCACCGAAGTGTTGGGAGAGGTAACTGGAATCTCCCGGCACACAAGACTAGTGCCTCCAAGCTCAATCCAGCGATTTCCCAGTAATTCCTGGGGTAGACTGGTGCTACATACTAAGTTCCATATGTGAGAAGGTAGCTGAACGCCTTGTCCAAAATCATCTTACTTCTGAGAGTTGAGCTCACCCTCAGTCCCTCACAGTTCCACACTGCCTGCAGAGTGAGTTTCCCACGTCTTCACCAGAGAGTTTTGCCAGAGGCCTCTGAGACGCAAGTTAACAATGCAGACCTGGACGGTATCTCCAGGTGCCGGAGAGTGGCAATCTGGGACCCTCCTTACTCAGAATACTGCTACCTTCACATTGTCATAAGAATGCAGCTAGTTGAGAGCTGGCTTCTAGGCATGCTTCCCTGTGAGAGCTGAGGACAGGGCAGGACCCTCCCGCATCCTGCCTGACTGTAGACTTACCTGCTAACCTCCTTCTGTTAGGGGCTGGTATAGTTTGTGGGAAAAGCATGTGTAAGCATTGGGCCTGAACTCCCGTGTATCTGAGTTGAATACAGCGATTTCCAACATCCTTCTTTAATAGGAGTGTAGCTAGGTTCCAACTCCCATGTCCGAGTGGGTAGCAGACATCTGCCTCCCATGCATACCCACTTCTGAGAGTTGAGCTTATGGCCTGTAACCCTACCTCCTGCCTGCAGCTACCTTTCGCTTCCAAAAGGCCTTGGCTCGCTGCTTCACCAAAGTGTTGGGAGAGGTAACTGGAATCTCCCGGCACACAAGACTAGTGCCTCCAAGCTCAATCCAGCGATTTCCCAGTAATTCCTGGGGTAGACTGGTGCTACATACTAAGTTCCATATGTGAGAAGGTAGCTGAACGCCTTGTCCAAAATCATCTTACTGCTGAGAGTTGAGCTCACCCTCAGTCCCTCACAGTTCCACACTGCCTGCAGAGTGAGTTTCGCACGTCTTCACCAGAGACGTTTGCCAGAGGCTATGAGACGCAAGTTAACAATGCAGACCTGGAGGGTATCTCCAGGTGCAGTAGAGTGGTAATCTGGGAACCTCCTGTCTCAGAATACTGCTACCTTCACCCTGCCATAAGAATGCAGCTAGTTGACAGCTGGCTTCAAGGCATGCTTCCCTGTGAGAGCTAAGGACAGGGCACAACCCTGCCGCATCCTGCTTGACTGTAGAAGGAGCTGCTAACGTCCTCATGTTAGTGGCAGGGAAAGGTTGTGAGAAAAGCATGTGGAATCGTTGTGCCTGAACTCACGTGTATCTGAGTTGAATACAGCGATTTCCAAAGTACTTCTTCATCAGAGTGTAGCTAGGTTCCCACTCGCATGTCCGAGTGGGTAGCAGACATCTCCCTCCCATGCATACCCACTTCTGAGAGTTGAGCTTATGGCCTGTAACCCTACCTCCTGCCTGCAGCTACCTTTTGTTCCCAAAAGGCCTAGGCTCGCTGCTTCACCGAAGTGTTGGGAGAGGTAACTGGAATCTGCCGGCACACAAGACTAGTGCCTCCAAGCTCAATCCAGCGATTTCCCAGTAATTCCTGGGGTAGACTGGTGCTACATACTAAGTTCCATATGAGAGAAGGTAGCTGAACGCCTTGTCCAAAGTCATCTTACTTCTGACAGTTGAGCTCACCCTCAGTCCCTCACAGTTCCACACTGCCTGCAGAGTGAGTTTCGCACGTCTTCACCAGAGACGTTTGCCAGAGGCTATGAGACGCAAGTTAACAATGCACACCTGGACGGTATCTCCAGGTGCCGGAGAGTGGCAATCTGGGACCCTCCTTACTCAGTATACTGCTACCTTCACACTGTCATAAGAATGCAGCTAGTTGAGAGCTGGCTTCAAGGCATGCTTCCCTGTGAGAGTTGAGGACAGGGCAGAACCCTCCCGCATCCTGCCTGACTGTAGACGTACCTGCTAACCTCCTTATGTTAGCGGCTGGGATAGGTTGTGTGAAAAGCATGTGTAAGCATTGGGCCTGAACTCCCGTGTATCTGAGTTGAATACAGCGATTTCCAACATCCTTCTTCAATAGGAGTGTAGCTAGGTTCCAACTCCCATGTCCGAGTGGGTAGCAGACATCTGCCTCCCATGCATACACACTTCTGAGAGTTGAGCTCATGGCCTGTAACCCTACATCGTGCCTGCCGCTACCTTTCGCTTCCAAAAGGCCTAGGCTCGCTGCTTGACGCAAGTGTTGGGAGAGGTAACTGGAATCTCCCGGCACACAAGACGAGTGCCTCCAAGCTCAATCAAGCGATTTCCTAGTAATTCCTGCGGTAGACTGGTGCTACATACTAAGTTCCATACGTGAGTAGGTAGTTGAATGCCTTGTCCAAAAACATCTTACTTCTGAGAGTTGAGCTCACCCTCAGTCCCTCACAGTTCCACACTGCCTGCAGAGTGAGTTTCGCACGTCTTCACCAGAGACGTTTGCCAGAGGCTTCTGAGACGCAACTTAACAATGCAGACCTGGAGGGTATCCCCAGGTGCAGTAGAGTGGTAATCTGGGAACCTCCTGTCTCAGAATACTGCTACCTTCACCCTGCCATAAGAATGCAGCTAGTTGACAGCTGGCTTCAAGACATGCTTCCCTGTGAGAGCTAAGGACAGGGCACAACCCTCCCGCATCCTGCTTGACTGTAGAAGGAGCTGCTAACGTCCTCATGTTAGTGGCAGGGAAAGGTTGTGAGAAAAGCATGTGGAATCGTTGTGCCTGAACTCCCGTGTATCTGAGTTGAATACAGCGATTTCCAAAGTCCTTCTTCATCAGAGTGTAGCTAGGTTCCCACTCGCATGTCCGAGTGGGTAGCAGACATCTGCCACCCATGCATACCCACTTCTGAGAGTTGAGCTTATGGCCTGTAACCCTACCTCCTGCCTGCCGCTACCTTTCGCTTCCAAAAGGCCTAGGCTCGCTGCTTCACCGAAGTGTTGGGAGAGGTAACTGGAATCTGCCGGCACACAAGACTAGTGCCTCCAAGCTCAATCCAGCGATTTCCCAGTAATTCCTGGGGTAGACTGGTGCTACATACTAAGTTCCATATGTGAGAAGGTAGCTGAACGCCTTGTCCAAAATCATCTTACTGCTGAGAGTTGAGCTCACCCTCAGTCCCTCACAGTTCCACACTGCCTGCAGAGTGAGTTTCCCACGTCTTCACCAGAGACTTTTGCCAGAGACCTCTGAGACGCAAGTTAACACTGCAGACCTGGAGGGTGTCTCCAGGTGCAGTAGAGTGGTAATCTGGGAACCTCCTGTCTCAGAATACTGCTACCTTCACCCTGCCATAAGAATGCAGCTAGTTGACAGCTGGCTTCAAGGCTTGCTTCCCTGTGAGAGCTAAGGACAGGGCACAACCCTCCCGCATCCTGCTTGACTGTAGAAGGAGCTGCTGACGTCCTCATGTTAGTGGCAGGGAAAGGTTGTGAGAAAAGCATGTGGAATCGTTGTGCCTGAACCCACGTGTATCTGAGTTGAATACAGCGATTTCCAAAGTCCTTCTTCATCAGAGTGTAGCTAGGTTCCCACTCGCATGTCCGAGTGGGTAGCAGACATCTGCCTCCCATGCATACCCACTTCTGAGAGTTGAGCTTATGGCCTGTAACCCTACCTCCTGCCTGCAGCTACCTTTCGCTTCCAAAAGGCCTAGGCTCGCTGCTTCACCGAAGTGTTGGGAGAGGTAACTGGAATCTCCCGGCACACAAGACGAGTGCCTCCAAGCTCAATCCAGCGATTTCCCAGTAATTCCTGGGGTAGACTGGTGCTACATACTAAGTTCCATATGTGAGAAGGTAGCTGAACGCCTTGTCAAAATCATCTTACTGCTGAGAGTTGAGCTCACCCTCAGTCCCTCACAGTTCCACACTGCCTGCAGAGTGAGTTTCCCACGTCTTCAACAGAGACGTTTGCCAGAGGCTATGAGACACAAGTTAACAATGCAGACCTGGACGGTAACTCCAGGTGCAGTAGAGTGGTAATCTGGGAACCTCCTGTCTCAGAATACTGCTACCTTCACCCTGCCATAAGAATGCAGCTAGTTGACAGCTGGCTTCAAGACATGCTTCCCTGTGAGAGCTAAGGACAGGGCACAACCCTCCCCCATCCTGCTTGACTGTAGAAGGAGCTGCTAACGTCCTCATGTTAGTGGCAGGGAAAGGTTGTGAGAAAAGCATGTGGAATCGTTGTGCCTGAACCCACGTGTATCTGAGTTGAATACAGCGATTTCCAAAGTCCTTCTTCATCAGAGTGTAGCTAGGTTCCCACTCGCATGTCCGAGTGGGTAGCAGACATCTGCCTCCCATGCATACCCACTTCTGAGAGTTGAGCTTATGGCCTGTAACCCTACCTCCTGCCTGCAGCTACCTTTCGCTTCCAAAAGGCCTAGGCTCGCTGCTTCACCGAAGTGTTGGGAGAGGTAACTGGAATCTGCCGGCACACAAGACTAGTGCCTCCAAGCTCAATCCAGCGATTTCCCAGTAATTCCTGGGGTAGACTGGTGCTACATACTAAGTTCCATATGTGAGAAGGTAGCTGAACGCCTTGTCCAAAATCATCCTACTGCTGAGAGTTGAGCTCACCCTCAGTCCCTCACAGTTCCACACTGCCTGCAGAGTGAGTTTCCCACGTCTTCACCAGAGACTTTTGCCAGAGGCCTCTGAGACGCAAGTTAACAATGCAGACCTGGACGGTATCTCCAGGTGCCGGAGAGTGGCAATCTGGGACCCTCCTTACTCAGAATACTGCTACCTTCACACTGTCATAAGAATGCAGCTAGTTGAGAGCTGGCTTCTAGGCATGCTTCCCTGTGAGAGTTGAGGACAGGGCAGAACCCTCCCGCATCCTGCCTGACGGTAGACGTTCCTGCTAACCTCCTTATGTTAGTGGCTGGGATAGGTTGTGGGAAAAGCATGTGTAAGCATTGGGCCTGAACTCCCGTGTATCTGAGTTGAATACAGCGATTTCCAACATCCTTCTTCAATAGGAGTGTAGCTAGGTTCCAACTCCCATGTCCGAGTGGGTAGCAGACATCTGCCTCCCATGCATACACACTTCTGAGAGTTGAGCTCATGGCCTGTAACCCTACATCGTGCCTGCCGCTACCTTTCGCTTCCAAAAGGCCTAGGCTCGCTGCTTGACGCAAGTGTTGGGAGAGGTAACTGGAATCTCCCGGCACACAAGACGAGTGCCTCCAAGCTCAATCAAGCGATTTCCTAGTAATTCCTGCGGTAGACTGGTGCTACATACTAAGTTCCATACGTGAGTAGGTAGTTGAATGCCTTGTCCAAAAACATCTTACTTCTGAGAGTTGAGCTCACCCTCAGTCCCTCACAGTTCCACACTGCCTGCAGAGTGAGTTTCGCACGTCTTCACCAGAGACGTTTGCCAGAGGCTTCTGAGACGCAACTTAACAATGCAGACCTGGAGGGTATCCCCAGGTGCAGTAGAGTGGTAATCTGGGAACCTCCTGTCTCAGAATACTGCTACCTTCACCCTGCCATAAGAATGCAGCTAGTTGACAGCTGGCTTCAAGACATGCTTCCCTGTGAGAGCTAAGGACAGGGCACAACCCTCCCGCATCCTGCTTGACTGTAGAAGGAGCTGCTAACGTCCTCATGTTAGTGGCAGGGAAAGGTTGTGAGAAAAGCATGTGGAATCGTTGTGCCTGAACTCCCGTGTATCTGAGTTGAATACAGCGATTTCCAAAGTCCTTCTTCATCAGAGTGTAGCTAGGTTCCCACTCGCATGTCCGAGTGGGTAGCAGACATCTGCCACCCATGCATACCCACTTCTGAGAGTTGAGCTTATGGCCTGTAACCCTACCTCCTGCCTGCCGCTACCTTTCGCTTCCAAAAGGCCTAGGCTCGCTGCTTCACCGAAGTGTTGGGAGAGGTAACTGGAATCTGCCGGCACACAAGACTAGTGCCTCCAAGCTCAATCCAGCGATTTCCCAGTAATTCCTGGGGTAGACTGGTGCTACATACTAAGTTCCATATGTGAGAAGGTAGCTGAACGCCTTGTCCAAAATCATCTTACTGCTGAGAGTTGAGCTCACCCTCAGTCCCTCACAGTTCCACACTGCCTGCAGAGTGAGTTTCCCACGTCTTCACCAGAGACTTTTGCCAGAGACCTCTGAGACGCAAGTTAACACTGCAGACCTGGAGGGTGTCTCCAGGTGCAGTAGAGTGGTAATCTGGGAACCTCCTGTCTCAGAATACTGCTACCTTCACCCTGCCATAAGAATGCAGCTAGTTGACAGCTGGCTTCAAGGCTTGCTTCCCTGTGAGAGCTAAGGACAGGGCACAACCCTCCCGCATCCTGCTTGACTGTAGAAGGAGCTGCTGACGTCCTCATGTTAGTGGCAGGGAAAGGTTGTGAGAAAAGCATGTGGAATCGTTGTGCCTGAACCCACGTGTATCTGAGTTGAATACAGCGATTTCCAAAGTCCTTCTTCATCAGAGTGTAGCTAGGTTCCCACTCGCATGTCCGAGTGGGTAGCAGACATCTGCCTCCCATGCATACCCACTTCTGAGAGTTGAGCTTATGGCCTGTAACCCTACCTCCTGCCTGCAGCTACCTTTCGCTTCCAAAAGGCCTAGGCTCGCTGCTTCACCGAAGTGTTGGGAGAGGTAACTGGAATCTCCCGGCACACAAGACGAGTGCCTCCAAGCTCAATCCAGCGATTTCCCAGTAATTCCTGGGGTAGACTGGTGCTACATACTAAGTTCCATATGTGAGAAGGTAGCTGAACGCCTTGTCAAAATCATCTTACTGCTGAGAGTTGAGCTCACCCTCAGTCCCTCACAGTTCCACACTGCCTGCAGAGTGAGTTTCCCACGTCTTCAACAGAGACGTTTGCCAGAGGCTATGAGACACAAGATAACAATGCAGACCTGGACGGTAACTCCAGGTGCAGTAGAGTGGTAATCTGGGAACCTCCTGTCTCAGAATACTGCTACCTTCACCCTGCCATAAGAATGCAGCTAGTTGACAGCTGGCTTCAAGACATGCTTCCCTGTGAGAGCTAAGGACAGGGCACAACCCTCCCCCATCCTGCTTGACTGTAGAAGGAGCTGCTAACGTCCTCATGTTAGTGGCAGGGAAAGGTTGTGAGAAAAGCATGTGGAATCGTTGTGCCTGAACCCACGTGTATCTGAGTTGAATACAGCGATTTCCAAAGTCCTTCTTCATCAGAGTGTAGCTAGGTTCCCACTCGCATGTCCGAGTGGGTAGCAGACATCTGCCTCCCATGCATACCCACTTCTGAGAGTTGAGCTTATGGCCTGTAACCCTACCTCCTGCCTGCAGCTACCTTTCGCTTCCAAAAGGCCTAGGCTCGCTGCTTCACCGAAGTGTTGGGAGAGGTAACTGGAATCTGCCGGCACACAAGACTAGTGCCTCCAAGCTCAATCCAGCGATTTCCCAGTAATTCCTGGGGTAGACTGGTGCTACATACTAAGTTCCATATGTGAGAAGGTAGCTGAACGCCTTGTCCAAAATCATCCTACTGCTGAGAGTTGAGCTCACCCTCAGTCCCTCACAGTTCCACACTGCCTGCAGAGTGAGTTTCCCACGTCTTCACCAGAGACTTTTGCCAGAGGCCTCTGAGACGCAAGTTAACAATGCAGACCTGGACGGTATCTCCAGGTGCCGGAGAGTGGCAATCTGGGACCCTCCTTACTCAGAATACTGCTACCTTCACACTGTCATAAGAATGCAGCTAGTTGAGAGCTGGCTTCTAGGCATGCTTCCCTGTGAGAGTTGAGGACAGGGCAGAACCCTCCCGCATCCTGCCTGACGGTAGACGTTCCTGCTAACCTCCTTATGTTAGTGGCTGGGATAGGTTGTGGGAAAAGCATGTGTAAGCATTGGGCCTGAACTCCCGTGTATCTGAGTTGAATACAGCGATTTCCAACATCCTTCTTCAATAGGAGTGTAGCTAGGTTCCAACTCCCATGTCCGAGTGGGTAGCAGACATCTGCCTCCCATGCATACACACTTCTGAGAGTTGAGCTCATGGCCTGTAACCCTACATCGTGCCTGCCGCTACCTTTCGCTTCCAAAAGGCCTAGGCTCGCTGCTTGACGCAAGTGTTGGGAGAGGTAACTGGAATCTCCCGGCACACAAGACGAGTGCCTCCAAGCTCAATCAAGCGATTTCCTAGTAATTCCTGCGGTAGACTGGTGCTAAATACTAAGTTCCATACGTGAGTAGGTAGTTGAATGCCTTGTCCAAAAACATCTTACTTCTGAGAGTTGAGCTCACCCTCAGTCCCTCACAGTTCCACACTGCCTGCAGAGTGAGTTTCGCACGTCTTCACCAGAGACGTTTGCCAGAGGCTTCTGAGACGCAACTTAACAATGCAGACCTGGAGGGTATCCCCAGGTGCAGTAGAGTGGTAATCTGGGAACCTCCTGTCTCAGAATACTGCTACCTTCACCCTGCCATAAGAATGCAGCTAGTTGACAGCTGGCTTCAAGACATGCTTCCCTGTGAGAGCTAAGGACAGGGCACAACCCTCCCGCATCCTGCTTGACTGTAGAAGGAGCTGCTAACGTCCTCATGTTAGTGGCAGGGAAAGGTTGTGAGAAAAGCATGTGGAATCGTTGTGCCTGAACTCCCGTGTATCTGAGTTGAATACAGCGATTTCCAAAGTCCTTCTTCATCAGAGTGTAGCTAGGTTCCCACTCGCATGTCCGAGTGGGTAGCAGACATCTGCCACCCATGCATACCCACTTCTGAGAGTTGAGCTCATGGCCTGTAACCCTACATCCTGCCTGCCGCTACCTTTCTCTTCCAAAAGGCCTAGGCTCGCTGCTTGACGCAAGTGTTGGGAGAGGTAACTGGAATCTCCCGGCACACAAGACGAGTGCCTCCAAGCTCAAGCAAGCGATTTCCTAGTAATTCCTGGGTAGACTGGTGCTACATACTAAGTTCCAAACGTGAGTAGGTAGTTGAACGCCTTGACCAAAAACATCTTACTTCTGAGAGTTGAGCTCACCCACAGTCCCTCACAGTTCCACACTGCCTGCAGAGTGAGTTTCGCACGTCTTCACCAGAGACGTTTGCCAGAGGCTTCTGAGACGCAAGTTAACAATGCAGACCTGGAGGGTATCCCCAGGTGCAGTAGAGTGGTAATCTGGGAACCTCCTGTCTCAGAATACTGCTACCTTCACCCTGCCATAAGAATGCAGCTAGTTGACAGCTGGCTTCAAGGCATGCTTCCCTGTGAGAGCTAAGGACAGGGCACAACCCTCCCGCATCCTGCTTGACTGTAGAAGGAGCTGCTAACATCCTCATGTTAGTGGCAGGGAAAGGTTGTGAGAAAAGCATGTGGAATCGTTGTGCCTGAACTCCCGTGTATCTGAGATGAATACAGCGATTTCCAAAGTCCTTCTTCATCAGAGTGTAGCTAGGTTCCCACTCGCATGTCCGAGTGGGTAGCAGACATCTGCCACCCATGCATACCCACTTCTGAGAGTTGAGCTTATGGCCTGTAACCCTACCTCCTGCCTGCCGCTACCTTTCGCTTCCAAAAGGCCTAGGCTCGCTGCTTCACCGAAGTGTTGGGAGAGGTAACTGGAATCTCCCGGCACACAAGACTAGTGCCTCCAAGCTCAATCCAGTGATTTCCCAGTAATTCCTGGGGTAGACTGGTGCTACATACTAAGTTCCATATGTGAGAAGGTAGCTGAACGCCTTGTCCAAAATCATCTTACTACTGAGAGTTGAGCTCACCCTCAGTCCCTCACAGTTCCACACTGCCTGCAGAGTGAGTTTCCCACGTCTTCACCAGAGACTTTTGCCAGAGGCCTCTGAGACGCAAGTTAACACTGCAGACCTGGAGGGTGTCTCCAGGTGCAGTAGAGTGGTAATCTGGGAACCTCCTGTCTCAGAATACTGCTACCTTCACCCTGCCATAAGAATGCAGCTAGTTGACAGCTGGCTTCAACACATGCTTCCCTGTGAGAGCTAAGGACAGGGCACAACCCTCCCGCATCCTGCTTGACTGTAGAAGGAGCTGCTAACGTCCTCATGTTAGTGGCAGGGAAAGGTTGTGAGAAAAGCATGTGGAATCGTTGTGCCTGAACCCACGTGTATCTGAGTTGAATACAGCGATTTCCAAAGTCCTTCTTCATCAGAGTGTAGCTAGGTTCCCACTCGCATGTCCGAGTGGGTAGCAGACATCTGCCTCCCATGCATACACACTTCTGAGAGTTGAGCTCATGGCCTGTAACCCTACATCGTGCCTGCAGCTACCTTTCGCTTCCAAAAGGCCTAGGCTCGCTGCTTGACGCAAGTGTTGGGAGAGGGAACTGGAATCTCCCGGCACACAAGACGAGTGCCTCCAAGCTCAATCAAGCGATTTCCTAGTAATTCCTGGGGTAGACTGTTGCTACATACTAAGTTCCATACGTGAGTAGGTAGTTGAATGCCTTGCCCAAAAACATCTTACTTCTGAGAGTTGAGCTCACCCTCAGTCCCTCACAGTTCCACACTGCCTGCAGAGTGAGTTTCGCACGTCTTCACCAGAGACGTTTGCCAGAGGCTTCTGAGACGCAAGTTAACAATGCAGACCTGGAGGGTATCTCCAGGTGCAGTAGAGTGGTAATCTGGGAACCTCCTGTCTCAGAATACTGCTACCTTCACCCTGCCATAAGAATGCAGCTAGTTGACAGCTGGCTTCAAGGCATGCTTCCCTGTGAGAGCTAAGGACAGGGCACAACCCTCCCGCATCCTGCTTGACTGTAGAAGGAGCTGCTAACGTCCTCATGTTAGTGGCAGGGAAAGGTTGTGAGAAAAGCATGTGGAATCGTTGTGCCTGAACTCCCGTGTATCTGAGTTGAATACAGCGGTTTCCAAAGTCCTTCTTCATCAGAGTGTAGCTAGGTTCCCACTCGCATGTCCGAGTGGGTAGCAGACATCTGCCTCCCATGCATACCCACTTCTGAGAGTTGAGCTTATGGCCTGTAACCCTACCTCCTGCCTGCAGCTACCTTTCGCTTCCAAAAGGCCTAGGCTCGCTGCTTCACCGAAGTGTTGGGAGAGGTAACTGGAATCTGCCGGCACACAAGACTAGTGCCTCCAAGCTCAATCCAGCGATTTCCCAGTAATTCCTGGGGTAGACTGGTGCTACATACTAAGTTCCATATGTGAGAAGGTAGCTGAACGCCTTGTCCAAAATCATCTTACTGCTGAGAGTTGAGCTCACCCTCAGTCCCTCACAGTTCCACACTGCCTGCAGAGTGAGTTTCGCACGTCTTCACCAGAGACGTTTGCCAGAGGCTATGAGACGCAAGTTAACAATGCAGACCTGGAGGGTATCTCCACGTGCAGTAGAGTGGTAATCTGGGAACCTCCTGTCTTAGAATACTGCTACCTTCACCCTGCCATAAGAATGCAGCTAGTTGACAGCTGGCTTCAAGGCATGCTTCCCTGTGAGAGCTAAGGACAGGACACAACCCTCCCGCATCCTGCTTGACTGTAGAAGGAGCTGCTAACGTCCTCATGTTAGTGGCAGGGAAAGGTTGTGAGAAAAGCATGTGGAATCGTTGTGCCTGAACCCACGTGTATCTGAGTTGAATACAGCGATTTCCAAAGTCCTTCTTCATCAGAGTGTAGCGAGGTTCCCACTCGCATGTCCGAGTGGGTAGCAGACATCTGCCTCCCATGCATACCCACTTCTGAGAGTTGAGCTTATGGCCTGTAACCCTACCTCCTTCCTGCAGCTACCTTTCGTTTCCAAAAGGCCTAGGCTCGCTGCTTCACCGAAGTGTTGGGAGAGGTAACTGGAATCTGCCGGCACACAAGACTAGTGCCTCCAAGCTCAATCCAGCGATTTCCCAGTAATTCCGGGGGTAGACTGGTGCTACATACTAAGTTCCATATGAGAGAAGGTAGCTGAACGCCTTGTCCAAAATCATCTTACTTCTGACAGTTGAGCTCACCCTCAGTCCCTCACAGTTCCACACTGCCTGCAGAGTGAGTTTCGCACGTCTTCACCAGAGACGTTTGCCAGAGGCTATGAGACGCAAGTTAACAATGCAGACCTGGACGGTGTCTCCAGGTGCAGTAGAGTGGTAATCTGGGAACCTCCTGTCTCAGAATACTGCTACCTTCACCCTGCCATAAGAATGCAGCTAGTTGACAGCTGGCTTCAAGGCATGCTTCCCTGTGAGAGCTAAGGACAGGGCACAACCCTCCCGCATCCTGCTTGACTGTAGAAGGAGCTGCTAACGTCCTCATGTTAGTGGCAGGGAAAGGTTGTGAGAAAAGCATGTGGAATCGTTGTGCCTGAACTCCCCTGTATCTGAGTTGAATACAGCGATTTCCAAAGTCCTTCTTCATCAGAGTGTAGCTAGGTTCCCACTCGCATGTCCGAGTGGGTAGCAGACATCTGCCTCCCATGCATACCCAGTTCTGAGAGTTGAGCTTATGGCCTGTAACCCTACCTCCTGCCTGCAGCTACCTTTCGCTTCCAAAAGGCCTAGGCTCGCTGCTTCACCGAAGTGTTGCGAGAGGTAACTGGAATCTCCCGGCACACAAGACTAGTGCCTCCAAGCTCAATCCAGCGATTTCCCAGTAATTCCTGGGGTAGACTGGTGCTACATACTAAGTTCCATATGTGAGAAGGTAGCTGAACGCCTTGTCCAAAATCATCTTACTGCTGAGAGTTGAGCTCACCCTCAGTCCCTCACAGTTCCACACTGCCTGCAGAGTGAGTTTCGCACGTCTTCACCAGAGACGTTTGCCAGAGGCTTCTGAGACGCAAGTTAACAATGCAGACCTGGAGGGTATCTCCAGGTGCAGTAGAGTGGTAATCTGGGAACCTCCTGTCTCAGAAT
The DNA here is from genome assembly GCF_048164855.1 of Canis lupus baileyi. Taxonomy (NCBI): domain Eukaryota; kingdom Metazoa; phylum Chordata; class Mammalia; order Carnivora; family Canidae; genus Canis; species Canis lupus. The sequence goes on along the minus strand of NW_027326426.1, from coordinate 579,416 downwards.
ACTGCTACCTTCACCCTGCCATAAGAATGCAGCTAGTTGACAGCTGGCTTCAAGGCATGCTTCCCTGTGAGAGCTAAGGACAGGGCACAACCCTCCCGCATCCTGCTTGACTGTAGAAGGAGCTGCTAACGTCCTCATGTTAGTGGCAGGGAAAGGTTGTGAGAAAAGCATGTGGAATCGTTGTGCCTGAACTCCCGTGTATCTGAGTTGAATACAGCGGTTTCCAAAGTCCTTCTTCATCAGAGTGTAGCTAGGTTCCCACTCGCATGTCCGAGTGGGTAGCAGACATCTGCCTCCCATGCATACCCACTTCTGAGAGTTGAGCTTATGGCCTGTAACCCTACCTCCTGCCTGCAGCTACCTTTCGCTTCCAAAAGGCCTAGGCTCGCTGCTTCACCGAAGTGTTGGGAGAGGTAACTGGAATCTGCCGGCACACAAGACTAGTGCCTCCAAGCTCAATCCAGCGATTTCCCAGTAATTCCTGGGGTAGACTGGTGCTACATACTAAGTTCCATATGTGAGAAGGTAGCTGAACGCCTTGTCCAAAATCATCTTACTGCTGAGAGTTGAGCTCACCCTCAGTCCCTCACAGTTCCACACTGCCTGCAGAGTGAGTTTCGCACGTCTTCACCAGAGACGTTTGCCAGAGGCTATGAGACGCAAGTTAACAATGCAGACCTGGAGGGTATCTCCACGTGCAGTAGAGTGGTAATCTGGGAACCTCCTGTCTTAGAATACTGCTACCTTCACCCTGCCATAAGAATGCAGCTAGTTGACAGCTGGCTTCAAGGCATGCTTCCCTGTGAGAGCTAAGGACAGGACACAACCCTCCCGCATCCTGCTTGACTGTAGAAGGAGCTGCTAACGTCCTCATGTTAGTGGCAGGGAAAGGTTGTGAGAAAAGCATGTGGAATCGTTGTGCCTGAACCCACGTGTATCTGAGTTGAATACAGCGATTTCCAAAGTCCTTCTTCATCAGAGTGTAGCGAGGTTCCCACTCGCATGTCCGAGTGGGTAGCAGACATCTGCCTCCCATGCATACCCACTTCTGAGAGTTGAGCTTATGGCCTGTAACCCTACCTCCTTCCTGCAGCTACCTTTCGTTTCCAAAAGGCCTAGGCTCGCTGCTTCACCGAAGTGTTGGGAGAGGTAACTGGAATCTGCCGGCACACAAGACTAGTGCCTCCAAGCTCAATCCAGCGATTTCCCAGTAATTCCGGGGGTAGACTGGTGCTACATACTAAGTTCCATATGAGAGAAGGTAGCTGAACGCCTTGTCCAAAATCATCTTACTTCTGACAGTTGAGCTCACCCTCAGTCCCTCACAGTTCCACACTGCCTGCAGAGTGAGTTTCGCACGTCTTCACCAGAGACGTTTGCCAGAGGCTATGAGACGCAAGTTAACAATGCAGACCTGGACGGTGTCTCCAGGTGCAGTAGAGTGGTAATCTGGGAACCTCCTGTCTCAGAATACTGCTACCTTCACCCTGCCATAAGAATGCAGCTAGTTGACAGCTGGCTTCAAGGCATGCTTCCCTGTGAGAGCTAAGGACAGGGCACAACCCTCCCGCATCCTGCTTGACTGTAGAAGGAGCTGCTAACGTCCTCATGTTAGTGGCAGGGAAAGGTTGTGAGAAAAGCATGTGGAATCGTTGTGCCTGAACTCCCCTGTATCTGAGTTGAATACAGCGATTTCCAAAGTCCTTCTTCATCAGAGTGTAGCTAGGTTCCCACTCGCATGTCCGAGTGGGTAGCAGACATCTGCCTCCCATGCATACCCAGTTCTGAGAGTTGAGCTTATGGCCTGTAACCCTACCTCCTGCCTGCAGCTACCTTTCGCTTCCAAAAGGCCTAGGCTCGCTGCTTCACCGAAGTGTTGCGAGAGGTAACTGGAATCTCCCGGCACACAAGACTAGTGCCTCCAAGCTCAATCCAGCGATTTCCCAGTAATTCCTGGGGTAGACTGGTGCTACATACTAAGTTCCATATGTGAGAAGGTAGCTGAACGCCTTGTCCAAAATCATCTTACTGCTGAGAGTTGAGCTCACCCTCAGTCCCTCACAGTTCCACACTGCCTGCAGAGTGAGTTTCGCACGTCTTCACCAGAGACGTTTGCCAGAGGCTATGAGACGAAAGTTAACAATGCAGACCTGGAGGGTATCTCCAGGTGCAGTAGAGTGGTAATCTGGGAACCTCCTGTCTTAGAATACTGCTACCTTCACCCTGCCATAAGAATGCAGCTAGTTGACAGCTGGCTTCAAGGCATGCTTTCCTGTGAGAGCTAAGGACAGGGCACAACCCTCCCGCATCCTGCTTGACTGTAGAAGGAGCTGCTAACAACCTCATGTTAGTGGCAGGGAAAGGTTGTGAGAAAAGCATGTGGAATCGTTGTGCCTGAACCCACGTGTATCTGAGTTGAATACAGCGATTTCCAAAGTCCTTCTTCATTAGAGTGTAGCTAGGTTCCCACTCGCATGTCCGAGTGGGTAGCAGACATCTGCCTCCCATGCATACCCACTTCTGAGAGTTGAGCTTATGGCCTGTAACCCTACCTCCTGCCTGCAGCTACCTTTCGTTTCCAAAAGGCCTAGGCTCGCTGCTTCACCGAAGTGTTGGGAGAGGTAACTGGAATCTGCCGGCACACAAGACTAGTGCCTCCAAGCTCAATCCAGCGATTTCCCAGTAATTCCGGGGGTAGACTGGTGCTACATACTAAGTTCCATATGAGAGAAGGTAGCTGAACGCCTTGTCCAAAATCATCTTACTTCTGACAGTTGAGCTCACCCTCAGTCCCTCACAGTTCCACACTGCCTGCAGAGTGAGTTTCGCACGTCTTCACCAGAGACGTTTGCCAGAGGCTATGAGACGCAAGTTAACAATGCAGACCTGGACGGTGTCTCCAGGTGCAGTAGAGTGGTAATCTGGGAACCTCCTGTCTCAGAATACTGCTACCTTCACCCTGCCATAAGAATGCAGCTAGTTGACAGCTGGCTTCAAGGCATGCTTCCCTGTGAGAGCTAAGGACAGGGCACAACCCTCCCGCATCCTGCTTGACTGTAGAAGGAGCTGCTAACGTCCTCATGTTAGTGGCAGGGAAAGGTTGTGAGAAAAGCATGTGGAATCGTTGTGCCTGAACCCACGTGTATCTGAGTTGAATACAGCGATTTCCAAAGTCCTTCTTCATCAGAGTGTAGCTAGGTTCCCACTCGCATGTCCGAGTGGGTAGCAGACATCTGCCTCCCATGCATACCCACTTCTGAGAGTTGAGCTTATGGCCTGTAACCCTACCTCCTGCCTGCAGCTACCTTTCGCTTCCAAAAGGCCTAGGCTCGCTGCTTCACCGAAGTGTTGGGAGAGGTAACTGGAATCTCCCGGCACACAAGACTAGTGCCTCCAAGCTCAATCCAGCGATTTCCCAGTAATTCCTGGGGTAGACTGGTGCTACATACTAAGTTCCATATGTGAGAAGGTAGCTGAACGCCTTGTCCAAAATCATCTTACTGCTGAGAGTTGAGCTCACCCTCAGTCCCTCACAGTTCCACACTGCCTGCAGAGTGAGTTTCCCACGTCTTCACCAGAGACGTTTGCCAGAAGCTTCTGAGACGCAAGTTAACAATGCAGAACTGGAGGGTATCTCCAGGTGCAGTAGAGTGGTAATCTGGGAACCTCCTGTCTCAGAATACTGCTACCTTCACCCTGCCATAAGAATGCAGCTAGTTGACAGCTGGCTTCAAGGCTTGCTTCCCTGTGAGAGCTAAGGACAGGGCACAACCCTCCCGCATCCTGCTTGACTGTAGAAGGAGCTGCTAACGTCCTCATGTTAGTGGCAGGGAAAGGTTGTGAGAAAAGCATGTGGAATCGTTGTGCCTGAACCCACGTGTATCTGAGTTGAATACAGCGATTTCCAAAGTCCTTCTTCATCAGAGTGTAGCTAGGTTCCCACTCGCATGTCCGAGTGGGTAGCAGACATCTACCTCCCATGCATACCCAGTTCTGAGAGTTGAGCTTATGGCCTGTAACCCTACCTCCTGCCTGCAGCTACCTTTCGCTTCCAAAAGGCCTAGGCTCGCTGCTTCACCGAAGTGTTGGGAGAGGTAACTGGAATCTCCCGGCACACAAGACTAGTGCCTCCAAGCTCAATCCAGCGATTTCCCAGAAATTCCTGGGGTAGACTGGTGCTAAATACTAAGTTCCATATGTGAGAAGGTAGCTGAACGCCTTGTCCAAAATCATCTTACTGCTGAGAGTTGAGCTCACCCTCAGTCCCTCACAGTTCCACACTGCCTGCAGAGTGAGTTTCGCACGTCTTCACCAGAGACGTTTGCCAGAGGCTATGAGACGCAAGTTAACAATGCAGACCTGGACGGTGTCTCCAGGTGCAGTAGAGTGGTAATCTGGGAACCTCCTGTCTCAGAATACTGCTACCTTCACCCTGCCATAAGAATGCAGCTAGTTGACAGCTGGCTTCAAGGCATGCTTCCCTGTGAGAGCTAAGGACAGGGCACAACCCTCCCGCATCCTGCTTGACTGTAGAAGGAGCTGCTAACGTCCTCATGTTAGTGGCAGGGAAAGGTTGTGAGAAAAGCATGTGGAATCGTTGTGCCTGAACCCACGTGTATCTGAGTTGAATACAGCGATTTCCAAAGTCCTTCTTCATCAGAGTGTAGCTAGGTTCCCACTCGCATGTACGAGTGGGTAGCAGACATCTGCCTCCCATGCATACACACTTCTGAGAGTTGAGCTTATGGCCTGTAACCCTACCTCCTGCCTGCAGCTACCTTTCGCTTCCAAAAGGCCTAGGCTCGCTGCTTCACCGAAGTGTTGGGAGAGGTAACTGGAATCTCCCGGCACACAAGACTAGTGCCTCCAAGCTCAATCCAGCGATTTCCCAGTAATTCCTGGGGTAGACTGGTGCTACATACTAAGTGCCATATGTGAGAAGGTAGCTGAACGCCTTGTCCAAAATCATCTTACTGCTGAGAGTTGAGCTCACCCTCAGTCCCTCACAGTTCCACACTGCCTGCAGAGTGAGTTTCGCACGTCCTCACCAGAGACTTTTGCCAGAGGCCTCTGAGACGCAAGTTAACAATGCAGACCTGGACGGTATCTCCAGGTGCCAGAGAGTGGCAATCTGGGACCCTCCTTACTCAGAATACTGCTACCTTCACACTGTCATAAGAATGCAGCTAGTTGAGAGCTGGCTTCTAGGCATGCTACCCTGTGAGAGTTGAGGACAGGGCAGAACCCTCCCGCATCCTGCCTGACTGTAGACTTACCTGCTAACCTCCTTATGTTAGCGGCTGGGATAGGTTGTGGGAAAAGCATGTGTAAGCATTGGGCCTGTACTCCCGTGAATCTGAGTTGAATACAGCGATTTCCAAAGTCCTTCTTCATCAGAGTGTAGCTAGGTTCCCACTCGCATGTCCGAGTGGGTAGCAGACATCTGCGTCCCATGCATACCCACTTCTGAGAGTTGAGCTTATGGCCTGTAACCCTACCTCCTGCCTGCAGCTACCTTTCGCTTCCAAAAGGCCTAGGCTCGCTGTTTCACCGAAGTGTTGGGAGAGGTAACTGGAATCTGCCGGCACACAAGACTAGTGCCTCCAAGCTCAATCCAGCGATTTCCCAGTAATTCCTGGGGTAGACTGGTGCTACATACTAAGTTCCATATGTGAGAAGGTAGCTGAACGCCTTGTCCAAAATCATCTTACTGCTGAGAGTTGAGCTCACCCTCAGTCCCTCACAGTTCCACACTGCCTGCAGAGTGAGTTTCCCACGTCTTAACCAGAGACTTTTGCCAGAGGCCTCTGAGACGCAAGTTAACCATGCAGACCTGGACGGTATCTCCAGGTGACGGAGAGTGGCAATCTGGGACCCTCCTTACTCAGAATACTGCTACCTTCACACTGTCATAAGAATGCAGCTAGTTGAGAGCTGGCTTCTAGGCTTGCTTCCCTGTGAGAGCTAAGGACAGGGCACAACCCTCCCGCATCCTGCTTGACTGTAGAAGGAGCTGCTAACGTCCTCATGTTAGTGGCAGGGAAAGGTTGTGAGAAAAGCATGTGGAATCGTTGTGCCTGAACCCACGTGTATCTGAGTTGAATACAGCGATTTCCAAAGTCCTTCTTCATCAGAGTGTAGCTAGGTTCCCACTCGCATGTACGAGTGGGTAGCAGACATCTGCCTCCCATGCATACACACTTCTGAGAGTTGAGCTTATGGCCTGTAACCCTACCTCCTGCCTGCAGCTACCTTTCGCTTCCAAAAGGCCTAGGCTCGCTGCTTCACCGAAGTGTTGGGAGAGGTAACTGGAATCTCCCGGCACACAAGACTAGTGCCTCCAAGCTCAATCCAGCGATTTCCCAGTAATTCCTGGGGTAGACTGGTGCTACATACTAAGTGCCATATGTGAGAAGGTAGCTGAACGCCTTGTCCAAAATCATCTTACTGCTGAGAGTTGAGCTCACCCTCAGTCCCTCACAGTTCCACACTGCCTGCAGAGTGAGTTTCGCACGTCCTCACCAGAGACTTTTGCCAGAGGCCTCTGAGACGCAAGTTAACAATGCAGACCTGGACGGTATCTCCAGGTGCCAGAGAGTGGCAATCTGGGACCCTCCTTACTCAGAATACTGCTACCTTCACACTGTCATAAGAATGCAGCTAGTTGAGAGCTGGCTTCTAGGCATGCTACCCTGTGAGAGTTGAGGACAGGGCAGAACCCTCCCGCACCCTGCCTGACTGTAGACTTACCTGCTAACCTCCTTATGTTAGCGGCTGGGATAGGTTGTGGGAAAAGCATGTGTAAGCATTGGGCCTGTACTCCCGTGAATCTGAGTTGAATACAGCGATTTCCAAAGTCCTTCTTCATCAGAGTGTAGCTAGGTTCCCACTCGCATGTCCGAGTGGGTAGCAGACATCTGCGTCCCATGCATACCCACTTCTGAGAGTTGAGCTTATGGCCTGTAACCCTACCTCCTGCCTGCAGCTACCTTTCGCTTCCAAAAGGCCTAGGCTCGCTGTTTCACCGAAGTGTTGGGAGAGGTAACTGGAATCTGCCGGCACACAAGACTAGTGCCTCCAAGCTCAATCCAGCGATTTCCCAGTAATTCCTGGGGTAGACTGGTGCTACATACTAAGTTCCATATGTGAGAAGGTAGCTGAACGCCTTGTCCAAAATCATCTTACTGCTGAGAGTTGAGCTCACCCTCAGTCCCTCACAGTTCCACACTGCCTGCAGAGTGAGTTTCCCACGTCTTAACCAGAGACTTTTGCCAGAGGCCTCTGAGACGCAAGTTAACCATGCAGACCTGGACGGTATCTCCAGGTGACGGAGAGTGGCAATCTGGGACCCTCCTTACTCAGAATACTGCTACCTTCACACTGTCATAAGAATGCAGCTAGTTGAGAGCTGGCTTCTAGGCATGCTTCCCTGTGAGAGTTGAGGACAGGGCAGAACCCTCCCGCATCCTGCCTGACTGTAGACGTACCTGCTAACCTCCTTATGTTAGCGGCTGGGATAGGTTGTGGGAAAAGCATGTGTAAGCATTGGGCCTGAACTCCCGTGTATCTGAGTTGAATACAGCGATTTCCAAAGTCCTTCTTCATCAGAGTGTAGCTAGGTTCCCACTCGCATGTCCGAGTGAGTAGCAGACATCTGCGTCCCATGCATACCCACTTCTGAGGGTTGAGCTTATGGCCTGTAACCCTACCTCCTGCCTGCCGCTACCTTTCGCTTCCAAAAGGCCTAGGCTCGCTGCTTCACCGAAGTGTTGGGAGAGGTAACTGGAATCTGCCGGCACACAAGACTAGTGCCTCCAAGCTCAATCCAGCGATTTCCCAGTAATTCCTGGGGTAGACTGGTGCTACATACTAAGTTCCATATGTGAGAAGGTAGCTGAACGCCTTGTCCAAAATCATCTTACTGCTGAGAGTTGAGCTCACCCTCAGTCCCTCACAGTTCCACACTGCCTGCAGAGTGAGTTTCGCACGTCTTCACCAGAGACGTTTGCCAGAGGCTATGAGACGCAAGTTAACAATGCAGACCTGGAGGGTATCTCCAGGTGCAGTAGAGTGGTAATCTGGGAACCTCCTGTCTCAGAATACTGCTACCTTCACCCTGCCATAAGAATGCAGCTAGTTGACAGCTGGCTTCAAGGCATGCTTCCCTGTGAGAGCTAAGGACAGGGCACAATCCTCCCGCATCCTGCTTGACTGTAGAAGGAGCTGCTAACGTCCTCATGTTAGTGGCAGGGAAAGGTTGTGAGAAAAGCATGTGGAATCGTTGTGCCTGAACCCACGTGTATCTGAGTTGAATACAGCGATTTCCAAAGTCCTTCTTCTTCAGAGTGTAGCTAGGTTCCCACTCGCATGTCCGAGTGGGTAGCAGACATCTGCCTCCCATGCATACCCACTTCTGAGAGTTGAGCTTATGGCCTGTAACCCTACCTCCTGCCTGCAGCTACCTTTCGCTTCCAAAAGGCCTAGGCTCGCTGCTTCACCGAAGTGTTGGGAGAGGTAACTGGAATCTCCCGGCACACAAGACTAGTGCCTCCAAGCTCAATCCAGCGATTTCCCAGTAATTCCTGGGGTAGACTGGTGCTACATACTAAGTTCCATATGTGAGAAGGTAGCTGAACGCCTTGTCCAAAATCATCTTACTGCTGAGAGTTGAGCTCACCCTCAGTCCCTCACAGTTCCACACTGCCTGCAGAGTGAGTTTCCCACGTCTTCACCAGAGACTTTTGCCAGAGGCCTCTGAGACGCAAGTTAACAATGCAGACCTGGACGGTATCTCCAGGTGCCGGAGAGTGGCAATCTGGGACCCTCCTTACTCAGAATACTGCTACCTTCACATTGTCATAAGAATGCAGCTAGTTGAGAGCTGGCTTCTAGGCATGCTTCCCTGTGAGAGCTGAGGACAGGGCAGGACCCTCCCGCATCCTGCCTGACTGTAGACTTACCTGCTAACCTCCTTATGTTAGCGGCTGGGATAGGTTGTGGGAAAAGCATGTGTAAGCATTGGGCCTGAACTCCCGTGTATCTGAGTTGAATACAGCGATTTCCAACATCCTTCTTTAATAGGAGTGTAGCTAGGTTCCAACTCCCATGTCCGAGTGGGTAGCAGACATCTGCCTCCCATGCATACCCACTTCTGAGAGTTGAGCTTATGGCCTGTAACCCTACCTCCTGCCTGCAGCTACCTTTCGCTTCCAAAAGGCCTTGGCTCGCTGCTTCACCGAAGTGTTGGGAGAGGTAACTGGAATCTCCCGGCACACAAGACTAGTGCCTCCAAGCTCAATCCAGCGATTTCCCAGTAATTCCTGGGGTAGACTGGTGCTACATACTAAGTTCCATATGTGAGAAGGTAGCTGAACGCCTTGTCCAAAATCATCTTACTGCTGAGAGTTGAGCTCACCCTCAGTCCCTCACAGTTCCACACTGCCTGCAGAGTGAGTTTCGCACGTCTTCACCAGAGACGTTTGCCAGAGGCTATGAGACGCAAGTTAACAATGCAGACCTGGAGGGTATCTCCAGGTGCAGTAGAGTGGTAATCTGGGAACCTCCTGTCTCAGAATACTGCTACCTTCACCCTGCCATAAGAATGCAGCTAGTTGACAGCTGGCTTCAAGGCATGCTTCCCTGTGAGAGCTAAGGACAGGGCACAACCCTGCCGCATCCTGCTTGACTGTAGAAGGAGCTGCTAACGTCCTCATGTTAGTGGCAGGGAAAGGTTGTGAGAAAAGCATGTGGAATCGTTGTGCCTGAACTCACGTGTATCTGAGTTGAATACAGCGATTTCCAAAGTCCTTCTTCATCAGAGTGTAGCTAGGTTCCCACTCGCATGTCCGAGTGGGTAGCAGACATCTGCCTCCCATGCATACCCACTTCTGAGAGGTGAGCTTATGGCCTGTAACCCTACCTCCTGCCTGCAGCTACCTTTCGCTTCCAAAAGGCCTAGGCTCGCTGTTTCACCGAAGTGTTGGGAGAGGTAACTGGAATCTGCCGGCACACAAGACTAGTGCCTCCAAGCTCAATCCAGCGATTTCCCAGTAATTCCTGGGGTAGACTGGTGCTACATACTAAGTTCCATATGTGAGAAGGTAGCTGAACGCCTTGTCCAAAATCATCTTACTGCTGAGAGTTGAGCTCACCCTCAGTCCCTCACAGTTCCACACTGCCTGCAGAGTGAGTTTCCCACGTCTTCACCAGAGACTTTTGCCAGAGGCCTCTGAGACGCAAGTTAACCATGCAGACCTGGACGGTATCTCCAGGTGACGGAGAGTGGCAATCTGGGACCCTCCTTACTCAGAATACTGCTACCTTCACACTGTCATAAGAATGCAGCTAGTTGAGAGCTGGCTTCGAGGCATGCTTCCCTGTGAGAGTTGAGGACAGGGCAGAACCCTCCCGCATCCTGCCTGACTGTAGACGTACCTGCTAACCTCCTTATGTTAGCGGCTGGGATAGGTTGTGGGAAAAGCATGTGTAAGCATTGGGCCTGAACTCCCGTGTATCTGAGTTGAATACAGCGATTTCCAAAGTCCTTCTTCATCAGAGTGTAGGTAGGTTCCCACTCGCATGTCCGAGTGAGTAGCAGACATCTGCGTCCCATGCATACCCACTTCTGAGAGTTGAGCTTATGGCCTGTAACCCTACCTCCTGCCTGCCGCTACCTTTCGCTTCCAAAAGGCCTAGGCTCGCTGCTTCACCGAAGTGTTGGGAGAGGTAACTGGAATCTCCCGGCACACAAGACTAGTGCCTCCAAGCTCAATCCAGCGATTTCCCAGTAATTCCTGGGGTAGACTGGTGCTACATACTAAGTTCCATATGTGAGAAGGTAGCTGAACGCCTTGTCCAAAATCATCTTACTGCTGAGAGTTGAGCTCACCCTCAGTCCCTCACAGTTCCACACTGCCTGCAGAGTGAGTTTCGCACGTCTTCACCAGAGACGTTTGCCAGAGGCTATGAGACGCAAGTTAACAATGCAGACCTGGAGGGTATCTCCAGGTGCAGTAGAGTGGTAATCTGGGAACCTCCTGTCTCAGAATACTGCTACCTTCACCCTGCCATAAGAATGCAGCTAGTTGACAGCTGGCTTCAAGGCATGCTTCCCTGTGAGAGCTAAGGGCAGGGCACAATCCTCCCGCATCCTGCTTGACTGTAGAAGGAGCTGCTAACGTCCTCATGTTAGTGGCAGGGAAAGGTTGTGAGAAAAGCATGTGGAATCGTTGTGCCTGAACCCACGTGTATCTGAGTTGAATACAGCGATTTCCAAAGTCCTTCTTCTTCAGAGTGTAGCTAGGTTCCCACTCGCATGTCCGAGTGGGTAGCAGACATCTGCCTCCCATGCATACCCACTTCTGAGAGTTGAGCTTATGGCCTGTAACCCTACCTCCTGCCTGCAGCTACCTTTCGCTTCCAAAAGGCCTAGGCTCGCTGCTTCACCGAAGTGTTGGGAGAGGTAACTGGAATCTCCCGGCACACAAGACTAGTGCCTCCAAGCTCAATCCAGCGATTTCCCAGTAATTCCTGGGGTAGACTGGTGCTACATACTAAGTTCCATATGTGAGAAGGTAGCTGAACGCCTTGTCCAAAATCATCTTACTGCTGAGAGTTGAGCTCACCCTCAGTCCCTCACAGTTCCACACTGCCTGCAGAGTGAGTTTCCCACGTCTTCACCAGAGACTTTTGCCAGAGGCCTCTGAGACGCAAGTTAACAATGCAGACCTGGATGGTATCTCCAGGTGCCGGAGAGTGGCAATCTGGGACCCTCCTTACTCAGAATACTGCTACCTTCACATTGTCATAAGAATGCAGCTAGTTGAGAGCTGGCTTCTAGGCATGCTTCCCTGTGAGAGCTGAGGACAGGGCAGGACCCTCCCGCATCCTGCCTGACTGTAGACTTACCTGCTAACCTCCTTCTGTTAGGGGCTGGTATAGTTTGTGGGAAAAGCATGTGTAAGCATTGGGCCTGAACTCCCGTGTATCTGAGTTGAATACAGCGATTTCCAACATCCTTCTTTAATAGGAGTGTAGCTAGGTTCCAACTCCCATGTCCGAGTGGGTAGCAGACATCTGCCTCCCATGCATACCCACTTCTGAGAGTTGAGCTTATGGCCTGTAACCCTACCTCCTGCCTGCAGCTACCTTTCGCTTCCAAAAGGCCTTGGCTCGCTGCTTCACCGAAGTGTTGGGAGAGGTAACTGGAATCTCCCGGCACACAAGACTAGTGCCTCCAAGCTCAATCCAGCGATTTCCCAGTAATTCCTGTGGTAGACTGGTGCTACATACTAAGTTCCATATGTGAGAAGGTAGCTGAACGCCTTGTCCAAAATCATCTTACTGCTGAGAGTTGAGCTCACCCTCAGTCCCTCACAGTTCCACACTGCCTGCAGAGTGAGTTTCGCACGTCTTCACCAGAGACGTTTGCCAGAGGCTATGAGACGCAAGTTAACAATGCAGACCTGGAGGGTATCTCCAGGTGCAGTAGAGTGGTAATCTGGGAACCTCCTGTCTCAGAATACTGCTACCTTCACCCTGCCATAAGAATGCAGCTAGTTGACAGCTGGCTTCAAGGCATGCTTCCCTGTGAGAGCTAAGGACAGGGCACAACCCTGCCGCATCCTGCTTGACTGTAGAAGGAGCTGCTAACGTCCTCATGTTAGTGGCAGGGAAAGGTTGTGAGAAAAGCATGTGGAATCGTTGTGCCTGAACTCACGTGTATCTGAGTTGAATACAGCGATTTCCAAAGTCCTTCTTCATCAGAGTGTAGCTAGGTTCCCACTCGCATGTCCGAGTGGGTAGCAGACATCTGCCTCCCATGCATACCCACTTCTGAGAGGTGAGCTTATGGCCTGTAACCCTACCTCCTGCCTGCAGCTACCTTTCGCTTCCAAAAGGCCTAGGCTCGCTGTTTCACCGAAGTGTTGGGAGAGGTAACTGGAATCTGCCGGCACACAAGACTAGTGCCTCCAAGCTCAATCCAGCGATTTCCCAGTAATTCCTGGGGTAGACTGGTGCTACATACTAAGTTCCATATGTGAGAAGGTAGCTGAACGCCTTGTCCAAAATCATCTTACTGCTGAGAGTTGAGCTCACCCTCAGTCCCTCACAGTTCCACACTGCCTGCAGAGTGAGTTTCCCACGTCTTCACCAGAGACTTTTGCCAGAGGCCTCTGAGACGCAAGTTAACCATGCAGACCTGGACGGTATCTCCAGGTGACGGAGAGTGGCAATCTGGGACACTCCTTACTCAGAATACTGCTACCTTCACACTGTCATAAGAATGCAGCTAGTTGAGAGCTGGCTTCGAGGCATGCTTCCCTGTGAGAGTTGAGGACAGGGCAGAACCCTCCCGCATCCTGCCTGACTGTAGACGTACCTGCTAACCTCTTTATGTTAGCGGCTGAGATAGGTTGTGGGAAAAGCATGTGTAAGCATTGGGCCTGAACTCCCGTGTATCTGAGTTGAATACAGCGATTTCCAAAGTCCTTCTTCATCAGAGTGTAGCTAGGTTCCCACTCGCATGTCCGAGTGAGTAGCAGACATCTGCGTCCCATGCATACCCACTTCTGAGAGTTGAGCTTATGGCCTGTAACCCTACCTCCTGCCTGCCGTTACCTTTCGCTTCCAAAAGGTCTAGGCTCGCTGCTTCACCGAAGTGTTGGGAGAGGTAACTGGAATCTCCCGGCACACAAGACTAGTGCCTCCAAGCTCAATCCAGCGATTTCCCAGTAATTCCTGGGGTAGACTGGTGCTACATACTAAGTTCCATATGTGAGAAGGTAGCTGAACGCCTTGTCCAAAATCATCTTACTGCTGAGAGTTGAGCTCACCCTCTGTCCCTCACAGTTCCACACTGCCTGCAGAGTGAGTTTCCCACGTCTTCACCAGAGACGTTTGCCAGAGGCTATGAGACGCAAGTTAACAATGCAGACCTGGAGGGTATCTCCAGGTGCAGTAGAGTGGTAATCTGGGAACCTCCTGTCTCAGAATACTGCTACCTTCACCCTGCCATAAGAATGCAGCTAGTTGACAGCTGGCTTCAAGGCATGCTTCCCTGTGAGAGCTAAGGACAGGGCACAACCCTCCCGCATCCTGCTTGACTGTAGAAGGAGCTGCTAACGTCCTCATGTTAGTGGCAGGGAAAGGTTGTGAGAAAAGCATGTGGAATCGTTGTGCCTGAACCCACGTGTATCTGAGTTGAATACAGCGATTTCCAAAGTCCTTCTTCTTCAGAGTGTAGCTAGGTTCCCACTCGCATGTCCGAGTGGGTAGCAGACATCTGCCTCCCATGCATACCCACTTCTGAGAGTTGAGCTTATGGCCTGTAACCCTACCTCCTGCCTGCAGCTACCTTTCGCTTCCAAAAGGCCTAGGCTCGCTGCTTCACCGAAGTGTTGGGAGAGGTAACTGGAATCTCCCGGCACACAAGACTAGTGCCTCCAAGCTCAATCCAGCGATTTCCCAGTAATTCCTGGGGTAGACTGGTGCTACATACTAAGTTCCATATGTGAGAAGGTAGCTGAACGCCTTGTCCAAAATCATCTTACTTCTGAGAGTTGAGCTCACCCTCAGTCCCTCACAGTTCCACACTGCCTGCAGAGTGAGTTTCCCACGTCTTCACCAGAGACTTTTGCCAGAGGCCTCTGAGACGCAAGTTAACAATGCAGACCTGGACGGTATCTCCAGGTGCCGGAGAGTGGCAATCTGGGACCCTCCTTACTCAGAATACTGCTACCTTCACATTGTCATAAGAATGCAGCTAGTTGAGAGCTGGCTTCTAGGCATGCTTCCCTGTGAGAGCTGAGGACAGGGCAGGACCCTCCCGCATCCTGCCTGACTGTAGACTTACCTGCTAACCTCCTTCTGTTAGGGGCTGGTATAGTTTGTGGGAAAAGCATGTGTAAGCATTGGGCCTGAACTCCCGTGTATCTGAGTTGAATACAGCGATTTCCAACATCCTTCTTTAATAGGAGTGTAGCTAGGTTCCCACTCGCATGTCCGAGTGAGTAGCAGACATCTGCGTCCCATGCATACCCACTTCTGAGAGTTGAGCTTATGGCCTGTAACCCTACCTCCTGCCTGCAGCTACCTTTCGCTTCCAAAAGGCCTAGGCTCGCTGCTTCACCAAAGTGTTGGGAGAGGTAACTGGAATCTCCCGGCACACAAGACTAGTGCCTCCAAGCTCAATCCAGCGATTTCCCAGTAATTCCTGGGGTAGACTGGTGCTACATACTAAGTTCCATATGTGAGAAGGTAGCTGAACGCCTTGTCCAAAATCATCTTACTGCTGAGAGTTGAGCTAACCCTCAGTCCCTCACAGTTCCACACTGCCTGCAGAGTGAGTTTCCCACGTCTTCACCAGAGACGTTTGCCAGAGGCTATGAGACGCAAGTTAACAATGCACACCTGGACGGTATCTCCAGGTGCAGTAGAGTGGCAATCTGGGAACCTCCTTACTCAGTATACTGCTACCTTCACACTGTCATAAGAATGCAGCTAGTTGAGAGCTGGCTTCAAGGCATGCTTCCCTGTGAGAGCTAAGGACAGGGCACAACCCTGCCGCATCCTGCTTGACTGTAGAAGGAGCTGCTAACGTCCTCATGTTAGTGGCAGGGAAAGGTTGTGAGAAAAGCATGTGGAATCGTTGTGCCTGAACTCACGTGTATCTGAGTTGAATACAGCGATTTCCAAAGTCCTTCTTCATCAGAGTGTAGCTAGGTTCCAACTCGCATGTCCGAGTGGGTAGCAGACATCTGCCTCCCATGCATACCCACTTCTGAGAGTTGAGCTTATGGCCTGTAACCCTACCTCCTGCCTGCAGCTACCTTTCGCTTCCAAAAGGCCTTGGCTCGCTGCTTCACCGAAGTGTTGGGAGAGGTAACTGGAATCTCCCGGCACACAAGACTAGTGCCTCCAAGCTCAATCCAGCGATTTCCCAGTAATTCCTGGGGTAGACTGGTGCTACATACTAAGTTCCATATGTGAGAAGGTAGCTGAACGCCTTGTCCAAAATCATCTTACTGCTGAGAGTTGAGCTCACCCTCAGTCCCTCACAGTTCCACACTGCCTGCAGAGTGAGTTTCGCACGTCTTCACCAGAGACGTTTGCCAGAGGCTATGAGACGCAAGTTAACAATGCACACCTGGACGGTATCTCCAGGTGCCGGAGAGTGGCAATCTGGGAACCTCCTGTCTCAGAATACTGCTACCTTCACCCTGCCATAAGAATGCAGCTAGTTGACAGCTGGCTTCAAGGCATGCTTCCCTGTGAGAGCTGAGGACAGGGCACAACCCTGCCGCATCCTGCTTGACTGTAGAAGGAGCTGCTAACGTCCTCATGTTAGTGGCAGGGAAAGGTTGTGAGAAAAGCATGTGGAATCGTTGTGCCTGAACTCCCGTGTATGTGAGTTGAATACAGCGATTTCCAAAGTCCTTCTTCATCAGAGTGTAGCTAGGTTCCCACTCGCATGTCCGAGTGAGTAGCAGACATCTGCGTCCCATGCATACCCACTTCTGAGAGTTGAGCTTATGGCCTGTAACCCTACCTCCTGCCTGCCGTTACCTTTCGCTTCCAAAAGGCCTAGGCTCGCTGCTTCACCAAAGTGTTGGGAGAGGTAACTGGAATCTCCCGGCACACAAGACTAGTGCCTCCAAGCTCAATCCAGCGATTTCCCAGTAATTCCTGGGGTAGACTGGTGCTACATACTAAGTTCCATATGTGAGAAGGTAGCTGAACGCCTTGTCCAAAATCATCTTACTGCTGAGAGTTGAGCTAACCCTCAGTCCCTCACAGTTCCACACTGCCTGCAGAGTGAGTTTCCCACGTCTTCACCAGAGACGTTTGCCAGAGGCTATGAGACGCAAGTTAACAATGCAGACCTGGACGGTGTCTCCAGGTGCCGGAGAGTGGCAATCTGGGAACCTCCTGTCTCAGAATACTGCTACCTTCACCCTGCCATAAGAATGCAGCTAGTTGACAGCTGGCTTCAAGGCATGCTTCCCTGTGAGAGCTAAGGACAGGGCACAACCCTCCCGCATCCTGCTTGACTGTAGAAGGAGCTGCTAACGTCCTCATGTTAGTGGCAGGGAAAGGTTGTGAGAAAAGCATGTGGAATCGTTGTGCCTGAACCCACGTGTATCTGAGTTGAATACAGCGATTTCCAAAGTCCTTCTTCATCAGAGTGTAGCTAGGTTCCCACTCGCATGTCCGAGTGGGTAGCAGACATCTGCCTCCCATGCATACCCACTTCTGAGAGTTGAGCTTATGGCCTGTAACCCTACCTCCTGCCTGCAGCTACCTTTCGCTTCCAAAAGGCCTAGGCTCGCTGCTTCACCGAAGTGTTGGGAGAGGTAACTGGAATCTCCCGGCACACAAGACTAGTGCCTCCAAGCTCAATCCAGCGATTTCCCAGTAATTCCTGGGGTAGACTGGTGCTACATACTAAGTTCCATATGTGAGAAGGTAGCTGAACGCCTTGTCCAAAATCATCTTACTGCTGAGAGTTGAGCTCACCCTCAGTCCCTCACAGTTCCACACTGCCTGCAGAGTGAGTTTCCCACGTCTTCACCAGAGACGTTTGCCAGAAGCTTCTGAGACGCAAGTTAACAATGCAGAACTGGAGGGTATCTCCAGGTGCAGTAGAGTGGTAATCTGGGAACCTCCTGTCTCAGAATACTGCTACCTTCACCCTGCCATAAGAATGCAGCTAGTTGACAGCTGGCTTCAAGGCTTGCTTCCCTGTGAGAGCTAAGGACAGGGCACAACCCTCCCGCATCCTGCTTGACTGTAGAAGGAGCTGCTAACGTCCTCATGTTAGTGGCAGGGAAAGGTTGTGAGAAAAGCATGTGGAATCGTTGTGCCTGAACCCACGTGTATCTGAGTTGAATACAGCGATTTCCAAAGTCCTTCTTCATCAGAGTGTAGCTAGGTTCCCACTCGCATGTCCGAGTGGGTAGCAGACATCTACCTCCCATGCATACCCAGTTCTGAGAGTTGAGCTTATGGCCTGTAACCCTACCTCCTGCCTGCAGCTACCTTTCGCTTCCAAAAGGCCTAGGCTCGCTGCTTCACCGAAGTGTTGGGAGAGGTAACTGGAATCTCCCGGCACACAAGACTAGTGCCTCCAAGCTCAATCCAGCGATTTCCCAGAAATTCCTGGGGTAGACTGGTGCTAAATACTAAGTTCCATATGTGAGAAGGTAGCTGAACGCCTTGTCCAAAATCATCTTACTGCTGAGAGTTGAGCTCACCCTCAGTCCCTCACAGTTCCACACTGCCTGCAGAGTGAGTTTCGCACGTCTTCACCAGAGACGTTTGCCAGAGGCTATGAGACGCAAGTTAACAATGCAGACCTGGACGGTGTCTCCAGGTGCAGTAGAGTGGTAATCTGGGAACCTCCTGTCTCAGAATACTGCTACCTTCACCCTGCCATAAGAATGCAGCTAGTTGACAGCTGGCTTCAAGGCATGCTTCCCTGTGAGAGCTAAGGACAGGGCACAACCCTCCCGCATCCTGCTTGACTGTAGAAGGAGCTGCTAACGTCCTCATGTTAGTGGCAGGGAAAGGTTGTGAGAAAAGCATGTGGAATCGTTGTGCCTGAACCCACGTGTATCTGAGTTGAATACAGCGATTTCCAAAGTCCTTCTTCATCAGAGTGTAGCTAGGTTCCCACTCGCATGTACGAGTGGGTAGCAGACATCTGCCTCCCATGCATACCCACTTCTGAGAGTTGAGCTTATGGCCTGTAACCCTACCTCCTGCCTGCAGCTACCTTTCGCTTCCAAAAGGCCTAGGCTCGCTGCTTCACCGAAGTGTTGGGAGAGGTAACTGGAATCTCCCGGCACACAAGACTAGTGCCTCCAAGCTCAATCCAGCGATTTCCCAGTAATTCCTGGGGTAGACTGGTGCTACATACTAAGTGCCATATGTGAGAAGGTAGCTGAACGCCTTGTCCAAAATCATCTTACTGCTGAGAGTTGAGCTCACCCTCAGTCCCTCACAGTTCCACACTGCCTGCAGAGTGAGTTTCGCACGTCCTCACCAGAGACTTTTGCCAGAGGCCTCTGAGACGCAAGTTAACAATGCAGACCTGGACGGTATCTCCAGGTGCCAGAGAGTGGCAATCTGGGACCCTCCTTACTCAGAATACTGCTACCTTCACACTGTCATAAGAATGCAGCTAGTTGAGAGCTGGCTTCTAGGCATGCTACCCTGTGAGAGTTGAGGACAGGGCAGAACCCTCCCGCATCCTGCCTGACTGTAGACTTACCTGCTAACCTCCTTATGTTAGCGGCTGGGATAGGTTGTGGGAAAAGCATGTGTAAGCATTGGGCCTGTACTCCCGTGAATCTGAGTTGAATACAGCGATTTCCAAAGTCCTTCTTCATCAGAGTGTAGCTAGGTTCCCACTCGCATGTCCGAGTGGGTAGCAGACATCTGCGTCCCATGCATACCCACTTCTGAGAGTTGAGCTTATGGCCTGTAACCCTACCTCCTGCCTGCAGCTACCTTTCGCTTCCAAAAGGCCTAGGCTCGCTGTTTCACCGAAGTGTTGGGAGAGGTAACTGGAATCTGCCGGCACACAAGACTAGTGCCTCCAAGCTCAATCCAGCGATTTCCCAGTAATTCCTGGGGTAGACTGGTGCTACATACTAAGTTCCATATGTGAGAAGGTAGCTGAACGCCTTGTCCAAAATCATCTTACTGCTGAGAGTTGAGCTCACCCTCAGTCCCTCACAGTTCCACACTGCCTGCAGAGTGAGTTTCCCACGTCTTAACCAGAGACTTTTGCCAGAGGCCTCTGAGACGCAAGTTAACCATGCAGACCTGGACGGTATCTCCAGGTGACGGAGAGTGGCAATCTGGGAACCTCCTGTCTCAGAATACTGCTACCTTCACCCTGCCATAAGAATGCAGCTAGTTGACAGCTGGCTTCAAGGCATGCTTCCCTGTGAGAGCTAAGGACAGGGCACAACCCTCCCGCATCCTGCTTGACTGTAGAAGGAGCTGCTAACGTCCTCATGTTAGTGGCAGGGAAAGGTTGTGAGAAAAGCATGTGGAATCGTTGTGCCTGAACCCACGTGTATCTGAGTTGAATACAGCGATTTCCAAAGTCCTTCTTCATCAGAGTGTAGCTAGGTTCCCACTCGCATGTCCGAGTGGGTAGCAGACATCTGCCTCCCATGCATACCCACTTCTGAGAGTTGAGCTTATGGCCTGTAACCCTACCTCCTGCCTGCAGCTACCTTTCGCTTCCAAAAGGCCTAGGCTCGCTGCTTCACCGAAGTGTTGGGAGAGGTAACTGGAATCTCCCGGCACACAAGACTAGTGCCTCCAAGCTCAATCCAGCGATTTCCCAGTAATTCCTGGGGTAGACTGGTGCTACATACTAAGTTCCATATGTGAGAAGGTAGCTGAACGCCTTGTCCAAAATCATCTTACTGCTGAGAGTTGAGCTCACCCTCAGTCCCTCACAGTTCCACACTGCCTGCAGAGTGAGTTTCCCACGTCTTCACCAGAGACGTTTGCCAGAAGCTTCTGAGACGCAAGTTAACAATGCAGAACTGGAGGGTATCTCCAGGTGCAGTAGAGTGGTAATCTGGGAACCTCCTGTCTCAGAATACTGCTACCTTCACCCTGCCATAAGAATGCAGCTAGTTGACAGCTGGCTTCAAGGCTTGCTTCCCTGTGAGAGCTAAGGACAGGGCACAACCCTCCCGCATCCTGCTTGACTGTAGAAGGAGCTGCTAACGTCCTCATGTTAGTGGCAGGGAAAGGTTGTGAGAAAAGCATGTGGAATCGTTGTGCCTGAACCCACGTGTATCTGAGTTGAATACAGCGATTTCCAAAGTCCTTCTTCATCAGAGTGTAGCTAGGTTCCCACTCGCATGTCCGAGTGGGTAGCAGACATCTACCTCCCATGCATACCCAGTTCTGAGAGTTGAGCTTATGGCCTGTAACCCTACCTCCTGCCTGCAGCTACCTTTCGCTTCCAAAAGGCCTAGGCTCGCTGCTTCACCGAAGTGTTGGGAGAGGTAACTGGAATCTCCCGGCACACAAGACTAGTGCCTCCAAGCTCAATCCAGCGATTTCCCAGAAATTCCTGGGGTAGACTGGTGCTAAATACTAAGTTCCATATGTGAGAAGGTAGCTGAACGCCTTGTCCAAAATCATCTTACTGCTGAGAGTTGAGCTCACCCTCAGTCCCTCACAGTTCCACACTGCCTGCAGAGTGAGTTTCGCACGTCTTCACCAGAGACGTTTGCCAGAGGCTATGAGACGCAAGTTAACAATGCAGACCTGGACGGTGTCTCCAGGTGCAGTAGAGTGGTAATCTGGGAACCTCCTGTCTCAGAATACTGCTACCTTCACCCTGCCATAAGAATGCAGCTAGTTGACAGCTGGCTTCAAGGCATGCTTCCCTGTGAGAGCTAAGGACAGGGCACAACCCTCCCGCATCCTGCTTGACTGTAGAAGGAGCTGCTAACGTCCTCATGTTAGTGGCAGGGAAAGGTTGTGAGAAAAGCATGTGGAATCGTTGTGCCTGAACCCACGTGTATCTGAGTTGAATACAGCGATTTCCAAAGTCCTTCTTCATCAGAGTGTAGCTAGGTTCCCACTCGCATGTACGAGTGGGTAGCAGACATCTGCCTCCCATGCATACACACTTCTGAGAGTTGAGCTTATGGCCTGTAACCCTACCTCCTGCCTGCAGCTACCTTTCGCTTCCAAAAGGCCTAGGCTCGCTGCTTCACCGAAGTGTTGGGAGAGGTAACTGGAATCTCCCGGCACACAAGACTAGTGCCTCCAAGCTCAATCCAGCGATTTCCCAGTAATTCCTGGGGTAGACTGGTGCTACATACTAAGTGCCATATGTGAGAAGGTAGCTGAACGCCTTGTCCAAAATCATCTTACTGCTGAGAGTTGAGCTCACCCTCAGTCCCTCACAGTTCCACACTGCCTGCAGAGTGAGTTTCGCACGTCCTCACCAGAGACTTTTGCCAGAGGCCTCTGAGACGCAAGTTAACAATGCAGACCTGGACGGTATCTCCAGGTGCCAGAGAGTGGCAATCTGGGACCCTCCTTACTCAGAATACTGCTACCTTCACACTGTCATAAGAATGCAGCTAGTTGAGAGCTGGCTTCTAGGCATGCTACCCTGTGAGAGTTGAGGACAGGGCAGAACCCTCCCGCATCCTGCCTGACTGTAGACTTACCTGCTAACCTCCTTATGTTAGCGGCTGGGATAGGTTGTGGGAAAAGCATGTGTAAGCATTGGGCCTGTACTCCCGTGAATCTGAGTTGAATACAGCGATTTCCAAAGTCCTTCTTCATCAGAGTGTAGCTAGGTTCCCACTCGCATGTCCGAGTGGGTAGCAGACATCTGCGTCCCATGCATACCCACTTCTGAGAGTTGAGCTTATGGCCTGTAACCCTACCTCCTGCCTGCAGCTACCTTTCGCTTCCAAAAGGCCTAGGCTCGCTGTTTCACCGAAGTGTTGGGAGAGGTAACTGGAATCTGCCGGCACACAAGACTAGTGCCTCCAAGCTCAATCCAGCGATTTCCCAGTAATTCCTGGGGTAGACTGGTGCTACATACTAAGTTCCATATGTGAGAAGGTAGCTGAACGCCTTGTCCAAAATCATCTTACTGCTGAGAGTTGAGCTCACCCTCAGTCCCTCACAGTTCCACACTGCCTGCAGAGTGAGTTTCCCACGTCTTAACCAGAGACTTTTGCCAGAGGCCTCTGAGACGCAAGTTAACCATGCAGACCTGGACGGTATCTCCAGGTGACGGAGAGTGGCAATCTGGGACCCTCCTTACTCAGAATACTGCTACCTTCACACTGTCATAAGAATGCAGCTAGTTGAGAGCTGGCTTCTAGGCATGCTTCCCTGTGAGAGTTGAGGACAGGGCAGAACCCTCCCGCATCCTGCCTGACTGTAGACGTACCTGCTAACCTCCTTATGTTAGCGGCTGGGATAGGTTGTGGGAAAAGCATGTGTAAGCATTGGGCCTGAACTCCCGTGTATCTGAGTTGAATACAGCGATTTCCAAAGTCCTTCTTCATCAGAGTGTAGCTAGGTTCCCACTCGCATGTCCGAGTGAGTAGCAGACATCTGCGTCCCATGCATACCCACTTCTGAGGGTTGAGCTTATGGCCTGTAACCCTACCTCCTGCCTGCCGCTACCTTTCGCTTCCAAAAGGCCTAGGCTCGCTGCTTCACCGAAGTGTTGGGAGAGGTAACTGGAATCTGCCGGCACACAAGACTAGTGCCTCCAAGCTCAATCCAGCGATTTCCCAGTAATTCCTGGGGTAGACTGGTGCTACATACTAAGTTCCATATGTGAGAAGGTAGCTGAACGCCTTGTCCAAAATCATCTTACTGCTGAGAGTTGAGCTCACCCTCAGTCCCTCACAGTTCCACACTGCCTGCAGAGTGAGTTTCGCACGTCTTCACCAGAGACGTTTGCCAGAGGCTATGAGACGCAAGTTAACAATGCAGACCTGGAGGGTATCTCCAGGTGCAGTAGAGTGGTAATCTGGGAACCTCCTGTCTCAGAATACTGCTACCTTCACCCTGCCATAAGAATGCAGCTAGTTGACAGCTGGCTTCAAGGCATGCTTCCCTGTGAGAGCTAAGGACAGGGCACAATCCTCCCGCATCCTGCTTGACTGTAGAAGGAGCTGCTAACGTCCTCATGTTAGTGGCAGGGAAAGGTTGTGAGAAAAGCATGTGGAATCGTTGTGCCTGAACCCACGTGTATCTGAGTTGAATACAGCGATTTCCAAAGTCCTTCTTCTTCAGAGTGTAGCTAGGTTCCCACTCGCATGTCCGAGTGGGTAGCAGACATCTGCCTCCCATGCATACCCACTTCTGAGAGTTGAGCTTATGGCCTGTAACCCTACCTCCTGCCTGCAGCTACCTTTCGCTTCCAAAAGGCCTAGGCTCGCTGCTTCACCGAAGTGTTGGGAGAGGTAACTGGAATCTCCCGGCACACAAGACTAGTGCCTCCAAGCTCAATCCAGCGATTTCACAATAATTCCTGGGGTAGACTGGTGCTACATACTAAGTTCCATATGTGAGAAGGTAGCTGAACGCCTTGTCCAAAATCATCTTACTGCTGAGAGTTGAGCTCACCCTCAGTCCCTCACAGTTCCACACTGCCTGCAGAGTGAGTTTCCCACGTCTTCACCAGAGACTTTTGCCAGAGGCCTCTGAGACGCAAGTTAACAATGCAGACCTGGACGGTATCTCCAGGTGCCGGAGAGTGGCAATCTGGGACCCTCCTTACTCAGAATACTGCTACCTTCACATTGTCATAAGAATGCAGCTAGTTGAGAGCTGGCTTCTAGGCATGCTTCCCTGTGAGAGCTGAGGACAGGGCAGGACCCTCCCGCATCCTGCCTGACTGTAGACTTACCTGCTAACCTCCTTATGTTAGCGGCTGGGATAGGTTGTGGGAAAAGCATGTGTAAGCATTGGGCCTGAACTCCCGTGTATCTGAGTTGAATACAGCGATTTCCAACATCCTTCTTTAATAGGAGTGTAGCTAGGTTCCAACTCCCATGTCCGAGTGGGTAGCAGACATCTGCCTCCCATGCATACCCACTTCTGAGAGTTGAGCTTATGGCCTGTAACCCTACCTCCTGCCTGCAGCTACCTTTCGCTTCCAAAAGGCCTTGGCTCGCTGCTTCACCGAAGTGTTGGGAGAGGTAACTGGAATCTCCCGGCACACAAGACTAGTGCCTCCAAGCTCAATCCAGCGATTTCCCAGTAATTCCTGGGGTAGACTGGTGCTACATACTAAGTTCCATATGTGAGAAGGTAGCTGAACGCCTTGTCCAAAATCATCTTACTGCTGAGAGTTGAGCTCACCCTCAGTCCCTCACAGTTCCACACTGCCTGCAGAGTGAGTTTCGCACGTCTTCACCAGAGACGTTTGCCAGAGGCTATGAGACGCAAGTTAACAATGCAGACCTGGACGGTGTCTCCAGGTGCAGTAGAGTGGTAATCTGGGAACCTCCTGTCTCAGAATACTGCTACCTTCACCCTGCCATAAGAATGCAGCTAGTTGACAGCTGGCTTCAAGGCATGCTTCCCTGTGAGAGCTAAGGACAGGGCACAACCCTCCCGCATCCTGCTTGACTGTAGAAGGAGCTGCTAACGTCCTCATGTTAGTGGCAGGGAAAGGTTGTGAGAAAAGCATGTGGAATCGTTGTGCCTGAACCCACGTGTATCTGAGTTGAATACAGCGATTTCCAAAGTCCTTCTTCATCAGAGTGTAGCTAGGTTCCCACTCGCATGTACGAGTGGGTAGCAGACATCTGCCTCCCATGCATACACACTTCTGAGAGTTGAGCTTATGGCCTGTAACCCTACCTCCTGCCTGCAGCTACCTTTCGCTTCCAAAAGGCCTAGGCTCGCTGCTTCACCGAAGTGTTGGGAGAGGTAACTGGAATCTCCCGGCACACAAGACTAGTGCCTCCAAGCTCAATCCAGCGATTTCCCAGTAATTCCTGGGGTAGACTGGTGCTACATACTAAGTGCCATATGTGAGAAGGTAGCTGAACGCCTTGTCCAAAATCATCTTACTGCTGAGAGTTGAGCTCACCCTCAGTCCCTCACAGTTCCACACTGCCTGCAGAGTGAGTTTCGCACGTCCTCACCAGAGACTTTTGCCAGAGGCCTCTGAGACGCAAGTTAACAATGCAGACCTGGACGGTATCTCCAGGTGCCAGAGAGTGGCAATCTGGGACCCTCCTTACTCAGAATACTGCTACCTTCACACTGTCATAAGAATGCAGCTAGTTGAGAGCTGGCTTCTAGGCATGCTACCCTGTGAGAGTTGAGGACAGGGCAGAACCCTCCCGCATCCTGCCTGACTGTAGACTTACCTGCTAACCTCCTTATGTTAGCGGCTGGGATAGGTTGTGGGAAAAGCATGTGTAAGCATTGGGCCTGTACTCCCGTGAATCTGAGTTGAATACAGCGATTTCCAAAGTCCTTCTTCATCAGAGTGTAGCTAGGTTCCCACTCGCATGTCCGAGTGGGTAGCAGACATCTGCGTCCCATGCATACCCACTTCTGAGAGTTGAGCTTATGGCCTGTAACCCTACCTCCTGCCTGCAGCTACCTTTCGCTTCCAAAAGGCCTAGGCTCGCTGTTTCACCGAAGTGTTGGGAGAGGTAACTGGAATCTGCCGGCACACAAGACTAGTGCCTCCAAGCTCAATCCAGCGATTTCCCAGTAATTCCTGGGGTAGACTGGTGCTACATACTAAGTTCCATATGTGAGAAGGTAGCTGAACGCCTTGTCCAAAATCATCTTACTGCTGAGAGTTGAGCTCACCCTCAGTCCCTCACAGTTCCACACTGCCTGCAGAGTGAGTTTCCCACGTCTTAACCAGAGACTTTTGCCAGAGGCCTCTGAGACGCAAGTTAACCATGCAGACCTGGACGGTATCTCCAGGTGACGGAGAGTGGCAATCTGGGACCCTCCTTACTCAGAATACTGCTACCTTCACACTGTCATAAGAATGCAGCTAGTTGAGAGCTGGCTTCTAGGCATGCTTCCCTGTGAGAGTTGAGGACAGGGCAGAACCCTCCCGCATCCTGCCTGACTGTAGACGTACCTGCTAACCTCCTTATGTTAGCGGCTGGGATAGGTTGTGGGAAAAGCATGTGTAAGCATTGGGCCTGAACTCCCGTGTATCTGAGTTGAATACAGCGATTTCCAAAGTCCTTCTTCATCAGAGTGTAGCTAGGTTCCCACTCGCATGTCCGAGTGAGTAGCAGACATCTGCGTCCCATGCATACCCACTTCTGAGGGTTGAGCTTATGGCCTGTAACCCTACCTCCTGCCTGCCGCTACCTTTCGCTTCCAAAAGGCCTAGGCTCGCTGCTTCACCGAAGTGTTGGGAGAGGTAACTGGAATCTGCCGGCACACAAGACTAGTGCCTCCAAGCTCAATCCAGCGATTTCCCAGTAATTCCTGGGGTAGACTGGTGCTACATACTAAGTTCCATATGTGAGAAGGTAGCTGAACGCCTTGTCCAAAATCATCTTACTGCTGAGAGTTGAGCTCACCCTCAGTCCCTCACAGTTCCACACTGCCTGCAGAGTGAGTTTCGCACGTCTTCACCAGAGACGTTTGCCAGAGGCTATGAGACGCAAGTTAACAATGCAGACCTGGAGGGTATCTCCAGGTGCAGTAGAGTGGTAATCTGGGAACCTCCTGTCTCAGAATACTGCTACCTTCACCCTGCCATAAGAATGCAGCTAGTTGACAGCTGGCTTCAAGGCATGCTTCCCTGTGAGAGCTAAGGACAGGGCACAATCCTCCCGCATCCTGCTTGACTGTAGAAGGAGCTGCTAACGTCCTCATGTTAGTGGCAGGGAAAGGTTGTGAGAAAAGCATGTGGAATCGTTGTGCCTGAACCCACGTGTATCTGAGTTGAATACAGCGATTTCCAAAGTCCTTCTTCTTCAGAGTGTAGCTAGGTTCCCACTCGCATGTCCGAGTGGGTAGCAGACATCTGCCTCCCATGCATACCCACTTCTGAGAGTTGAGCTTATGGCCTGTAACCCTACCTCCTGCCTGCAGCTACCTTTCGCTTCCAAAAGGCCTAGGCTCGCTGCTTCACCGAAGTGTTGGGAGAGGTAACTGGAATCTCCCGGCACACAAGACTAGTGCCTCCAAGCTCAATCCAGCGATTTCACAATAATTCCTGGGGTAGACTGGTGCTACATACTAAGTTCCATATGTGAGAAGGTAGCTGAACGCCTTGTCCAAAATCATCTTACTGCTGAGAGTTGAGCTCACCCTCAGTCCCTCACAGTTCCACACTGCCTGCAGAGTGAGTTTCCCACGTCTTCACCAGAGACTTTTGCCAGAGGCCTCTGAGACGCAAGTTAACAATGCAGACCTGGACGGTATCTCCAGGTGCCGGAGAGTGGCAATCTGGGACCCTCCTTACTCAGAATACTGCTACCTTCACATTGTCATAAGAATGCAGCTAGTTGAGAGCTGGCTTCTAGGCATGCTTCCCTGTGAGAGCTGAGGACAGGGCAGGACCCTCCCGCATCCTGCCTGACTGTAGACTTACCTGCTAACCTCCTTATGTTAGCGGCTGGGATAGGTTGTGGGAAAAGCATGTGTAAGCATTGGGCCTGAACTCCCGTGTATCTGAGTTGAATACAGCGATTTCCAACATCCTTCTTTAATAGGAGTGTAGCTAGGTTCCAACTCCCATGTCCGAGTGGGTAGCAGACATCTGCCTCCCATGCATACCCACTTCTGAGAGTTGAGCTTATGGCCTGTAACCCTACCTCCTGCCTGCAGCTACCTTTCGCTTCCAAAAGGCCTTGGCTCGCTGCTTCACCGAAGTGTTGGGAGAGGTAACTGGAATCTCCCGGCACACAAGACTAGTGCCTCCAAGCTCAATCCAGCGATTTCCCAGTAATTCCTGGGGTAGACTGGTGCTACATACTAAGTTCCATATGTGAGAAGGTAGCTGAACGCCTTGTCCAAAATCATCTTACTGCTGAGAGTTGAGCTCACCCTCAGTCCCTCACAGTTCCACACTGCCTGCAGAGTGAGTTTCGCACGTCTTCACCAGAGACGTTTGCCAGAGGCTATGAGACGCAAGTTAACAATGCAGACCTGGAGGGTATCTCCAGGTGCAGTAGAGTGGTAATCTGGGAACCTCCTGTCTCAGAATACTGCTACCTTCACCCTGCCATAAGAATGCAGCTAGTTGACAGCTGGCTTCAAGGCATGCTTCCCTGTGAGAGCTAAGGACAGGGCACAACCCTGCCGCATCCTGCTTGACTGTAGAAGGAGCTGCTAACGTCCTCATGTTAGTGGCAGGGAAAGGTTGTGAGAAAAGCATGTGGAATCGTTGTGCCTGAACTCACGTGTATCTGAGTTGAATACAGCGATTTCCAAAGTCCTTCTTCATCAGAGTGTAGCTAGGTTCCCACTCGCATGTCCGAGTGGGTAGCAGACATCTGCCTCCCATGCATACCCACTTCTGAGAGTTGAGCTTATGGCCTGTAACCCTACCTCCTGCCTGCAGCTACCTTTCGCTTCCAAAAGGCCTAGGCTCGCTGTTTCACCGAAGTGTTGGGAGAGGTAACTGGAATCTGCCGGCACACAAGACTAGTGCCTCCAAGCTCAATCCAGCGATTTCCCAGTAATTCCTGGGGTAGACTGGTGCTACATACTAAGTTCCATATGTGAGAAGGTAGCTGAACGCCTTGTCCAAAATCATCTTACTGCTGAGAGTTGAGCTCACCCTCAGTCCCTCACAGTTCCACACTGCCTGCAGAGTGAGTTTCCCACGTCTTCACCAGAGACTTTTGCCAGAGGCCTCTGAGATGCAAGTTAACCATGCAGACCTGGACGGTATCTCCAGGTGACGGAGAGTGGCAATCTGGGACCCTCCTTACTCAGAATACTGCTACCTTCACACTGTCATAAGAATGCAGCTAGTTGAGAGCTGGCTTCTAGGCATGCTTCCCTGTGAGAGTTGAGGACAGGGCAGAACCCTCCCGCATCCTGCCTGACTGTAGACGTACCTGCTAACCTCCTTATGTTAGCGGCTGGGATAGGTTGTGGGAAAAGCATGTGTAAGCATTGGGCCTGAACTCCCGTGTATCTGAGTTGAATACAGCGATTTCCAACATCTTTCTTTAATAGGAGTGTAGCTAGGTTCCAACTCCCATGTCCGAGTGGGTAGCAGACATCTGCCTCCCATGCATACCCACTTCTGAGAGTTGAGCTTATGGCCTGTAACCCTACCTCCTGCCTGCAGCTACCTTTCGCTTCCAAAAGGCCTTGGCTCGCTGCTTCACCGAAGTGTTGGGAGAGGTAACTGGAATCTCCCGGCACACAAGACTAGTGCCTCCAAGCTCAATCCAGCGATTTCCCAGTAATTCCTGTGGTAGACTGGTGCTACATACTAAGTTCCATATGTGAGAAGGTAGCTGAACGCCTTGTCCAAAATCATCTTACTGCTGAGAGTTGAGCTCACCCTCAGTCCCTCACAGTTCCACACTGCCTGCAGAGTGAGTTTCGCACGTCTTCACCAGAGACGTTTGCCAGAGGCTATGAGACGCAAGTTAACAATGCAGACCTGGAGGGTATCTCCAGGTGCAGTAGAGTGGTAATCTGGGAACCTCCTGTCTCAGAATACTGCTACCTTCACCCTGCCATAAGAATGCAGCTAGTTGACAGCTGGCTTCAAGGCATGCTTCCCTGTGAGAGCTAAGGACAGGGCACAACCCTGCCGCATCCTGCTTGACTGTAGAAGGAGCTGCTAACGTCCTCATGTTAGTGGCAGGGAAAGGTTGTGAGAAAAGCATGTGGAATCGTTGTGCCTGAACTCACGTGTATCTGAGTTGAATACAGCGATTTCCAAAGTCCTTCTTCATCAGAGTGTAGCTAGGTTCCCACTCGCATGTCCGAGTGGGTAGCAGACATCTGCCTCCCATGCATACCCACTTCTGAGAGGTGAGCTTATGGCCTGTAACCCTACCTCCTGCCTGCAGCTACCTTTCGCTTCCAAAAGGCCTAGGCTCGCTGTTTCACCGAAGTGTTGGGAGAGGTAACTGGAATCTGCCGGCACACAAGACTAGTGCCTCCAAGCTCAATCCAGCGATTTCCCAGTAATTCCTGGGGTAGACTGGTGCTACATACTAAGTTCCATATGTGAGAAGGTAGCTGAACGCCTTGTCCAAAATCATCTTACTGCTGAGAGTTGAGCTCACCCTCAGTCCCTCACAGTTCCACACTGCCTGCAGAGTGAGTTTCCCACGTCTTCACCAGAGACTTTTGCCAGAGGCCTCTGAGACGCAAGTTAACCATGCAGACCTGGACGGTATCTCCAGGTGACGGAGAGTGGCAATCTGGGACCCTCCTTACTCAGAATACTGCTACCTTCACACTGTCATAAGAATGCAGCTAGTTGAGAGCTGGCTTCGAGGCATGCTTCCCTGTGAGAGTTGAGGACAGGGCAGAACCCTCCCGCATCCTGCCTGACTGTAGACGTACCTGCTAACCTCCTTATGTTAGCGGCTGAGATAGGTTGTGGGAAAAGCATGTGTAAGCATTGGGCCTGAACACCCGTGTATCTGAGTTGAATACAGCGATTTCCAAAGTCCTTCTTCATCAGAGTGTAGCTAGGTTCCCACTCGCATGTCCGAGTGAGTAGCAGACATCTGCGTCCCATGCATACCCACTTCTGAGAGTTGAGCTTATGGCCTGTAACCCTACCTCCTGCCTGCCGTTACCTTTCGCTTCCAAAAGGTCTAGGCTCGCTGCTTCACCGAAGTGTTGGGAGAGGTAACTGGAATCTCCCGGCACACAAGACTAGTGCCTCCAAGCTCAATCCAGCGATTTCCCAGTAATTCCTGGGGTAGACTGGTGCTACATACTAAGTTCCATATGTGAGAAGGTAGCTGAACGCCTTGTCCAAAATCATCTTACTGCTGAGAGTTGAGCTCACCCTCTGTCCCTCACAGTTCCACACTGCCTGCAGAGTGAGTTTCCCACGTCTTCACCAGAGACGTTTGCCAGAGGCTATGAGACGCAAGTTAACAATGCAGACCTGGAGGGTATCTCCAGGTGCAGTAGAGTGGTAATCTGGGAACCTCCTGTCTCAGAATACTGCTACCTTCACCCTGCCATAAGAATGCAGCTAGTTGACAGCTGGCTTCAAGGCATGCTTCCCTGTGAGAGCTAAGGACAGGGCACAACCCTCCCGCATCCTGCTTGACTGTAGAAGGAGCTGCTAACGTCCTCATGTTAGTGGCAGGGAAAGGTTGTGAGAAAAGCATGTGGAATCGTTGTGCCTGAACCCACGTGTATCTGAGTTGAATACAGCGATTTCCAAAGTCCTTCTTCTTCAGAGTGTAGCTAGGTTCCCACTCGCATGTCCGAGTGGGTAGCAGACATCTGCCTCCCATGCATACCCACTTCTGAGAGTTGAGCTTATGGCCTGTAACCCTACCTCCTGCCTGCAGCTACCTTTCGCTTCCAAAAGGCCTAGGCTCGCTGCTTCACCGAAGTGTTGGGAGAGGTAACTGGAATCTCCCGGCACACAAGACTAGTGCCTCCAAGCTCAATCCAGCGATTTCCCAGTAATTCCTGGGGTAGACTGGTGCTACATACTAAGTTCCATATGTGAGAAGGTAGCTGAACGCCTTGTCCAAAATCATCTTACTTCTGAGAGTTGAGCTCACCCTCAGTCCCTCACAGTTCCACACTGCCTGCAGAGTGAGTTTCCCACGTCTTCACCAGAGACTTTTGCCAGAGGCCTCTGAGACGCAAGTTAACAATGCAGACCTGGACGGTATCTCCAGGTGCCGGAGAGTGGCAATCTGGGACCCTCCTTACTCAGAATACTGCTACCTTCACATTGTCATAAGAATGCAGCTAGTTGAGAGCTGGCTTCTAGGCATGCTTCCCTGTGAGAGCTGAGGACAGGGCAGGACCCTCCCGCATCCTGCCTGACTGTAGACTTACCTGCTAACCTCCTTCTGTTAGGGGCTGGTATAGTTTGTGGGAAAAGCATGTGTAAGCATTGGGCCTGAACTCCCGTGTATCTGAGTTGAATACAGCGATTTCCAACATCCTTCTTTAATAGGAGTGTAGCTAGGTTCCAACTCCCATGTCCGAGTGGGTAGCAGACATCTGCCTCCCATGCATACCCACTTCTGAGAGTTGAGCTTATGGCCTGTAACCCTACCTCCTGCCTGCAGCTACCTTTCGCTTCCAAAAGGCCTTGGCTCGCTGCTTCACCGAAGTGTTGGGAGAGGTAACTGGAATCTCCCGGCACACAAGACTAGTGCCTCCAAGCTCAATCCAGCGATTTCCCAGTAATTCCTGGGGTAGACTGGTGCTACATACTAAGTTCCATATGTGAGAAGGTAGCTGAACGCCTTGTCCAAAATCATCTTACTGCTGAGAGTTGAGCTCACCCTCAGTCCCTCACAGTTCCACACTGCCTGCAGAGTGAGTTTCGCACGTCTTCACCAGAGACGTTTGCCAGAGGCTATGAGACGCAAGTTAACAATGCAGACCTGGAGGGTATCTCCAGGTGCAGTAGAGTGGTAATCTGGGAACCTCCTGTCTCAGAATACTGCTACCTTCACCCTGCCATAAGAATGCAGCTAGTTGACAGCTGGCTTCAAGGCATGCTTCCCTGTGAGAGCTAAGGACAGGGCACAACCCTGCCGCATCCTGCTTGACTGTAGAAGGAGCTGCTAACGTCCTCATGTTAGTGGCAGGGAAAGGTTGTGAGAAAAGCATGTGGAATCGTTGTGCCTGAACTCACGTGTATCTGAGTTGAATACAGCGATTTCCAAAGTACTTCTTCATCAGAGTGTAGCTAGGTTCCCACTCGCATGTCCGAGTGGGTAGCAGACATCTGCCTCCCATGCATACCCACTTCTGAGAGTTGAGCTTATGGCCTGTAACCCTACCTCCTGCCTGCAGCTACCTTTTGTTCCCAAAAGGCCTAGGCTCGCTGCTTCACCGAAGTGTTGGGAGAGGTAACTGGAATCTGCCGGCACACAAGACTAGTGCCTCCAAGCTCAATCCAGCGATTTCCCAGTAATTCCTGGGGTAGACTGGTGCTACATACTAAGTTCCATATGAGAGAAGGTAGCTGAACGCCTTGTCCAAAGTCATCTTACTTCTGACAGTTGAGCTCACCCTCAGTCCCTCACAGTTCCACACTGCCTGCAGAGTGAGTTTCGCACGTCTTCACCAGAGACGTTTGCCAGAGGCTATGAGACGCAAGTTAACAATGCACACCTGGACGGTATCTCCAGGTGCCGGAGAGTGGCAATCTGGGACCCTCCTTACTCAGTATACTGCTACCTTCACACTGTCATAAGAATGCAGCTAGTTGAGAGCTGGCTTCAAGGCATGCTTCCCTGTGAGAGTTGAGGACAGGGCAGAACCCTCCCGCATCCTGCCTGACTGTAGACGTACCTGCTAACCTCCTTATGTTAGCGGCTGGGATAGGTTGTGTGAAAAGCATGTGTAAGCATTGGGCCTGAACTCCCGTGTATCTGAGTTGAATACAGCGATTTCCAAAGTCCTTCTTCATCAGAGTGTAGCTAGGTTCCCACTCGCATGTCCGAGTGGGTAGCAGACATCTGCCTCCCATGCATACCCACTTCTGAGAGTTGAGCTTATGGCCTGTAACCCTACCTCCTGCCTGCAGCTACCTTTCGCTTCCAAAAGGCCTAGGCTCGCTGCTTCACCAAAGTGTTGGGAGAGGTAACTGGAATCTCCCGGCACACAAGACTAGTGCCTCCAAGCTCAATCCAGCGATTTCCCAGTAATTCCTGGGGTAGACTGGTGCTACATACTAAGTTCCATATGTGAGAAGGTAGCTGAACGCCTTGTCCAAAATCATCTTACTGCTGAGAGTTGAGCTAACCCTCAGTCCCTCACAGTTCCACACTGCCTGTAGAGTGAGTTTCGCACGTCTTCACCAGAGACGTTTGCCAGAGGCTATGAGACGCAAGTTAACAATGCAGACCTGGACGGTGTCTCCAGGTGCAGTAGAGTGGTAATCTGGGAACCTCCTGTCTCAGAATACTGCTACCTTCACCCTGCCATAAGAATGCAGCTAGTTGACAGCTGGCTTCAAGGCTTGCTTCCCTGTGAGAGCTAAGGACAGGGCACAACCCTCCCGCATCCTGCTTGACTGTAGAAGGAGCTGCTAACGTCCTCATGTTAGTGGCAGGGAAAGGTTGTGAGAAAAGCATGTGGAATCGTTGTGCCTGAACCCACGTGTATCTGAGTTGAATACAGCGATTTCCAAAGTCCTTCTTCATTAGAGTGTAGCTAGGTTCCCACTCGCATGTCCGAGTGGGTAGCAGACATCTGCCTCCCATGCATACCCACTTCTGAGAGTTGAGCTTATGGCCTGTAACCCTACCTCCTGCCTGCAGCTACCTTTCGTTTCCAAAAGGCCTAGGCTCGCTGCTTCACCGAAGTGTTGGGAGAGGTAACTGGAATCTGCCGGCACACAAGACTAGTGCCTCCAAGCTCAATCCAGCGATTTCCCAGTAATTCCGGGGGTAGACTGGTGCTACATACTAAGTTCCATATGAGAGAAGGTAGCTGAACGCCTTGTCCAAAATCATC
Source organism: Canis lupus baileyi (assembly GCF_048164855.1). Taxonomy (NCBI): domain Eukaryota; kingdom Metazoa; phylum Chordata; class Mammalia; order Carnivora; family Canidae; genus Canis; species Canis lupus. Next base: position 544,241 of record NW_027326426.1, on the reverse strand, counting down.
TTACTTCTGACAGTTGAGCTCACCCTCAGTCCCTCACAGTTCCACACTGCCTGCAGAGTGAGTTTCGCACGTCTTCACCAGAGACGTTTGCCAGAGGCTATGAGACGCAAGTTAACAATGCAGACCTGGACGGTGTCTCCAGGTGCAGTAGAGTGGTAATCTGGGAACCTCCTGTCTCAGAATACTGCTACCTTCACCCTGCCATAAGAATGCAGCTAGTTGACAGCTGGCTTCAAGGCATGCTTCCCTGTGAGAGCTAAGGACAGGGCACAACCCTCCCGCATCCTGCTTGACTGTAGAAGGAGCTGCTAACGTCCTCATGTTAGTGGCAGGGAAAGGTTGTGAGAAAAGCATGTGGAATCGTTGTGCCTGAACCCACGTGTATCTGAGTTGAATACAGCGATTTCCAAAGTCCTTCTTCATCAGAGTGTAGCTAGGTTCCCACTCGCATGTCCGAGTGGGTAGCAGACATCTGCCTCCCATGCATACCCACTTCTGAGAGTTGAGCTTATGGCCTGTAACCCTACCTCCTGCCTGCAGCTACCTTTCGCTTCCAAAAGGCCTAGGCTCGCTGCTTCACCGAAGTGTTGGGAGAGGTAACTGGAATCTCCCGGCACACAAGACTAGTGCCTCCAAGCTCAATCCAGCGATTTCCCAGTAATTCCTGGGGTAGACTGGTGCTACATACTAAGTTCCATATGTGAGAAGGTAGCTGAACGCCTTGTCCAAAATCATCTTACTGCTGAGAGTTGAGCTCACCCTCAGTCCCTCACAGTTCCACACTGCCTGCAGAGTGAGTTTCCCACGTCTTCACCAGAGACGTTTGCCAGAAGCTTCTGAGACGCAAGTTAACAATGCAGAACTGGAGGGTATCTCCAGGTGCAGTAGAGTGGTAATCTGGGAACCTCCTGTCTCAGAATACTGCTACCTTCACCCTGCCATAAGAATGCAGCTAGTTGACAGCTGGCTTCAAGGCTTGCTTCCCTGTGAGAGCTAAGGACAGGGCACAACCCTCCCGCATCCTGCTTGACTGTAGAAGGAGCTGCTAACGTCCTCATGTTAGTGGCAGGGAAAGGTTGTGAGAAAAGCATGTGGAATCGTTGTGCCTGAACCCACGTGTATCTGAGTTGAATACAGCGATTTCCAAAGTCCTTCTTCATCAGAGTGTAGCTAGGTTCCCACTCGCATGTCCGAGTGGGTAGCAGACATCTACCTCCCATGCATACCCAGTTCTGAGAGTTGAGCTTATGGCCTGTAACCCTACCTCCTGCCTGCAGCTACCTTTCGCTTCCAAAAGGCCTAGGCTCGCTGCTTCACCGAAGTGTTGGGAGAGGTAACTGGAATCTCCCGGCACACAAGACTAGTGCCTCCAAGCTCAATCCAGCGATTTCCCAGAAATTCCTGGGGTAGACTGGTGCTAAATACTAAGTTCCATATGTGAGAAGGTAGCTGAACGCCTTGTCCAAAATCATCTTACTGCTGAGAGTTGAGCTCACCCTCAGTCCCTCACAGTTCCACACTGCCTGCAGAGTGAGTTTCGCACGTCTTCACCAGAGACGTTTGCCAGAGGCTATGAGACGCAAGTTAACAATGCAGACCTGGACGGTGTCTCCAGGTGCAGTAGAGTGGTAATCTGGGAACCTCCTGTCTCAGAATACTGCTACCTTCACCCTGCCATAAGAATGCAGCTAGTTGACAGCTGGCTTCAAGGCATGCTTCCCTGTGAGAGCTAAGGACAGGGCACAACCCTCCCGCATCCTGCTTGACTGTAGAAGGAGCTGCTAACGTCCTCATGTTAGTGGCAGGGAAAGGTTGTGAGAAAAGCATGTGGAATCGTTGTGCCTGAACCCACGTGTATCTGAGTTGAATACAGCGATTTCCAAAGTCCTTCTTCATCAGAGTGTAGCTAGGTTCCCACTCGCATGTACGAGTGGGTAGCAGACATCTGCCTCCCATGCATACACACTTCTGAGAGTTGAGCTTATGGCCTGTAACCCTACCTCCTGCCTGCAGCTACCTTTCGCTTCCAAAAGGCCTAGGCTCGCTGCTTCACCGAAGTGTTGGGAGAGGTAACTGGAATCTCCCGGCACACAAGACTAGTGCCTCCAAGCTCAATCCAGCGATTTCCCAGTAATTCCTGGGGTAGACTGGTGCTACATACTAAGTGCCATATGTGAGAAGGTAGCTGAACGCCTTGTCCAAAATCATCTTACTGCTGAGAGTTGAGCTCACCCTCAGTCCCTCACAGTTCCACACTGCCTGCAGAGTGAGTTTCGCACGTCCTCACCAGAGACTTTTGCCAGAGGCCTCTGAGACGCAAGTTAACAATGCAGACCTGGACGGTATCTCCAGGTGCCAGAGAGTGGCAATCTGGGACCCTCCTTACTCAGAATACTGCTACCTTCACACTGTCATAAGAATGCAGCTAGTTGAGAGCTGGCTTCTAGGCATGCTACCCTGTGAGAGTTGAGGACAGGGCAGAACCCTCCCGCATCCTGCCTGACTGTAGACTTACCTGCTAACCTCCTTATGTTAGCGGCTGGGATAGGTTGTGGGAAAAGCATGTGTAAGCATTGGGCCTGTACTCCCGTGAATCTGAGTTGAATACAGCGATTTCCAAAGTCCTTCTTCATCAGAGTGTAGCTAGGTTCCCACTCGCATGTCCGAGTGGGTAGCAGACATCTGCGTCCCATGCATACCCACTTCTGAGAGTTGAGCTTATGGCCTGTAACCCTACCTCCTGCCTGCAGCTACCTTTCGCTTCCAAAAGGCCTAGGCTCGCTGTTTCACCGAAGTGTTGGGAGAGGTAACTGGAATCTGCCGGCACACAAGACTAGTGCCTCCAAGCTCAATCCAGCGATTTCCCAGTAATTCCTGGGGTAGACTGGTGCTACATACTAAGTTCCATATGTGAGAAGGTAGCTGAACGCCTTGTCCAAAATCATCTTACTGCTGAGAGTTGAGCTCACCCTCAGTCCCTCACAGTTCCACACTGCCTGCAGAGTGAGTTTCCCACGTCTTAACCAGAGACTTTTGCCAGAGGCCTCTGAGACGCAAGTTAACCATGCAGACCTGGACGGTATCTCCAGGTGACGGAGAGTGGCAATCTGGGACCCTCCTTACTCAGAATACTGCTACCTTCACACTGTCATAAGAATGCAGCTAGTTGAGAGCTGGCTTCTAGGCATGCTTCCCTGAGAGAGTTGAGGACAGGGCAGAACCCTCCCGCATCCTGCCTGACTGTAGACGTACCTGCTAACCTCCTTATGTTAGCGGCTGGGATAGGTTGTGGGAAAAGCATGTGTAAGCATTGGGCCTGAACTCCCGTGTATCTGAGTTGAATACAGCGATTTCCAAAGTCCTTCTTCATCAGAGTGTAGCTAGGTTCCCACTCGCATGTCCGAGTGAGTAGCAGACATCTGCGTCCCATGCATACCCACTTCTGAGGGTTGAGCTTATGGCCTGTAACCCTACCTCCTGCCTGCCGCTACCTTTCGCTTCCAAAAGGCCTAGGCTCGCTGCTTCACCGAAGTGTTGGGAGAGGTAACTGGAATCTGCCGGCACACAAGACTAGTGCCTCCAAGCTCAATCCAGCGATTTCCCAGTAATTCCTGGGGTAGACTGGTGCTACATACTAAGTGCCATATGTGAGAAGGTAGCTGAACGCCTTGTCCAAAATCATCTTACTGCTGAGAGTTGAGCTCACCCTCAGTCCCTCACAGTTCCACACTGCCTGCAGAGTGAGTTTCGCACGTCTTCACCAGAGACGTTTGCCAGAGGCTATGAGACGCAAGTTAACAATGCAGACCTGGAGGGTATCTCCAGGTGCAGTAGAGTGGTAATCTGGGAACCTCCTGTCTCAGAATACTGCTACCTTCACCCTGCCATAAGAATGCAGCTAGTTGAGAGCTGGCTTCTAGGCATGCTTCCCTGTGAGAGCTAAGGACAGGGCACAATCCTCCCGCATCCTGCTTGACTGTAGAAGGAGCTGCTAACGTCCTCATGTTAGTGGCAGGGAAAGGTTGTGAGAAAAGCATGTGGAATCGTTGTGCCTGAACCCACGTGTATCTGAGTTGAATACAGCGATTTCCAAAGTCCTTCTTCTTCAGAGTGTAGCTAGGTTCCCACTCGCATGTCCGAGTGGGTAGCAGACATCTGCCTCCCATGCATACCCACTTCTGAGAGTTGAGCTTATGGCCTGTAACCCTACCTCCTGCCTGCAGCTACCTTTCGCTTCCAAAAGGCCTAGGCTCGCTGCTTCACCGAAGTGTTGGGAGAGGTAACTGGAATCTCCCGGCACACAAGACTAGTGCCTCCAAGCTCAATCCAGCAATTTCCCAGTAATTCCTGGGGTAGACTGGTGCTACATACTAAGTTCCATATGTGAGAAGGTAGCTGAACGCCTTGTCCAAAATCATCTTACTGCTGAGAGTTGAGCTCACCCTCAGTCCCTCACAGTTCCACACTGCCTGCAGAGTGAGTTTCCCACGTCTTCACCAGAGACTTTTGCCAGAGGCCTCTGAGACGCAAGTTAACAATGCAGACCTGGACGGTATCTCCAGGTGCCGGAGAGTGGCAATCTGGGACCCTCCTTACTCAGAATACTGCTACCTTCACATTGTCATAAGAATGCAGCTAGTTGAGAGCTGGCTTCTAGGCATGCTTCCCTGTGAGAGCTGAGGACAGGGCAGGACCCTCCCGCATCCTGCCTGACTGTAGACTTACCTGCTAACCTCCTTATGTTAGCGGCTGGGATAGGTTGTGGGAAAAGCATGTGTAAGCATTGGGCCTGAACTCCCGTGTATCTGAGTTGAATACAGCGATTTCCAACATCCTTCTTTAATAGGAGTGTAGCTAGGTTCCAACTCCCATGTCCGAGTGGGTAGCAGACATCTGCCTCCCATGCATACCCACTTCTGAGAGTTGAGCTTATGGCCTGTAACCCTACCTCCTGCCTGCAGCTACCTTTCGCTTCCAAAAGGCCTTGGCTCGCTGCTTCACCGAAGTGTTGGGAGAGGTAACTGGAATCTCCCGGCACACAAGACTAGTGCCTCCAAGCTCAATCCAGCGATTTCCCAGTAATTCCTGGGGTAGACTGGTGCTACATACTAAGTTCCATATGTGAGAAGGTAGCTGAACGCCTTGTCCAAAATCATCTTACTGCTGAGAGTTGAGCTCACCCTCAGTCCCTCACAGTTCCACACTGCCTGCAGAGTGAGTTTCGCACGTCTTCACCAGAGACGTTTGCCAGAGGCTATGAGACGCAAGTTAACAATGCAGACCTGGAGGGTATCTCCAGGTGCAGTAGAGTGGTAATCTGGGAACCTCCTGTCTCAGAATACTGCTACCTTCACCCTGCCATAAGAATGCAGCTAGTTGACAGCTGGCTTCAAGGCATGCTTCCCTGTGAGAGCTAAGGACAGGGCACAACCCTGCCGCATCCTGCTTGACTGTAGAAGGAGCTGCTAACGTCCTCATGTTAGTGGCAGGGAAAGGTTGTGAGAAAAGCATGTGGAATCGTTGTGCCTGAACTCACGTGTATCTGAGTTGAATACAGCGATTTCCAAAGTCCTTCTTCATCAGAGTGTAGCTAGGTTCCCACTCGCATGTCCGAGTGGGTAGCAGACATCTGCCTCCCATGCATACCCACTTCTGAGAGTTGAGCTTATGGCCTGTAACCCTACCTCCTGCCTGCAGCTACCTTTCGCTTCCAAAAGGCCTAGGCTCGCTGTTTCACCGAAGTGTTGGGAGAGGTAACTGGAATCTGCCGGCACACAAGACTAGTGCCTCCAAGCTCAATCCAGCGATTTCCCAGTAATTCCTGGGGTAGACTGGTGCTACATACTAAGTTCCATATGTGAGAAGGTAGCTGAACGCCTTGTCCAAAATCATCTTACTGCTGAGAGTTGAGCTCACCCTCAGTCCCTCACAGTTCCACACTGCCTGCAGAGTGAGTTTCCCACGTCTTCACCAGAGACTTTTGCCAGAGGCCTCTGAGATGCAAGTTAACCATGCAGACCTGGACGGTATCTCCAGGTGACGGAGAGTGGCAATCTGGGACCCTCCTTACTCAGAATACTGCTACCTTCACACTGTCATAAGAATGCAGCTAGTTGAGAGCTGGCTTCTAGGCATGCTTCCCTGTGAGAGTTGAGGACAGGGCAGAACCCTCCCGCATCCTGCCTGACTGTAGACGTACCTGCTAACCTCCTTATGTTAGCGGCTGGGATAGGTTGTGGGAAAAGCATGTGTAAGCATTGGGCCTGAACTCCCGTGTATCTGAGTTGAATACAGCGATTTCCAAAGTCCTTCTTCATCAGAGTGTAGCTAGGTTCCCACTCGCATGTCCGAGTGAGTAGCAGACATCTGCGTCCCATGCATACCCACTTCTGAGAGTTGAGCTTATGGCCTGTAACCCTACCTCCTGCCTGCCGCTACCTTTCGCTTCCAAAAGGCCTAGGCTCGCTGCTTCACCGAAGTGTTGGGAGAGGTAACTGGAATCTCCCGGCACACAAGACTAGTGCCTCCAAGCTCAATCCAGCGATTTCCCAGTAATTCCTGGGGTAGACTGGTGCTACATACTAAGTTCCATATGTGAGAAGGTAGCTGAACGCCTTGTCCAAAATCATCTTACTGCTGAGAGTTGAGCTCACCCTCAGTCCCTCACAGTTCCACACTGCCTGCAGAGTGAGTTTCGCACGTCTTCACCAGAGACGTTTGCCAGAGGCTATGAGACGCAAGTTAACAATGCAGACCTGGAGGGTATCTCCAGGTGCAGTAGAGTGGTAATCTGGGAACCTCCTGTCTCAGAATACTGCTACCTTCACCCTGCCATAAGAATGCAGCTAGTTGACAGCTGGCTTCAAGGCATGCTTCCCTGTGAGAGCTAAGGGCAGGGCACAATCCTCCCGCATCCTGCTTGACTGTAGAAGGAGCTGCTAACGTCCTCATGTTAGTGGCAGGGAAAGGTTGTGAGAAAAGCATGTGGAATCGTTGTGCCTGAACCCACGTGTATCTGAGTTGAATACAGCGATTTCCAAAGTCCTTCTTCTTCAGAGTGTAGCTAGGTTCCCACTCGCATGTCCGAGTGGGTAGCAGACATCTGCCTCCCATGCATACCCACTTCTGAGAGTTGAGCTTATGGCCTGTAACCCTACCTCCTGCCTGCAGCTACCTTTCGCTTCCAAAAGGCCTAGGCTCGCTGCTTCACCGAAGTGTTGGGAGAGGTAACTGGAATCTCCCGGCACACAAGACTAGTGCCTCCAAGCTCAATCCAGCGATTTCCCAGTAATTCCTGGGGTAGACTGGTGCTACATACTAAGTTCCATATGTGAGAAGGTAGCTGAACGCCTTGTCCAAAATCATCTTACTTCTGAGAGTTGAGCTCACCCTCAGTCCCTCACAGTTCCACACTGCCTGCAGAGTGAGTTTCCCACGTCTTCACCAGAGAGTTTTGCCAGAGGCCTCTGAGACGCAAGTTAACAATGCAGACCTGGACGGTATCTCCAGGTGCCGGAGAGTGGCAATCTGGGACCCTCCTTACTCAGAATACTGCTACCTTCACATTGTCATAAGAATGCAGCTAGTTGAGAGCTGGCTTCTAGGCATGCTTCCCTGTGAGAGCTGAGGACAGGGCAGGACCCTCCCGCATCCTGCCTGACTGTAGACTTACCTGCTAACCTCCTTCTGTTAGGGGCTGGTATAGTTTGTGGGAAAAGCATGTGTAAGCATTGGGCCTGAACTCCCGTGTATCTGAGTTGAATACAGCGATTTCCAACATCCTTCTTTAATAGGAGTGTAGCTAGGTTCCAACTCCCATGTCCGAGTGGGTAGCAGACATCTGCCTCCCATGCATACCCACTTCTGAGAGTTGAGCTTATGGCCTGTAACCCTACCTCCTGCCTGCAGCTACCTTTCGCTTCCAAAAGGCCTTGGCTCGCTGCTTCACCAAAGTGTTGGGAGAGGTAACTGGAATCTCCCGGCACACAAGACTAGTGCCTCCAAGCTCAATCCAGCGATTTCCCAGTAATTCCTGGGGTAGACTGGTGCTACATACTAAGTTCCATATGTGAGAAGGTAGCTGAACGCCTTGTCCAAAATCATCTTACTGCTGAGAGTTGAGCTCACCCTCAGTCCCTCACAGTTCCACACTGCCTGCAGAGTGAGTTTCGCACGTCTTCACCAGAGACGTTTGCCAGAGGCTATGAGACGCAAGTTAACAATGCAGACCTGGAGGGTATCTCCAGGTGCAGTAGAGTGGTAATCTGGGAACCTCCTGTCTCAGAATACTGCTACCTTCACCCTGCCATAAGAATGCAGCTAGTTGACAGCTGGCTTCAAGGCATGCTTCCCTGTGAGAGCTAAGGGCAGGGCACAATCCTCCCGCATCCTGCTTGACTGTAGAAGGAGCTGCTAACGTCCTCATGTTAGTGGCAGGGAAAGGTTGTGAGAAAAGCATGTGGAATCGTTGTGCCTGAACCCACGTGTATCTGAGTTGAATACAGCGATTTCCAAAGTCCTTCTTCTTCAGAGTGTAGCTAGGTTCCCACTCGCATGTCCGAGTGGGTAGCAGACATCTGCCTCCCATGCATACCCACTTCTGAGAGTTGAGCTTATGGCCTGTAACCCTACCTCCTGCCTGCAGCTACCTTTCGCTTCCAAAAGGCCTAGGCTCGCTGCTTCACCGAAGTGTTGGGAGAGGTAACTGGAATCTCCCGGCACACAAGACTAGTGCCTCCAAGCTCAATCCAGCGATTTCCCAGTAATTCCTGGGGTAGACTGGTGCTACATACTAAGTTCCATATGTGAGAAGGTAGCTGAACGCCTTGTCCAAAATCATCTTACTTCTGAGAGTTGAGCTCACCCTCAGTCCCTCACAGTTCCACACTGCCTGCAGAGTGAGTTTCCCACGTCTTCACCAGAGAGTTTTGCCAGAGGCCTCTGAGACGCAAGTTAACAATGCAGACCTGGACGGTATCTCCAGGTGCCGGAGAGTGGCAATCTGGGACCCTCCTTACTCAGAATACTGCTACCTTCACATTGTCATAAGAATGCAGCTAGTTGAGAGCTGGCTTCTAGGCATGCTTCCCTGTGAGAGCTGAGGACAGGGCAGGACCCTCCCGCATCCTGCCTGACTGTAGACTTACCTGCTAACCTCCTTCTGTTAGGGGCTGGTATAGTTTGTGGGAAAAGCATGTGTAAGCATTGGGCCTGAACTCCCGTGTATCTGAGTTGAATACAGCGATTTCCAACATCCTTCTTTAATAGGAGTGTAGCTAGGTTCCAACTCCCATGTCCGAGTGGGTAGCAGACATCTGCCTCCCATGCATACCCACTTCTGAGAGTTGAGCTTATGGCCTGTAACCCTACCTCCTGCCTGCAGCTACCTTTCGCTTCCAAAAGGCCTTGGCTCGCTGCTTCACCAAAGTGTTGGGAGAGGTAACTGGAATCTCCCGGCACACAAGACTAGTGCCTCCAAGCTCAATCCAGCGATTTCCCAGTAATTCCTGGGGTAGACTGGTGCTACATACTAAGTTCCATATGTGAGAAGGTAGCTGAACGCCTTGTCCAAAATCATCTTACTGCTGAGAGTTGAGCTCACCCTCAGTCCCTCACAGTTCCACACTGCCTGCAGAGTGAGTTTCGCACGTCTTCACCAGAGACGTTTGCCAGAGGCTATGAGACGCAAGTTAACAATGCAGACCTGGAGGGTATCTCCAGGTGCAGTAGAGTGGTAATCTGGGAACCTCCTGTCTCAGAATACTGCTACCTTCACCCTGCCATAAGAATGCAGCTAGTTGACAGCTGGCTTCAAGGCATGCTTCCCTGTGAGAGCTAAGGACAGGGCACAACCCTGCCGCATCCTGCTTGACTGTAGAAGGAGCTGCTAACGTCCTCATGTTAGTGGCAGGGAAAGGTTGTGAGAAAAGCATGTGGAATCGTTGTGCCTGAACTCACGTGTATCTGAGTTGAATACAGCGATTTCCAAAGTACTTCTTCATCAGAGTGTAGCTAGGTTCCCACTCGCATGTCCGAGTGGGTAGCAGACATCTGCCTCCCATGCATACCCACTTCTGAGAGTTGAGCTTATGGCCTGTAACCCTACCTCCTGCCTGCAGCTACCTTTTGTTCCCAAAAGGCCTAGGCTCGCTGCTTCACCGAAGTGTTGGGAGAGGTAACTGGAATCTGCCGGCACACAAGACTAGTGCCTCCAAGCTCAATCCAGCGATTTCCCAGTAATTCCTGGGGTAGACTGGTGCTACATACTAAGTTCCATATGAGAGAAGGTAGCTGAACGCCTTGTCCAAAGTCATCTTACTTCTGACAGTTGAGCTCACCCTCAGTCCCTCACAGTTCCACACTGCCTGCAGAGTGAGTTTCGCACGTCTTCACCAGAGACGTTTGCCAGAGGCTATGAGACGCAAGTTAACAATGCACACCTGGACGGTATCTCCAGGTGCCGGAGAGTGGCAATCTGGGACCCTCCTTACTCAGTATACTGCTACCTTCACACTGTCATAAGAATGCAGCTAGTTGAGAGCTGGCTTCAAGGCATGCTTCCCTGTGAGAGTTGAGGACAGGGCAGAACCCTCCCGCATCCTGCCTGACTGTAGACGTACCTGCTAACCTCCTTATGTTAGCGGCTGGGATAGGTTGTGTGAAAAGCATGTGTAAGCATTGGGCCTGAACTCCCGTGTATCTGAGTTGAATACAGCGATTTCCAAAGTCCTTCTTCATCAGAGTGTAGCTAGGTTCCCACTCGCATGTCCGAGTGGGTAGCAGACATCTGCCTCCCATGCATACCCACTTCTGAGAGTTGAGCTTATGGCCTGTAACCCTACCTCCTGCCTGCAGCTACCTTTCGCTTCCAAAAGGCCTAGGCTCGCTGCTTCACCAAAGTGTTGGGAGAGGTAACTGGAATCTCCCGGCACACAAGACTAGTGCCTCCAAGCTCAATCCAGCGATTTCCCAGTAATTCCTGGGGTAGACTGGTGCTACATACTAAGTTCCATATGTGAGAAGGTAGCTGAACGCCTTGTCCAAAATCATCTTACTGCTGAGAGTTGAGCTAACCCTCAGTCCCTCACAGTTCCACACTGCCTGTAGAGTGAGTTTCGCACGTCTTCACCAGAGACGTTTGCCAGAGGCTATGAGACGCAAGTTAACAATGCAGACCTGGACGGTGTCTCCAGGTGCAGTAGAGTGGTAATCTGGGAACCTCCTGTCTCAGAATACTGCTACCTTCACCCTGCCATAAGAATGCAGCTAGTTGACAGCTGGCTTCAAGGCTTGCTTCCCTGTGAGAGCTAAGGACAGGGCACAACCCTCCCGCATCCTGCTTGACTGTAGAAGGAGCTGCTAACGTCCTCATGTTAGTGGCAGGGAAAGGTTGTGAGAAAAGCATGTGGAATCGTTGTGCCTGAACCTACGTGTATCTGAGATGAATACAGCGATTTCCAAAGTCCTTCTTCATCAGAGTGTAGCTAGGTTCCCACTCGCATGTCCGAGTGGGTAGCAGACATCTGCCTCCCATGCATACCCAGTTCTGAGAGTTGAGCTTATGGCCTGTAAGCCTACCTCCTGCCTGCAGCTACCTTTCGCTTCCAAAAGGCCTAGGCTCGCTGCTTCACCGAAGTGTTGGGAGAGGTAACTGGGATCTGCCGGCACACAAGACTAGTGCCTCCAAGCTCAATCCAGCGATTTCCCAGTAATTCCTGGGTTAGTCTGTTGCTACATACTAAGTTCCATATGTGAGAAGGTAGCTGAACGCCTTGTCCAAAATCATCTTACTTCTGAGAGTTGAGCTCACCCTCAGTCCCTCACAGTTCCACACTGCCTGCAGAGTGAGTTTCGCACGTCTTCACCAGAGACGTTTGCCAGAGGCTTCTGAGACGCAAGTTAACAATGCAGACCTGGAGGGTATCTCCAGGTGCAGTAGAGTGGTAATCTGGGAACCTCCTGTCTCAGAATACTGCTACCTTCACCCTGCCATAAGAATGCAGCTAGTTGACAGCTGGCTTCAAGGCTTGCTTCCCTGTGAGAGCTAAGGACAGGGCACAACCCTCCCGCATCCTGCTTGACTGTAGAATGAGCTGCTAACGTCCTCATGTTAGTGGCAGGGAAAGGTTGTGAGAAAAGCATGTGGAATCGTTGTGCCTGAACCCACGTGTATCTGAGTTGAATACAGCGATTTCCAAAGTCCTTCTTCATCAGAGTGTAGCTAGGTTCCCACTCGCATGTCCGAGTGGGTAGCAGACATCTGCCTCCCATGCATACCCACTTCTGAGAGTTGAGCTTATGGCCTGTAACCCTACCTCCTGCCTGCAGCTACCTTTCGCTTCCAAAAGGCCTAGGCTCGCTGCTTGACGCAAGTGTTGGGAGAGGTAACTGGAATCTGCCGGCACACAAGACGAGTGCCTCCAAGCTCAATCCAGCGATTTCCCAGTAATTCCTGGGGTAGACTGGTGCTACATACTAAGTTCCATATGTGAGAAGGTAGCTGAACGCCTTGTCCAAAATCATCTTACTTCTGAGAGTTGAGCTCACCCTCAGTCCCTCACAGTTCCACACTGCCTGCAGAGTGAGTTTCGCACGTCTTCAATAGAGACGTTTGCCAGAGGCTTCTGAGACGCAAGTTAACAATGCAGACCTGGAGGGTATCTCCAGGTGCAGTAGAGTGGTAATCTGGGAACCTCCTGTCTCAGAATACTGCTACCTTCACCCTGCCATAAGAATGCAGCTAGTTGACAGCTGGCTTCAAGGCTTGCTTCCCTGTGAGAGCTAAGGACAGGGCACAACCCTCCCGCATCCTGCTTGACTGTAGAAGGAGCTGCTAACGTCCTCATGTTAGTGGCAGGGAAAGGTTGTGAGAAAAGCATGTGGAATCGTGCCTGAACCCACCTGTATCTGAGTTGAATTCAGCGATTTCCAAATTCCTTCTTCATCAGAGTGTAGCTAGGTTCCCACTCGCATGTCCGAGTGGGTAGCAGACATCTGCCTCCCATGCATACCCACTTCTGAGAGTTGAGCTTATGGCCTGTAACCCTACCTCCTGCCTGCAGCTACCTTTTGCTTCCAAAAGGCCTAGGCTCGCTGCTTCACCGAAGTGTTGGGAGAGGTAACTGGAATCTGCCGGCACACAAGACGAGTGCCTCCAAGCTCAATCAAGTGATTTCCTAGTAATTCCTGGGGTACACTGGTGCTACATACTAAGTTCCATACGTGAGTAGGTAGTTGAACGCCTTGTCCAAAAACATCTTACTTCTGAGAGTTGAGCTCACCTTCAGTCCCTCACAGTTCCACACTGCCTGCAGAGTGTGTTTCGCTCGTCTTCAACAGAGACGTTTGCCAGAGGCTTCTGAGACGCAAGTTAACAATGCAGACCTGGAGGGTATCTCCAGGTGCAGTAGAGTGGTAATCTGGGAACCTCCTGTCTCAGAATACTGCTACCTTCACCCTGCCATAAGAATGCAGCTAGTTGACAGCTGGCTTCAAGGCATGCTTCCCTGTGAGAGCTAAGGACAGGGCACAACCTTCCCGCATCCTGCTTGACTGTAGGAGCTGCTAACGTCTTCATGTTAGTGGCAGGGAAAGGTTGTGAGAAAAACATGTGGAATCGTTGTGCCTGAACCCACGTGTATCTGAGTTGAATACAGCGATTTCCAAAGTCCTTCTTCATCAGAGTGTAGCTAGGTTCCCACTCGCATGTCCGAGTGGGTAGCAGACATCTGCCTCCCATGCATACCCACTTCTGAGAGTTGAGCTTATGGCCTGTAACCCTACCTCCTGCCTGCAGCTACCTTTCGCTTCCAAAAGGCCTAGGCTCGCTGCTTCACCGAAGTGTTGGGAGAGGTAACTGGAATCTCCCGGCACACAAGACTAGTGCCTCCAAGCTCAATCCAGCGATTTCCCAGTAATTCCTGGGGTAGACTGGTTCTACATACTAAGTTCCATATGTGAGAAGGTAGCTGAACGCCTTGTCCAAAATCATCTTACTGCTGAGAGTTGAGCTCACCCTCAGTCCCTCACAGTTCCACACTGCCTGCAGAGTGAGTTTCCCACGTCTTCACCAGAGACTTTTGCCAGAGGCCTCTGAGACGCAAGTTAACAATGCAGACCTGGACGGTATCTCCAGGTGCCGGAGAGTGGCAATCTGGGACCCTCCTTACTCAGAATACTGCTACCTTCACATTGTCATAAGAATGCAGCTAGTTGAGAGCTGGCTTCTAGGCATGCTTCCCTGTGAGAGCTGAGGACAGGGCAGGACCCTCCCGCATCCTGCCTGACTGTAGACTTACCTGCTAACCTCCTTCTGTTAGGGGCTGGGATAGTTTGTGGGAAAAGCATGTGTAAGCATTGGGCCTGAACTCCCGTGTATCTGAGTTGAATACAGCGATTTCCAACATCCTTCTTTAATAGGAGTGTAGCTAGGTTCCAACTCCCATGTCCGAGTGGGTAGCAGACATCTGCCTCCCATGCATACCCACTTCTGAGAGTTGAGCTTATGGCCTGTAACCCTACCTCCTGCCTGCAGCTACCTTTCGCTTCCAAAAGGCCTTGGCTCGCTGCTTCACCGAAGTGTTGGGAGAGGTAACTGGAATCTCCCGGCACACAAGACTAGTGCCTCCAAGCTCAATCCAGCGATTTCCCAGTAATTCCTGGGGTAGACTGGTGCTACATACTAAGTTCCATATGTGAGAAGGTAGCTGAACGCCTTGTCCAAAATCATCTTACTGCTGAGAGTTGAGCTCACCCTCAGTCCCTCACAGTTCCACACTGCCTGCAGAGTGAGTTTCGCACGTCTTCACCAGAGACGTTTGCCAGAGGCTATGAGACGCAAGTTAACAATGCAGACCTGGAGGGTATCTCCAGGTGCAGTAGAGTGGTAATCTGGGAACCTCCTGTCTCAGAATACTGCTACCTTCACCCTGCCATAAGAATGCAGCTAGTTGACAGCTGGCTTCAAGGCATGCTTCCCTGTGAGAGCTAAGGACAGGGCACAACCCTGCCGCATCCTGCTTGACTGTAGAAGGAGCTGCTAACGTCCTCATGTTAGTGGCAGGGAAAGGTTGTGAGAAAAGCATGTGGAATCGTTGTGCCTGAACTCACGTGTATCTGAGTTGAATACAGCGATTTCCAAAGTCCTTCTTCATCAGAGTGTAGCTAGGTTCCCACTCGCATGTCCGAGTGGGTAGCAGACATCTGCCTCCCATGCATACCCACTTCTGAGAGTTGAGCTTATGGCCTGTAACCCTACCTCCTGCCTGCAGCTACCTTTCGTTCCTAAAAGGCCTAGGCTCGCTGCTTCACCGAAGTGTTGGGAGAGGTAACTGGAATCTGCCGGCACACAAGACTAGTGCCTCCAAGCTCAATCCAGCGATTTCCCAGTAATTCCTGGGGTAGACTGGTGCTACATACTAAGTTCCATATGAGAGAATGTAGCTGAACGCCTTGTCCAAAGTCATCTTACTTCTGACAGTTGAGCTCACCCTCAGTCCCTCACAGTTCCACACTGCCTGCAGAGTGAGTTTCGCACGTCTTCACCAGAGACGTTTGCCAGAGGCTTCTGAGACGCAAGTTAACAATGCAGACCTGGAGGGTATCTCCAGGTGCAGTAGAGTGGTAATCTGGGAACCTCCTGTCTCAGAACACTGCTACCTTCACCCTGCCATAAGAATGCAGCTAGTTGACAGCTGGCTTCAAGGCTTGCTTCCCTGTGAGAGCTAAGGACAGGGCACAACCCTCCCGCATCCTGCTTGACTGTAGAAGGAGCTGCTAACGTCCTCATGTTAGTGGCAGGGAAAGGTTGTGAGAAAAGCATGTGGAATCGTTGTGCCTGAACCTACGTGTATCTGAGATGAATACAGCGATTTCCAAAGTCCTTCTTCATCAGAGTGTAGCTAGGTTCCCACTCGCATGTCCGAGTGGGTAGCAGACATCTGCCTCCCATGCATACCCACTTCTGAGAGTTGAGCTTATGGCCTGTAACCCTACCTCCTGCCTGCAGCTACCTTTCGCTTCCAAAAGGCCTAGGCTCGCTGCTTCACCGAAGTGTTGGGAGAGGTAACTGGAATCTGCCGGCACACA
The DNA here is from genome assembly GCF_048164855.1 of Canis lupus baileyi. Classification (NCBI taxonomy): domain Eukaryota; kingdom Metazoa; phylum Chordata; class Mammalia; order Carnivora; family Canidae; genus Canis; species Canis lupus. The sequence continues at coordinate 528,155 of NW_027326426.1, read as the reverse complement.
AGACTAGTGCCTCCAAGCTCAATCCAGCGATTTCCCAGTAATTCCTGGGGTAGACTGGTGCTACATACTAAGTTCCATATGTGAGAAGGTAGCTGAACGCCTTGTCCAAAATCATCTTACTTCTGAGAGTTGAGCTCACCCTCAGTCCCTCACAGTTCCACACTGCCTACAGAGTGAGTTTCGCACGTCTTCACCAGAGACGTTTGCCAGAGGCTTCTGAGACGCAAGTTAACAATGCAGACCTGGAGGGTATCTCCAGGTGCAGTAGAGTGGTAATCTGGGAACTTCCTGTCTCAGAACACTGCTACCTTCACCCTGCCATAAGAATGCAGCTAGTTGACAGCTGGCTTCAAGGCTTGCTTCCCTGTGAGAGCTAAGGACAGGGCACAACCCTCCCGCATCCTGCTTGACTGTAGAAGGAGCTGCTAACGTCCTCATGTTAGTGGCAGGGAAAGGTTGTGAGAAAAGCATGTGGAATCGTTGTGCCTGAACCTACGTGTATCTGAGATGAATACAGCGATTTCCAAAGTCCTTCTTCATCAGAGTGTAGCTAGGTTCCCACTCGCATGTCCGAGTGGGTAGCAGACATCTGCCTCCCATGCATACCCAGTTCTGAGAGTTGAGCTTATGGCCTGTAACCCTACCTCCTGCCTGCAGCTACCTTTCGCTTCCAAAAGGCCTAGGCTCGTTGCTTGACGCAAGTGTTGGGAGAGGTAACTGGAATCTCCCGGCACACAAGACTAGTGCCTCCAAGCTCAATCCAGCGATTTCCCAGTAATTCCTGGGGTAGTCTGTTGCTACATACTAAGTTCCATATGTGAGAAGGTAGCTGAACGCCTTGACCAAAATCATCTTACTTCTGAGAGTTGAGCTAACCCTCAGTCCCTCACAGTTCCACACTGCCTGCAGAGTGAGTTTCGCACGTCTTCACCAGAGACGTTTGCCAGAGGCTATGAGACGCAAGTTAACAATGCAGACCTGGAGGGTATCTCCAGGTGCAGTAGAGTGGTAATCTGGGAACCTCCTGTCTCAGAATACTGCTACCTTCACCCTGCCATAAGAATGCAGCTAGTTGACAGCTGGCTTCAAGGTATGCTTCCCTGTGAGAGCTAAGGACAGGGCACAACCCTCCCGCATCCTGCTTGACTGTAGAAGGAGCTGCTAACGTCCTCATGTTAGTGGCAGGGAAAGGTTGTGAGAAAAGCATGTGGAATCGTTGTGCCTGAACCCACGTGTATATGAGTTGAATACAGCGATTTCCAAAGTCCTTCTTCATCAGAGTGTAGCTAGGTTCCCACTCGCATGTCCGAGTGGGTAGCAGACATCTGCCTCCCATGCATACCCACTTCTGAGAGTTGAGCTTATGGCCTGTAACCCTACCTCCTGCCTGCAGCTACCTTTCGCTTCCAAAAGGCCTAGGCTCGCTGCTTCACCGAAGTGTTGGGAGAGGTAACTGGAATCTCCCGGCACACAAGACTAGTGCCTCCAAGCTCAATCCAGCGATTTCCCAGTAATTCCTGGGGTAGACTGGTTCTACATACTAAGTTCCATATGTGAGAAGGTAGCTGAACGCCTTGTCCAAAATCATCTTACTGCTGAGAGTTGAGCTCACCCTCAGTCCCTCACAGTTCCACACTGCCTGCAGAGTGAGTTTCCCACGTCTTCACCAGAGACTTTTGCCAGAGGCCTCTGAGACGCAAGTTAACAATGCAGACCTGGACGGTATCTCCAGGTGCCGGAGAGTGGCAATCTGGGACCCTCCTTACTCAGAATACTGCTACCTTCACATTGTCATAAGAATGCAGCTAGTTGAGAGCTGGCTTCTAGGCATGCTTCCCTGTGAGAGCTGAGGACAGGGCAGGACCCTCCCGCATCCTGCCTGACTGTAGACTTACCTGCTAACCTCCTTCTGTTAGGGGCTGGGATAGTTTGTGGGAAAAGCATGTGTAAGCATTGGGCCTGAACTCCCGTGTATCTGAGTTGAATACAGCGATTTCCAACATCCTTCTTTAATAGGAGTGTAGCTAGGTTCCAACTCCCATGTCCGAGTGGGTAGCAGACATCTGCCTCCCATGCATACCCACTTCTGAGAGTTGAGCTTATGGCCTGTAACCCTACCTCCTGCCTGCAGCTACCTTTCGCTTCCAAAAGGCCTTGGCTCGCTGCTTCACCGAAGTGTTGGGAGAGGTAACTGGAATCTCCCGGCACACAAGACTAGTGCCTCCAAGCTCAATCCAGCGATTTCCCAGTAATTCCTGGGGTAGACTGGTGCTACATACTAAGTTCCATATGTGAGAAGGTAGCTGAACGCCTTGTCCAAAATCATCTTACTGCTGAGAGTTGAGCTCACCCTCAGTCCCTCACAGTTCCACACTGCCTGCAGAGTGAGTTTCGCACGTCTTCACCAGAGACGTTTGCCAGAGGCTATGAGACGCAAGTTAACAATGCAGACCTGGAGGGTATCTCCAGGTGCAGTAGAGTGGTAATCTGGGAACCTCCTGTCTCAGAATACTGCTACCTTCACCCTGCCATAAGAATGCAGCTAGTTGACAGCTGGCTTCAAGGCATGCTTCCCTGTGAGAGCTAAGGACAGGGCACAACCCTGCCGCATCCTGCTTGACTGTAGAAGGAGCTGCTAACGTCCTCATGTTAGTGGCAGGGAAAGGTTGTGAGAAAAGCATGTGGAATCGTTGTGCCTGAACTCACGTGTATCTGAGTTGAATACAGCGATTTCCAAAGTCCTTCTTCATCAGAGTGTAGCTAGGTTCCCACTCGCATGTCCGAGTGGGTAGCAGACATCTGCCTCCCATGCATACCCACTTCTGAGAGTTGAGCTTATGGCCTGTAACCCTACCTCCTGCCTGCAGCTACCTTTCGTTCCTAAAAGGCCTAGGCTCGCTGCTTCACCGAAGTGTTGGGAGAGGTAACTGGAATCTGCCGGCACACAAGACTAGTGCCTCCAAGCTCAATCCAGCGATTTCCCAGTAATTCCTGGGGTAGACTGGTGCTACATACTAAGTTCCATATGAGAGAATGTAGCTGAACGCCTTGTCCAAAGTCATCTTACTTCTGACAGTTGAGCTCACCCTCAGTCCCTCACAGTTCCACACTGCCTGCAGAGTGAGTTTCGCACGTCTTCACCAGAGACGTTTGCCAGAGGCTTCTGAGACGCAAGTTAACAATGCAGACCTGGAGGGTATCTCCAGGTGCAGTAGAGTGGTAATCTGGGAACCTCCTGTCTCAGAACACTGCTACCTTCACCCTGCCATAAGAATGCAGCTAGTTGACAGCTGGCTTCAAGGCTTGCTTCCCTGTGAGAGCTAAGGACAGGGCACAACCCTCCCGCATCCTGCTTGACTGTAGAAGGAGCTGCTAACGTCCTCATGTTAGTGGCAGGGAAAGGTTGTGAGAAAAGCATGTGGAATCGTTGTGCCTGAACCTACGTGTATCTGAGATGAATACAGCGATTTCCAAAGTCCTTCTTCATCAGAGTGTAGCTAGGTTCCCACTCGCATGTCCGAGTGGGTAGCAGACATCTGCCTCCCATGCATACCCACTTCTGAGAGTTGAGCTTATGGCCTGTAACCCTACCTCCTGCCTGCAGCTACCTTTCGCTTCCAAAAGGCCTAGGCTCGCTGCTTCACCGAAGTGTTGGGAGAGGTAACTGGAATCTGCCGGCACACAAGACTAGTGCCTCCAAGCTCAATCCAGCGATTTCCCAGTAATTCCTGGGGTAGACTGGTGCTACATACTAAGTTCCATATGTGAGAAGGTAGCTGAACGCCTTGTCCAAAATCATCTTACTTCTGAGAGTTGAGCTCACCCTCAGTCCCTCACAGTTCCACACTGCCTACAGAGTGAGTTTCGCACGTCTTCACCAGAGACGTTTGCCAGAGGCTTCTGAGACGCAAGTTAACAATGCAGACCTGGAGGGTATCTCCAGGTGCAGTAGAGTGGTAATCTGGGAACTTCCTGTCTCAGAACACTGCTACCTTCACCCTGCCATAAGAATGCAGCTAGTTGACAGCTGGCTTCAAGGCTTGCTTCCCTGTGAGAGCTAAGGACAGGGCACAACCCTCCCGCATCCTGCTTGACTGTAGAAGGAGCTGCTAACGTCCTCATGTTAGTGGCAGGGAAAGGTTGTGAGAAAAGCATGTGGAATCGTTGTGCCTGAACCTACGTGTATCTGAGATGAATACAGCGATTTCCAAAGTCCTTCTTCATCAGAGTGTAGCTAGGTTCCCACTCGCATGTCCGAGTGGGTAGCAGACATCTGCCTCCCATGCATACCCAGTTCTGAGAGTTGAGCTTATGGCCTGTAACCCTACCTCCTGCCTGCAGCTACCTTTCGCTTCCAAAAGGCCTAGGCTCGTTGCTTGACGCAAGTGTTGGGAGAGGTAACTGGAATCTCCCGGCACACAAGACTAGTGCCTCCAAGCTCAATCCAGCGATTTCCCAGTAATTCCTGGGGTAGTCTGTTGCTACATACTAAGTTCCATATGTGAGAAGGTAGCTGAACGCCTTGACCAAAATCATCTTACTTCTGAGAGTTGAGCTAACCCTCAGTCCCTCACAGTTCCACACTGCCTGCAGAGTGAGTTTCGCACGTCTTCACCAGAGACGTTTGCCAGAGGCTATGAGACGCAAGTTAACAATGCAGACCTGGAGGGTATCTCCAGGTGCAGTAGAGTGGTAATCTGGGAACCTCCTGTCTCAGAATACTGCTACCTTCACCCTGCCATAAGAATGCAGCTAGTTGACAGCTGGCTTCAAGGTATGCTTCCCTGTGAGAGCTAAGGACAGGGCACAACCCTCCCGCATCCTGCTTGACTGTAGAAGGAGCTGCTAACGTCCTCATGTTAGATGCAGGGAATGGTTGTGAGAAAAGCATGTGGAATCGTTGTGCCTGAACCCACGTGTATATGAGTTGAATACAGCGATTTCCAAAGTCCTTCTTCATCAGAGTGTAGCTAGGTTCCCACTCGCATGTCCGAGTGGGTAGCAGACATCTGCCTCCCATGCATACCCACTTCTGAGAGTTGAGCTTATGGCCTGTAACCCTACCTCCTGCCTGCAGCTACCTTTCGCTTCCAAAAGGCCTAGGCTCGCTGCTTCACCGAAGTGTTGGGAGAGGTAACTGGAATCTGCCGGCACACAAGACTAGTGCCTCCAAGCTCAATCCAGCGATTTCCCAGTAATTCCTGGGTTAGTCTGTTGCTACATACTAAGTTCCATATGTGAGAAGGTAGCTGAACGCCTTGTCCAAAATCATCTTACTTCTGAGAGTTGAGCTCACCCTCAGTCCCTCACAGTTCCACACTGCCTGCAGAGTGAGTTTCGCACGTCTTCACCAGAGACGTTTGCCAGAGGCTTCTGAGACGCAAGTTAACAATGCAGACCTGGAGGGTATCTCCAGGTGCAGTAGAGTGGTAATCTGGGAACCTCCTGTCTCAGAATACTGCTATCTTCACCCTGCCATAAGAATGCAGCTAGTTGACAGCTGGCTTCAAGGCTTGCTTCCCTGTGAGAGCTAAGGACAGGGCACAACCCTCCCGCATCCTGCTTGACTGTAGAAGGAGCTGCTAACGTCCTCATGTTAGTGGCAGGGAAAGGTTGTGAGAAAAGCATGTGGAATCGTTGTGCCTGAACCCACGTGTATCTGAGATGAATACAGCGATTTCCAAAGTCCTTCTTCATCAGAGTGTAGCTAGGTTCCCACTTGCATGTCCGAGTGGGTAGCAGACATCTGCCTCCCATGCATACCCAGTTCTGAGAGTTGAGCTTATGGCCTGTAACCCTACCTCCTGCCTGCAGCTACCTTTCGCTTCCAAAAGGCCTAGGCTCGCTGCTTGACGCAAGTGTTGGGAGAGGTAACTGGAATCTCCCGATACACAAGACTAGTGCCTCCAAGCTCAATCCAGCGATTTCCCAGTAATTCCTGGGGTAGTCTGTTGCTACATACTAAGTTCCATATGTGAGAAGGTAGCTGAACGCCTTGACCAAAATCATCTTACTTCTGAGAGTTGAGCTCACCCTCAGTCCCTCACAGTCCCACACTGCCTGCAGAGTGAGTTTCGCACGTCTTCAACAGAGACGTTTTCCATAGTCTTCTGAGACGCAAGTTAACAATGCAGACCTGGAGGGTATCTCTAGGTGCAGTAGAGTGGTAATCTGGGAACCTCCTGTCTCAGAATACTGCTACCTTCACCCTGCCATAAGAATGCAGCTAGTTGACAGCTGGCTTCAAGGCTTGCTTCCCTGTGAGAGCTAAGGACAGGGCACAACCCTCCCGCATCCTGCTTGACTGTAGAAGGAGCTGCTAACGTCCTCATATTAGTGGCAGGGAAAGGTTGTGAGAAAAGCATGTGGAATCGTTGTGCCTGAACCCACGTGTATCTGAGTTGAATACAGCGATTTCCAAAGTCCTTCTTCATCAGAGTGTAGCTAGGTTCCCACTCGCATGTCCGAGTGGGTAGCAGACATCTGCCTCCCATGCATACCCACTTCTGAGAGTTGAGCTTATGGCCTGTAACCCTACCTCCTGCCTGCAGCTACCTTTCGCTTCCAAAAGGCCTAGGCTCGCTGCTTCACCGAAGTGTTGGGAGAGGTAACTGGGATCTGCCGGCACACAAGACTAGTGCTTCCAAGCTCAATCCAGCGATTTCCCAGTAATTCCTGGGGTAGACTGGTGCTACATACTAAGTTCCATATGTGAGAAGGTAGCTGAACGCCTTTTCCAAAATCATCTTTCTTCTGAGAGTTGAGCTCACCCTCAGTCCCTCACAGTTCCACACTGCCTGCTGAGTGAGTTTCGCACGTCTTCATCAGAGACGTTTGCCAGAGTCTATGAGACGCAAGTTAACAATGCAGACCTGGAGGGTATCTCCAGGTGCAGTAGAGTGGTAATCTGGGAACCTCCTGTCTCAGAATACTGCTACCTTCACCCTGCCATAAGAATGCAGCTAGTTGACAGCTGGCTTCAAGGCTTGCTTCCCTGTGAGAGCTAAGGACAGGGCACAACCCTCCCGCATCCTGCTTGACTGTAGAAGGAGCTGCTAACGTCCTCATGTTAGTGGCAGGGAAAGGTTGTGAGAAAAGCATGTGGAATCGTTGTGCCTGAACCCACGTGTATCTGAGTTGAATACAGCGATTTCCAAAGTCCTTCTTCATCAGAGTGTAGCTAGGTTCCCACTCGCATGTCCGAGTGGGTAGCAGACATCTGCCTCCCATGCATACCCACTTCTGAGAGTTGAGCTTATGGCCTGTAACCCTACCTCCTGCCTGCAGCTACCTTTCGCTTCCAAAAGGCCTAGGCTCGCTGCTTGACGCAAGTGTTGGGAGAGGTAACTGGAATCTGCCGGCACACAAGACGAGTGCCTCCAAGCTCAATCCAGCGATTTCCCAGTAATTCCTGGGGTAGACTGGTGCTACATACTAAGTTCCATATGTGAGAAGGTAGCTGAACGCCTTGTCCAAAATCATCTTACTTCTGAGAGTTGAGCTCACCCTCAGTCCCTCACAGTTCCACACTGCCTGCAGAGTGAGTTTGGCACGTCTTCAATAGAGACGTTTGCCAGAGGCTTCTGAGACGCAAGTTAACAATGCAGACCTGGAGGGTATCTCCAGGTGCAGTAGAGTGGTAATCTGGGAACCTCCTGTCTCAGAATACTGCTACCTTCACCCTGCCATAAGAATGCAGCTAGTTGACAGCTGGCTTCAAGGCATGCTTCCCTGTGAGAGCTAAGGACAGGGCACAACCTTCCCGCATCCTGCTTGACTGTAGGAGCTGCTAACGTCTTCATGTTAGTGGCAGGGAAAGGTTGTGAGAAAAACATGTGGAATCGTTGTGCCTGAACCCACGTGTATCTGAGTTGAATACAGCGATTTCCAAAGTCCTTCTTCATCAGAGTGTAGCTAGGTTCCCACTCGCATGTCCGAGTGGGTAGCAGACATCTGCCTCCCATGCATACCCACTTCTGAGAGTTGAGCTTATGGCCTGTAACCCTACCTCCTGCCTGCAGCTACCTTTCGCTTCCAAAAGGCCTAGGCTCGCTGCTTCACCGAAGTGTTGGGAGAGGTAACTGGAATCTCCCGGCACACAAGACTAGTGCCTCCAAGCTCAATCCAGCGATTTCCCAGTAATTCCTGGGGTAGACTGGTGCTACATACTAAGTTCCATATGTGAGAAGGTAGCTGAACGCCTTGTCCAAAATCATCTTACTGCTGAGAGTTGAGCTCACCCTCAGTCCCTCACAGTTCCACACTGCCTGCAGAGTGAGTTTCCCACGTCTTCACCAGAGACTTTTGCCAGAGGCCTCTGAGACGCAAGTTAACAATGCAGACCTGGACGGTATCTCCAGGTGCCGGAGAGTGGCAATCTGGGAACCTCCTTACTCAGAATACTGCTACCTTCACATTGTCATAAGAATGCAGCTAGTTGAGAGCTGGCTTCTAGGCATGCTTCCCTGTGAGAGCTGAGGACAGGGCAGGACCCTCCCGCATCCTGCCTGACTGTAGACTTACCTGCTAACCTCCTTCTGTTAGGGGCTGGGATAGTTTGTGGGAAAAGCATGTGTAAGCATTGGGCCTGAACTCCCGTGTATCTGAGTTGAATACAGCGATTTCCAACATCCTTCTTTAATAGGAGTGTAGCTAGGTTCCAACTCCCATGTCCGAGTGGGTAGCAGACATCTGCCTCCCATGCATACCCACTTCTGAGAGTTGAGCTTATGGCCTGTAACCCTACCTCCTGCCTGCAGCTACCTTTCGCTTCCAAAAGGCCTTGGCTCGCTGCTTCACCGAAGTGTTGGGAGAGGTAACTGGAATCTCCCGGCACACAAGACTAGTGCCTCCAAGCTCAATCCAGCGATTTCCCAGTAATTCCTGGGGTAGACTGGTGCTACATACTAAGTTCCATATGTGAGAAGGTAGCTGAACGCCTTGTCCAAAATCATCTTACTGCTGAGAGTTGAGCTCACCCTCAGTCCCTCACAGTTCCACACTGCCTGCAGAGTGAGTTTCGCACGTCTTCACCAGAGACGTTTGCCAGAGGCTATGAGACGCAAGTTAACAATGCAGACCTGGAGGGTATCTCCAGGTGCAGTAGAGTGGTAATCTGGGAACCTCCTGTCTCAGAATACTGCTACCTTCACCCTGCCATAAGAATGCAGCTAGTTGACAGCTGGCTTCAAGGTATGCTTCCCTGTGAGAGCTAAGGACAGGGCACAACCCTCCCGCATCCTGCTTGACTGTAGAAGGAGCTGCTAACGTCCTCATGTTAGTGGCAGGGAAAGGTTGTGAGAAAAGCATGTGGAATCGTTGTGCCTGAACCCACGTGTATATGAGTTGAATACAGCGATTTCCAAAGTCCTTCTTCATCAGAGTGTAGCTAGGTTCCCACTCGCATGTCCGAGTGTGTAGCAGACATCTGCCTCCCATGCATACCCACTTCTGAGAGTTGAGCTTATGGCCTGTAACCCTACCTCCTGCCTGCAGCTACCTTTCGCTTCCAAAAGGCCTAGGCTCGCTGCTTCCCCGAAGTGTTGGGAGAGGTAACTGGAATCTGCCGGCACACAAGACTAGTGCCTCCAAGCTCAATCCAGCGATTTCCCAGTAATTCCTGGGTTAGTCTGTTGCTACATACTAAGTTCCATATGTGAGAAGGTAGCTGAACGCCTTGTCCAAAATCATCTTACTTCTGAGAGTTGAGCTCACCCTCAGTCCCTCACAGTTCCACACTGCATGCAGAGTGAGTTTCGCACGTCTTCACCAGAGACGTTTGCCAGAGGCTTCTGAGACGCAAGTTAACAATGCAGACCTGGAGGGTATCTCCAGGTGCAGTAGAGTGGTAATCTGGGAACCTCCTGTCTCAGAATACTGCTATCTTCACCCTGCCATAAGAATGCAGCTAGTTGACAGCTGGCTTCAAGGCTTGCTTCCCTGTGAGAGCTAAGGACAGGGCACAACCCTCCCGCATCCTGCTTGACTGTAGAAGGAGCTGCTAACGTCCTCATGTTAGTGGCAGGGAAAGGTTGTGAGAAAAGCATGTGGAATCGTTGTGCCTGAACCCACGTGTATCTGAGATGAATACAGCGATTTCCAAAGTCCTTCTTCATCAGAGTGTAGCTAGGTTCCCACTTGCATGTCCGAGTGGGTAGCAGACATCTGCCTCCCATGCATACCCACTTCTGAGAGTTGAGCTTATGGCCTGTAACCCTACCTCCTGCCTGCAGCTACCTTTCGCTTCCAAAAGGCCTAGGCTCGCTGCTTGACGCAAGTGTTGGGAGAGGTAACTGGAATCTCCCGATACACAAGACTAGTGCCTCCAAGCTCAATCCAGCGATTTCCCAGTAATTCCTGGGGTAGTCTGTTGCTACATACTAAGTTCCATATGTGAGAAGGTAGCTGAACGCCTTGACCAAAATCATCTTACTTCTGAGAGTTGAGCTCACCCTCAGTCCCTCACAGTCCCACACTGCCTGCAGAGTGAGTTTCGCACGTCTTCAACAGAGACGTTTTCCAGAGTCTTCTGAGACGCAAGTTAACAATGCAGACCTGGAGGGTATCTCTAGGTGCAGTAGAGTGGTAATCTGGGAACCTCCTGTCTCAGAATACTGCTACCTTCACCCTGCCATAAGAATGCAGCTAGTTGACAGCTGGCTTCAAGGCTTGCTTCCCTGTGAGAGCTAAGGACAGGGCACAACCCTCCCGCATCCTGCTTGACTGTAGAAGGAGCTGCTAACGTCCTCATGTTAGTGGCAGGGAAAGGTTGTGAGAAAAGCATGTGGAATCGTTGTGCCTGAACCCACGTGTATCTGAGTTGAATACAGCGATTTCCAAAGTCCTTCTTCATCAGAGTGTAGCTAGGTTCCCACTCGCATGTCCGAGTGGGTAGCAGACATCTGCCTCCCATGCATACCCACTTCTGAGAGTTGAGCTTATGGCCTGTAACCCTACCTCCTGCCTGCAGCTAACTTTCGCTTCCAAAAGGCCTAGGCTCGCTGCTTCACCGAAGTGTTGGGAGAGGTAACTGGGATCTGCCGGCACACAAGACTAGTGCTTCCAAGCTCAATCCAGCGATTTCCCAGTAATTCCTGGGGTAGACTGGTGCTACATACTAAGTTCCATATGTGAGAAGGTAGCTGAACGCCTTGTCCAAAATCATCTTTCTTCTGAGAGTTGAGCTCACCCTCAGTCCCTCACAGTTCCACACTGCCTGCTGAGTGAGTTTCGCACGTCTTCATCAGAGACGTTTGCCAGAGGCTATGAGACGCAAGTTAACAATGCAGACCTGGAGGGTATCTCCAGGTGCAGTAGAGTGGTAATCTGGGAACCTCCTGTCTCAGAATACTGCTACCTTCACCCTGCCATAAGAATGCAGCTAGTTGACAGCTGGCTTCAAGGCTTGCTTCCCTGTGAGAGCTAAGGACAGGGCACAACCCTCCCGCATCCTGCTTGACTGTAGAAGGAGCTGCTAACGTCCTCATGTTAGTGGCAGGGAAAGGTTGTGAGAAAAGCATGTGGAATCGTTGTGCCTGAACCCACGTGTATCTGAGTTGAATACAGCGATTTCCAAAGTCCTTCTTCATCAGAGTGTAGCTAGGTTCCCACTCGCATGTCCGAGTGGGTAGCAGACATCTGCCTCCCATGCATACCCACTTCTGAGAGTTGAGCTTATGGCCTGTAACCCTACCTCCTGCCTGCAGCTACCTTTCGCTTCCAAAAGGCCTAGGCTCGCTGCTTGACGCAAGTGTTGGGAGAGGTAACTGGAATCTGCCGGCACACAAGACGAGTGCCTCCAAGCTCAATCCAGCGATTTCCCAGTAATTCCTGGGGTAGACTGGTGCTACATACTAAGTTCCATATGTGAGAAGGTAGCTGAACGCCTTGTCCAAAATCATCTTACTTCTGAGAGTTGAGCTCACCCTCAGTCCCTCACAGTTCCACACTGCCTGCAGAGTGAGTTTGGCACGTCTTCAATAGAGACGTTTGCCAGAGGCTTCTGAGACGCAAGTTAACAATGCAGACCTGGAGGGTATCTCCAGGTGCAGTAGAGTGGTAATCTGGGAACCTCCTGTCTCAGAATACTGCTACCTTCACCCTGCCATAAGAATGCAGCTAGTTGACAGCTGGCTTCAAGGCATGCTTCCCTGTGAGAGCTAAGGACAGGGCACAACCTTCCCGCATCCTGCTTGACTGTAGGAGCTGCTAACGTCTTCATGTTAGTGGCAGGGAAAGGTTGTGAGAAAAGCATGTGGAATCGTTGTGCCTGAACTCACGTGTATCTGAGTTGAATACAGCGATTTCCAAAGTCCTTCTTCATCAGAGTGTAGCTAGGTTCCCACTCGCATGTCCGAGTGGGTAGCAGACATCTGCCTCCCATGCATACCCACTTCTGAGAGTTGAGCTTATGGCCTGTAACCCTACTTCCTGCCTGCAGCTACCTTTCGTTCCCAAAAGGCCTAGGCTCGCTGCTTCACCGAAGTGTTGGGAGAGGTAACTGGAATCTGCCGGCACACAAGACTAGTGCCTCCAAGCTCAATCCAGCGATTTCCCAGTAATTCCTGGGGTAGACTGGTGCTACATACTAAGTTCCATATGAGAGAATGTAGCTGAACGCCTTGTCCAAAGTCATCTTACTTCTGACAGTTGAGCTCACCCTCAGTCCCTCACAGTTCCACACTGCCTGCAGAGTGAGTTTCGCCCGTCTTCACCAGAGACGTTTGCCAGAGGCTATGAGACGCAAGTTAACAATGCACACCTGGACGGTATCTCCAGGTGCAGGAGAGTGGCAATCTGGGACCCTCCTTACTCAGTATACTGCTACCTTCACACTGTCATAAGAATGCAGCTAGTTGAGAGCTGGCTTCTAGGCATGCTTCCCTGTGAGAGTTGAGGACAGGGCAGAACCCTCCCGCATCCTGCCTGACTGTAGACGTACCTGCTAACCTCCTTATGTTAGCGGCTGGGATAGGTTGTGTGAAAAGCATGTGTAAGCATTGGGCCTGAACTCCCGTGTATCTGAGTTGAATACAGCGATTTCCAAAGTCCTTCTTCATCAGAGTGTAGCTAGGTTCCCACTCGCATGTCCGAGTGGGTAGCAGACATCTGCCTCCCATGCATACCCACTTCTGAGAGTTGAGCTTATGGCCTGTAACCCTACCTCCTGCCTGCAGCTACCTTTCGCTTCCAAAAGGCCTAGGCTCGCTGCTTCACCAAAGTGTTGGGAGAGGTAACTGGAATCTCCCGGCACACAAGACTAGTGCCTCCAAGCTCAATCCAGCGATTTCCCAGTAATTCCTGGGGTAGACTGGTGCTACATACTAAGTTCCATATGTGAGAAGGTAGCTGAACGCCTTGTCCAAAATCATCTTACTGCTGAGAGTTGAGCTCACCCTCAGTCCCTCACAGTTCCACACTGCCTGCAGAGTGAGTTTCCCACGTCTTCACCAGAGACTTTTGCCAGAGGCCTCTGAGACGCAAGTTAACAATGCAGACCTGGACGGTATCTCCAGGTGCCGGAGAGTGGCAATCTGGGACCCTCCTTACTCAGAATACTGCTACCTTCACATTGTCATAAGAATGCAGCTAGTTGAGAGCTGGCTTCTAGGCATGCTTCCCTGTGAGAGCTGAGGACAGGGCAGGACCCTCCCGCATCCTGCCTGACTGTAGACTTACCTGCTAACCTCCTTATGTTAGCGGCTGGGATAGGTTGTGGGAAAAGCATGTGTAAGCATTGGGCCTGAACTCCCGTGTATCTGAGTTGAATACAGCGATTTCCAACATCCTTCTTTAATAGGAGTGTAGCTAGGTTCCAACTCCCATGTCCGAGTGGGTAGCAGACATCTGCCTCCCATGCATACCCACTTCTGAGAGTTGAGCTTATGGCCTGTAACCCTACCTCCTGCCTGCAGCTACCTTTCGCTTCCAAAAGGCCTTGGCTCGCTGCTTCACCGAAGTGTTGGGAGAGGTAACTGGAATCTCCCGGCACACAAGACTAGTGCCTCCAAGCTCAATCCAGCGATTTCCCAGTAATTCCTGGGGTAGACTGGTGCTACATACTAAGTTCCATATGTGAGAAGGTAGCTGAACGCCTTGTCCAAAATCATCTTACTGCTGAGAGTTGAGCTCACCCTCAGTCCCTCACAGTTCCACACTGCCTGCAGAGTGAGTTTCGCACGTCTTCACCAGAGACGTTTGCCAGAGGCTATGAGACGCAAGTTAACAATGCAGACCTGGAGGGTATCTCCAGGTGCAGTAGAGTGGTAATCTGGGAACCTCCTGTCTCAGAATACTGCTACCTTCACCCTGCCATAAGAATGCAGCTAGTTGACAGCTGGCTTCAAGGCATGCTTCCCTGTGAGAGCTAAGGACAGGGCACAACCCTGCCGCATCCTGCTTGACTGTAGAAGGAGCTGCTAACGTCCTCATGTTAGTGGCAGGGAAAGGTTGTGAGAAAAGCATGTGGAATCGTTGTGCCTGAACTCACGTGTATCTGAGTTGAATACAGCGATTTCCAAAGTCCTTCTTCATCAGAGTGTAGCTAGGTTCCCACTCGCATGTCCGAGTGGGTAGCAGACATCTGCCTCCCATGCATACCCACTTCTGAGAGTTGAGCTTATGGCCTGTAACCCTACCTCCTGCCTGCAGCTACCTTTCGCTTCCAAAAGGCCTAGGCTCGCTGTTTCACCGAAGTGTTGGGAGAGGTAACTGGAATCTGCCGGCACACAAGACTAGTGCCTCCAAGCTCAATCCAGCGATTTCCCAGTAATTCCTGGGGTAGACTGGTGCTACATACTAAGTTCCATATGTGAGAAGGTAGCTGAACGCCTTGTCCAAAATCATCTTACTGCTGAGAGTTGAGCTCACCCTCAGTCCCTCACAGTTCCACACTGCCTGCAGAGTGAGTTTCCCACGTCTTCACCAGAGACTTTTGCCAGAGGCCTCTGAGATGCAAGTTAACCATGCAGACCTGGACGGTATCTCCAGGTGACGGAGAGTGGCAATCTGGGACCCTCCTTACTCAGAATACTGCTACCTTCACACTGTCATAAGAATGCAGCTAGTTGAGAGCTGGCTTCTAGGCATGCTTCCCTGTGAGAGTTGAGGACAGGGCAGAACCCTCCCGCATCCTGCCTGACTGTAGACGTACCTGCTAACCTCCTTATGTTAGCGGCTGGGATAGGTTGTGGGAAAAGCATGTGTAAGCATTGGGCCTGAACTCCCGTGTATCTGAGTTGAATACAGCGATTTCCAAAGTCCTTCTTCATCAGAGTGTAGCTAGGTTCCCACTCGCATGTCCGAGTGAGTAGCAGACATCTGCGTCCCATGCATACCCACTTCTGAGAGTTGAGCTTATGGCCTGTAACCCTACCTCCTGCCTGCCGCTACCTTTCGCTTCCAAAAGGCCTAGGCTCGCTGCTTCACCGAAGTGTTGGGAGAGGTAACTGGAATCTCCCGGCACACAAGACTAGTGCCTCCAAGCTCAATCCAGCGATTTCCCAGTAATTCCTGGGGTAGACTGGTGCTACATACTAAGTTCCATATGTGAGAAGGTAGCTGAACGCCTTGTCCAAAATCATCTTACTGCTGAGAGTTGAGCTCACCCTCAGTCCCTCACAGTTCCACACTGCCTGCAGAGTGAGTTTCGCACGTCTTCACCAGAGACGTTTGCCAGAGGCTATGAGACGCAAGTTAACAATGCAGACCTGGAGGGTATCTCCAGGTGCAGTAGAGTGGTAATCTGGGAACCTCCTGTCTCAGAATACTGCTACCTTCACCCTGCCATAAGAATGCAGCTAGTTGACAGCTGGCTTCAAGGCATGCTTCCCTGTGAGAGCTAAGGGCAGGGCACAATCCTCCCGCATCCTGCTTGACTGTAGAAGGAGCTGCTAACGTCCTCATGTTAGTGGCAGGGAAAGGTTGTGAGAAAAGCATGTGGAATCATTGTGCCTGAACCCACGTGTATCTGAGTTGAATACAGCGATTTCCAAAGTCCTTCTTCTTCAGAGTGTAGCTAGGTTCCCACTCGCATGTCCGAGTGGGTAGCAGACATCTGCCTCCCATGCATACCCACTTCTGAGAGTTGAGCTTATGGCCTGTAACCCTACCTCCTGCCTGCAGCTACCTTTCGCTTCCAAAAGGCCTAGGCTCGCTGCTTCACCGAAGTGTTGGGAGAGGTAACTGGAATCTCCCGGCACACAAGACTAGTGCCTCCAAGCTCAATCCAGCGATTTCCCAGTAATTCCTGGGGTAGACTGGTGCTACATACTAAGTTCCATATGTGAGAAGGTAGCTGAACGCCTTGTCCAAAATCATCTTACTGCTGAGAGTTGAGCTCACCCTCAGTCCCTCACAGTTCCACACTGCCTGCAGAGTGAGTTTCCCACGTCTTCACCAGAGACTTTTGCCAGAGGCCTCTGAGACGCAAGTTAACAATGCAGACCTGGATGGTATCTCCAGGTGCCGGAGAGTGGCAATCTGGGACCCTCCTTACTCAGAATACTGCTACCTTCACATTGTCATAAGAATGCAGCTAGTTGAGAGCTGGCTTCTAGGCATGCTTCCCTGTGAGAGCTGAGGACAGGGCAGGACCCTCCCGCATCCTGCCTGACTGTAGACTTACCTGCTAACCTCCTTCTGTTAGGGGCTGGTATAGTTTGTGGGAAAAGCATGTGTAAGCATTGGGCCTGAACTCCCGTGTATCTGAGTTGAATACAGCGATTTCCAACATCCTTCTTTAATAGGAGTGTAGCTAGGTTCCAACTCCCATGTCCGAGTGGGTAGCAGACATCTGCCTCCCATGCATACCCACTTCTGAGAGTTGAGCTTATGGCCTGTAACCCTACCTCCTGCCTGCAGCTACCTTCCCTTCCAAAAGGCCTTGGCTCGCTGCTTCACCGAAGTGTTGGGAGAGGTAACTGGAATCTCCCGGCACACAAGACTAGTGCCTCCAAGCTCAATCCAGCGATTTCCCAGTAATTCCTGTGGTAGACTGGTGCTACATACTAAGTTCCATATGTGAGAAGGTAGCTGAACGCCTTGTCCAAAATCATCTTACTGCTGAGAGTTGAGCTCACCCTCAGTCCCTCACAGTTCCACACTGCCTGCAGAGTGAGTTTCGCACGTCTTCACCAGAGACGTTTGCCAGAGGCTATGAGACGCAAGTTAACAATGCAGACCTGGAGGGTATCTCCAGGTGCAGTAGAGTGGTAATCTGGGAACCTCCTGTCTCAGAATACTGCTACCTTCACCCTGCCATAAGAATGCAGCTAGTTGACAGCTGGCTTCAAGGCATGCTTCCCTGTGAGAGCTAAGGACAGGGCACAACCCTGCCGCATCCTGCTTGACTGTAGAAGGAGCTGCTAACGTCCTCATGTTAGTGGCAGGGAAAGGTTGTGAGAAAAGCATGTGGAATCGTTGTGCCTGAACTCACGTGTATCTGAGTTGAATACAGCGATTTCCAAAGTCCTTCTTCATCAGAGTGTAGCTAGGTTCCCACTCGCATGTCCGAGTGGGTAGCAGACATCTGCCTCCCATGCATACCCACTTCTGAGAGTTGAGCTTATGGCCTGTAACCCTACCTCCTGCCTGCAGCTACCTTTCGCTTCCAAAAGGCCTAGGCTCGCTGTTTCACCGAAGTGTTGGGAGAGGTAACTGGAATCTGCCGGCACACAAGACTAGTGCCTCCAAGCTCAATCCAGCGATTTCCCAGTAATTCCTGGGGTAGACTGGTGCTACATACTAAGTTCCATATGTGAGAAGGTAGCTGAACGCCTTGTCCAAAATCATCTTACTGCTGAGAGTTGAGCTCACCCTCAGTCCCTCACAGTTCCACACTGCCTGCAGAGTGAGTTTCCCACGTCTTCACCAGAGACTTTTGCCAGAGGCCTCTGAGACGCAAGTTAACCATGCAGACCTGGACGGTATCTCCAGGTGACGGAGAGTGGCAATCTGGGACCCTCCTTACTCAGAATACTGCTACCTTCACACTGTCATAAGAATGCAGCTAGTTGAGAGCTGGCTTCGAGGCATGCTTCCCTGTGAGAGTTGAGGACAGGGCAGAACCCTCCCGCATCCTGCCTGACTGTAGACGTACCTGCTAACCTCCTTATGTTAGCGGCTGAGATAGGTTGTGGGAAAAGCATGTGTAAGCATTGGGCCTGAACTCCCGTGTATCTGAGTTGAATACAGCGATTTCCAAAGTCCTTCTTCATCAGAGTGTAGCTAGGTTCCCACTCGCATGTCCGAGTGAGTAGCAGACATCTGCGTCCCATGCATACCCACTTCTGAGAGTTGAGCTTATGGCCTGTAACCCTACCTCCTGCCTGCCGTTACCTTTCGCTTCCAAAAGGTCTAGGCTCGCTGCTTCACCGAAGTGTTGGGAGAGGTAACTGGAATCTCCCGGCACACAAGACTAGTGCCTCCAAGCTCAATCCAGCGATTTCCCAGTAATTCCTGGGGTAGACTGGTGCTACATACTAAGTTCCATATGTGAGAAGGTAGCTGAACGCCTTGTCCAAAATCATCTTACTGCTGAGAGTTGAGCTCACCCTCTGTCCCTCACAGTTCCACACTGCCTGCAGAGTGAGTTTCCCACGTCTTCACCAGAGACGTTTGCCAGAGGCTATGAGACGCAAGTTAACAATGCAGACCTGGAGGGTATCTCCAGGTGCAGTAGAGTGGTAATCTGGGAACCTCCTGTCTCAGAATACTGCTACCTTCACCCTGCCATAAGAATGCAGCTAGTTGACAGCTGGCTTCAAGGCATGCTTCCCTGTGAGAGCTAAGGACAGGGCACAACCCTCCCGCATCCTGCTTGACTGTAGAAGGAGCTGCTAACGTCCTCATGTTAGTGGCAGGGAAAGGTTGTGAGAAAAGCATGTGGAATCGTTGTGCCTGAACCCACGTGTATCTGAGTTGAATACAGCGATTTCCAAAGTCCTTCTTCTTCAGAGTGTAGCTAGGTTCCCACTCGCATGTCCGAGTGGGTAGCAGACATCTGCCTCCCATGCATACCCACTTCTGAGAGTTGAGCTTATGGCCTGTAACCCTACCTCCTGCCTGCAGCTACCTTTCGCTTCCAAAAGGCCTAGGCTCGCTGCTTCACCGAAGTGTTGGGAGAGGTAACTGGAATCTGCCGGCACACAAGACGAGTGCCTCCAAGCTCAATCAAGTGATTTCCTAGTAATTCCTGGGGTACACTGGTGCTACATACTAAGTTCCATATGTGAGAAGGTAGCTGAACGCCTTGTCCAAAATCATCTTACTGCTGAGAGTTGAGCTCACCCTCAGTCCCTCACAGTTCCACACTGCCTGCAGAGTGAGTTTCCCACGTCTTCACCAGAGACTTTTGCCAGAGGCCTCTGAGACGCAAGTTAACAATGCAGACCTGGACGGTATCTCCAGGTGCCGGAGAGTGGCAATCTGGGACCCTCCTTACTCAGAATACTGCTACCTTCACATTGTCATAAGAATGCAGCTAGTTGAGAGCTGGCTTCTAGGCATGCTTCCCTGTGAGAGCTGAGGACAGGGCAGGACCCTCCCGCATCCTGCCTGACTGTAGACTTACCTGCTAACCTCCTTCTGTTAGGGGCTGGGATAGTTTGTGGGAAAAGCATGTGTAAGCATTGGGCCTGAACTCCCGTGTATCTGAGTTGAATACAGCGATTTCCAACATCCTTCTTTAATAGGAGTGTAGCTAGGTTCCAACTCCCATGTCCGAGTGGGTAGCAGACATCTGCCTCCCATGCATACCCACTTCTGAGAGTTGAGCTTATGGCCTGTAACCCTACCTCCTGCCTGCAGCTACCTTTCGCTTCCAAAAGGCCTTGGCTCGCTGCTTCACCGAAGTGTTGGGAGAGGTAACTGGAATCTCCCGGCACACAAGACTAGTGCCTCCAAGCTCAATCCAGCGATTTCCCAGTAATTCCTGGGGTAGACTGGTGCTACATACTAAGTTCCATATGTGAGAAGGTAGCTGAACGCCTTGTCCAAAATCATCTTACTGCTGAGAGTTGAGCTCACCCTCAGTCCCTCACAGTTCCACACTGCCTGCAGAGTGAGTTTCGCACGTCTTCACCAGAGACGTTTGCCAGAGGCTATGAGACGCAAGTTAACAATGCAGACCTGGAGGGTATCTCCAGGTGCAGTAGAGTGGTAATCTGGGAACCTCCTGTCTCAGAATACTGCTACCTTCACCCTGCCATAAGAATGCAGCTAGTTGACAGCTGGCTTCAAGGCATGCTTCCCTGTGAGAGCTAAGGACAGGGCACAACCCTGCCGCATCCTGCTTGACTGTAGAAGGAGCTGCTAACGTCCTCATGTTAGTGGCAGGGAAAGGTTGTGAGAAAAGCATGTGGAATCGTTGTGCCTGAACTCACGTGTATCTGAGTTGAATACAGCGATTTCCAAAGTCCTTCTTCATCAGAGTGTAGCTAGGTTCCCACTCGCATGTCCGAGTGGGTAGCAGACATCTGCCTCCCATGCATACCCACTTCTGAGAGTTGAGCTTATGGCCTGTAACCCTACCTCCTGCCTGCAGCTACCTTTCGTTCCTAAAAGGCCTAGGCTCGCTGCTTCACCGAAGTGTTGGGAGAGGTAACTGGAATCTGCCGGCACACAAGACTAGTGCCTCCAAGCTCAATCCAGCGATTTCCCAGTAATTCCTGGGGTAGACTGGTGCTACATACTAAGTTCCATATGAGAGAATGTAGCTGAACGCCTTGTCCAAAGTCATCTTACTTCTGACAGTTGAGCTCACCCTCAGTCCCTCACAGTTCCACACTGCCTGCAGAGTGAGTTTCGCACGTCTTCACCAGAGACGTTTGCCAGAGGCTTCTGAGACGCAAGTTAACAATGCAGACCTGGAGGGTATCTCCAGGTGCAGTAGAGTGGTAATCTGGGAACCTCCTGTCTCAGAACACTGCTACCTTCACCCTGCCATAAGAATGCAGCTAGTTGACAGCTGGCTTCAAGGCTTGCTTCCCTGTGAGAGCTAAGGACAGGGCACAACCCTCCCGCATCCTGCTTGACTGTAGAAGGAGCTGCTAACGTCCTCATGTTAGTGGCAGGGAAAGGTTGTGAGAAAAGCATGTGGAATCGTTGTGCCTGAACCTACGTGTATCTGAGATGAATACAGCGATTTCCAAAGTCCTTCTTCATCAGAGTGTAGCTAGGTTCCCACTCGCATGTCCGAGTGGGTAGCAGACATCTGCCTCCCATGCATACCCACTTCTGAGAGTTGAGCTTATGGCCTGTAACCCTACCTCCTGCCTGCAGCTACCTTTCGCTTCCAAAAGGCCTAGGCTCGCTGCTTCACCGAAGTGTTGGGAGAGGTAACTGGAATCTGCCGGCACACAAGACTAGTGCCTCCAAGCTCAATCCAGCGATTTCCCAGTAATTCCTGGGGTAGACTGGTGCTACATACTAAGTTCCATATGTGAGAAGGTAGCTGAACGCCTTGTCCAAAATCATCTTACTTCTGAGAGTTGAGCTCACCCTCAGTCCCTCACAGTTCCACACTGCCTACAGAGTGAGTTTCGCACGTCTTCACCAGAGACGTTTGCCAGAGGCTTCTGAGACGCAAGTTAACAATGCAGACCTGGAGGGTATCTCCAGGTGCAGTAGAGTGGTAATCTGGGAACTTCCTGTCTCAGAACACTGCTACCTTCACCCTGCCATAAGAATGCAGCTAGTTGACAGCTGGCTTCAAGGCTTGCTTCCCTGTGAGAGCTAAGGACAGGGCACAACCCTCCCGCATCCTGCTTGACTGTAGAAGGAGCTGCTAACGTCCTCATGTTAGTGGCAGGGAAAGGTTGTGAGAAAAGCATGTGGAATCGTTGTGCCTGAACCTACGTGTATCTGAGATGAATACAGCGATTTCCAAAGTCCTTCTTCATCAGAGTGTAGCTAGGTTCCCACTCGCATGTCCGAGTGGGTAGCAGACATCTGCCTCCCATGCATACCCACTTCTGAGAGTTGAGCTTATGGCCTGTAACCCTACCTCCTGCCTGCAGCTACCTTTCGCTTCCAAAAGGCCTAGGCTCGTTGCTTGACGCAAGTGTTGGGAGAGGTAACTGGAATCTCCCGGCACACAAGACTAGTGCCTCCAAGCTCAATCCAGCGATTTCCCAGTAATTCCTGGGGTAGTCTGTTGCTACATACTAAGTTCCATATGTGAGAAGGTAGCTGAACGCCTTGACCAAAATCATCTTACTTCTGAGAGTTGAGCTCACCCTCAGTCCCTCACAGTTCCACACTGCCTGCAGAGTGAGTTTCGCACGTCTTCACCAGAGACGTTTGCCAGAGGCTATGAGACGCAAGTTAACAATGCAGACCTGGAGGGTATCTCCAGGTGCAGTAGAGTGGTAATCTGGGAACCTCCTGTCTCAGAATACTGCTACCTTCACCCTGCCATAAGAATGCAGCTAGTTGACAGCTGGCTTCAAGGTATGCTTCCCTGTGAGAGCTAAGGACAGGGCACAACCCTCCCGCATCCTGCTTGACTGTAGAAGGAGCTGCTAACGTCCTCATGTTAGTGGCAGGGAAAGGTTGTGAGAAAAGCATGTGGAATCGTTGTGCCTGAACCCACGTGTATATGAGTTGAATACAGCGATTTCCAAAGTCCTTCTTCATCAGAGTGTAGCTAGGTTCCCACTCGCATGTCCGAGTGGGTAGCAGACATCTGCCTCCCATGCATACCCACTTCTGAGAGTTGAGCTTATGGCCTGTAACCCTACCTCCTGCCTGCAGCTACCTTTCGCTTCCAAAAGGCCTAGGCTCGCTGCTTCACCGAAGTGTTGGGAGAGGTAACTGGAATCTGCCGGCACACAAGACTAGTGCCTCCAAGCTCAATCCAGCGATTTCCCAGTAATTCCTGGGTTAGTCTGTTGCTACATACTAAGTTCCATATGTGAGAAGGTAGCTGAACGCCTTGTCCAAAATCATCTTACTTCTGAGAGTTGAGCTCACCCTCAGTCCCTCACAGTTCCACACTGCCTGCAGAGTGAGTTTCGCACGTCTTCACCAGAGACGTTTGCCAGAGGCTTCTGAGACGCAAGTTAACAATGCAGACCTGGAGGGTATCTCCAGGTGCAGTAGAGTGGTAATCTGGGAACCTCCTGTCTCAGAATACTGCTATCTTCACCCTGCCATAAGAATGCAGCTAGTTGACAGCTGGCTTCAAGGCTTGCTTCCCTGTGAGAGCTAAGGACAGGGCACAACCCTCCCGCATCCTGCTTGACTGTAGAAGGAGCTGCTAACGTCCTCATGTTAGTGGCAGGGAAAGGTTGTGAGAAAAGCATGTGGAATCGTTGTGCCTGAACCCACGTGTATCTGAGATGAATACAGCGATTTCCAAAGTCCTTCTTCATCAGAGTGTAGCTAGGTTCCCACTTGCATGTCCGAGTGGGTAGCAGACATCTGCCTCCCATGCATACCCAGTTCTGAGAGTTGAGCTTATGGCCTGTAACCCTACCTCCTGCCTGCAGCTACCTTTCGCTTCCAAAAGGCCTAGGCTCGCTGCTTGACGCAAGTGTTGGGAGAGGTAACTGGAATCTCCCGATACACAAGACTAGTGCCTCCAAGCTCAATCCAGCGATTTCCCAGTAATTCCTGGGGTAGTCTGTTGCTACATACTAAGTTCCATATGTGAGAAGGTAGCTGAACGCCTTGACCAAAATCATCTTACTTCTGA
Organism: Canis lupus baileyi; assembly: GCF_048164855.1. Lineage (NCBI taxonomy): Eukaryota > Metazoa > Chordata > Mammalia > Carnivora > Canidae > Canis > Canis lupus. The sequence continues at coordinate 504,460 of NW_027326426.1, read as the reverse complement.
GAGTTGAGCTCACCCTCAGTCCCTCACAGTCCCACACTGCCTGCAGAGTGAGTTTCGCACGTCTTCAACAGAGACGTTTTCCAGAGTCTTCTGAGACGCAAGTTAACAATGCAGACCTGGAGGGTATCTCTAGGTGCAGTAGAGTGGTAATCTGGGAACCTCCTGTCTCAGAATACTGCTACCTTCACCCTGCCATAAGAATGCAGCTAGTTGACAGCTGGCTTCAAGGCTTGCTTCCCTGTGAGAGCTAAGGACAGGGCACAACCCTCCCGCATCCTGCTTGACTGTAGAAGGAGCTGCTAACGTCCTCATGTTAGTGGCAGGGAAAGGTTGTGAGAAAAGCATGTGGAATCGTTGTGCCTGAACCCACGTGTATATGAGTTGAATACAGCGATTTCCAAAGTCCTTCTTCATCAGAGTGTAGCTAGGTTCCCACTCGCATGTCCGAGTGGGTAGCAGACATCTGCCTCCCATGCATACCCACTTCTGAGAGTTGAGCTTATGGCCTGTAACCCTACCTCCTGCCTGCAGCTACCTTTCGCTTCCAAAAGGCCTAGGCTCGCTGCTTCACCGAAGTGTTGGGAGAGGTAACTGGGATCTGCCGGCACACAAGACTAGTGCTTCCAAGCTCAATCCAGCGATTTCCCAGTAATTCCTGGGGTAGACTGGTGCTACATACTAAGTTCCATATGTGAGAAGGTAGCTGAACGCCTTGTCCAAAATCATCTTTCTTCTGAGAGTTGAGCTCACCCTCAGTCCCTCACAGTTCCACACTGCCTGCTGAGTGAGTTTCGCACGTCTTCATCAGAGACGTTTGCCAGAGGCTATGAGACGCAAGTTAACAATGCAGACCTGGAGGGTATCTCCAGGTGCAGTAGAGTGGTAATCTGGGAACCTCCTGTCTCAGAATACTGCTACCTTCACCCTGCCATAAGAATGCAGCTAGTTGACAGCTGGCTTCAAGGCTTGCTTCCCTGTGAGAGCTAAGGACAGGGCACAACCCTCCCGCATCCTGCTTGACTGTAGAAGGAGCTGCTAACGTCCTCATGTTAGTGGCAGGGAAAGGTTGTGAGAAAAGCATGTGGAATCGTTGTGCCTGAACCCACGTGTATCTGAGTTGAATACAGCGATTTCCAAAGTCCTTCTTCATCAGAGTGTAGCTAGGTTCCCACTCGCATGTCCGAGTGGGTAGCAGACATCTGCCTCCCATGCATACCCACTTCTGAGAGTTGAGCTTATGGCCTGTAACCCTACCTCCTGCCTGCAGCTACCTTTCGCTTCCAAAAGGCCTAGGCTCGCTGCTTGACGCAAGTGTTGGGAGAGGTAACTGGAATCTGCCGGCACACAAGACGAGTGCCTCCAAGCTCAATCCAGCGATTTCCCAGTAATTCCTGGGGTAGACTGGTGCTACATACTAAGTTCCATATGTGAGAAGGTAGCTGAACGCCTTGTCCAAAATCATCTTACTTCTGAGAGTTGAGCTCACCCTCAGTCCCTCACAGTTCCACACTGCCTGCAGAGTGAGTTTGGCACGTCTTCAATAGAGACGTTTGCCAGAGGCTTCTGAGACGCAAGTTAACAATGCAGACCTGGAGGGTATCTCCAGGTGCAGTAGAGTGGTAATCTGGGAACCTCCTGTCTCAGAATACTGCTACCTTCACCCTGCCATAAGAATGCAGCTAGTTGACAGCTGGCTTCAAGGCATGCTTCCCTGTGAGAGCTAAGGACAGGGCACAACCTTCCCGCATCCTGCTTGACTGTAGGAGCTGCTAACGTCTTCATGTTAGTGGCAGGGAAAGGTTGTGAGAAAAACATGTGGAATCGTTGTGCCTGAACCCACGTGTATCTGAGTTGAATACAGCGATTTCCAAAGTCCTTCTTCATCAGAGTGTAGCTAGGTTCCCACTCGCATGTCCGAGTGGGTAGCAGACATCTGCCTCCCATGCATACCCACTTCTGAGAGTTGAGCTTATGGCCTGTAACCCTACCTCCTGCCTGCAGCTACCTTTCGCTTCCAAAAGGCCTAGGCTCGCTGCTTCACCGAAGTGTTGGGAGAGGTAACTGGAATCTGCCGGCACACAAGACTAGTGCCTCCAAGCTCAATCCAGCGATTTCCCAGTAATTCCTGGGGTAGACTGGTGCTACATACTAAGTTCCATATGTGAGAAGGTAGCTGAACGCCTTGTCCAAAATCATCTTACTGCTGAGAGTTGAGCTCACCCTCAGTCCCTCACAGTTCCACACTGCCTGCAGAGTGAGTTTCCCACGTCTTCACCAGAGACTTTTGCCAGAGGCCTCTGAGACGCAAGTTAACAATGCAGACCTGGACGGTATCTCCAGGTGCCGGAGAGTGGCAATCTGGGAACCTCCTTACTCAGAATACTGCTACCTTCACATTGTCATAAGAATGCAGCTAGTTGAGAGCTGGCTTCTAGGCATGCTTCCCTGTGAGAGCTGAGGACAGGGCAGGACCCTCCCGCATCCTGCCTGACTGTAGACTTACCTGCTAACCTCCTTCTGTTAGGGGCTGGGATAGTTTGTGGGAAAAGCATGTGTAAGCATTGGGCCTGAACTCCCGTGTATCTGAGTTGAATACAGCGATTTCCAACATCCTTCTTTAATAGGAGTGTAGCTAGGTTCCAACTCCCATGTCCGAGTGGGTAGCAGACATCTGCCTCCCATGCATACCCACTTCTGAGAGTTGAGCTTATGGCCTGTAACCCTACCTCCTGCCTGCAGCTACCTTTCGCTTCCAAAAGGCCTTGGCTCGCTGCTTCACCGAAGTGTTGGGAGAGGTAACTGGAATCTCCCGGCACACAAGACTAGTGCCTCCAAGCTCAATCCAGCGATTTCCCAGTAATTCCTGGGGTAGACTGGTGCTACATACTAAGTTCCATATGTGAGAAGGTAGCTGAACGCCTTGTCCAAAATCATCTTACTGCTGAGAGTTGAGCTCACCCTCAGTCCCTCACAGTTCCACACTGCCTGCAGAGTGAGTTTCGCACGTCTTCACCAGAGACGTTTGCCAGAGGCTATGAGACGCAAGTTAACAATGCAGACCTGGAGGGTATCTCCAGGTGCAGTAGAGTGGTAATCTGGGAACCTCCTGTCTCAGAATACTGCTACCTTCACCCTGCCATAAGAATGCAGCTAGTTGACAGCTGGCTTCAAGGCATGCTTCCCTGTGAGAGCTAAGGACAGGGCACAACCCTGCCGCATCCTGCTTGACTGTAGAAGGAGCTGCTAACGTCCTCATGTTAGTGGCAGGGAAAGGTTGTGAGAAAAGCATGTGGAATCGTTGTGCCTGAACTCACGTGTATCTGAGTTGAATACAGCGATTTCCAAAGTCCTTCTTCATCAGAGTGTAGCTAGGTTCCCACTCGCATGTCCGAGTGGGTAGCAGACATCTGCCTCCCATGCATACCCACTTCTGAGAGTTGAGCTTATGGCCTGTAACCCTACTTCCTGCCTGCAGCTACCTTTCGTTCCCAAAAGGCCTAGGCTCGCTGCTTCACCGAAGTGTTGGGAGAGGTAACTGGAATCTGCCGGCACACAAGACTAGTGCCTCCAAGCTCAATCCAGCGATTTCCCAGTAATTCCTGGGGTAGACTGGTGCTACATACTAAGTTCCATATGAGAGAATGTAGCTGAACGCCTTGTCCAAAGTCATCTTACTTCTGACAGTTGAGCTCACCCTCAGTCCCTCACAGTTCCACACTGCCTGCAGAGTGAGTTTCGCCCGTCTTCACCAGAGACGTTTGCCAGAGGCTATGAGACGCAAGTTAACAATGCACACCAGGACGGTATCTCCAGGTGCCGGAGAGTGGCAATCTGGGACCCTCCTTACTCAGTATACTGCTACCTTCACACTGTCATAAGAATGCAGCTAGTTGAGAGCTGGCTTCTAGGCATGCTTCCCTGTGAGAGTTGAGGACAGGGCAGAACCCTCCCGCATCCTGCCTGACTGTAGACGTACCTGCTAACCTCCTTATGTTAGCGGCTGGGATAGGTTGTGTGAAAAGCATGTGTAAGCATTGGGCCTGAACTCCCGTGTATCTGAGTTGAATACAGCGATTTCCAAAGTCCTTCTTCATCAGAGTGTAGCTAGGTTCCCACTCGCATGTCCGAGTGGGTAGCAGACATCTGCCTCCCATGCATACCCACTTCTGAGAGTTGAGCTTATGGCCTGTAACCCTACCTCCTGCCTGCAGCTACCTTTCGCTTCCAAAAGGCCTAGGCTCGCTGCTTCACCAAAGTGTTGGGAGAGGTAACTGGAATCTCCCGGCACACAAGACTAGTGCCTCCAAGCTCAATCCAGCGATTTCCCAGTAATTCCTGGGGTAGACTGGTGCTACATACTAAGTTCCATATGTGAGAAGGTAGCTGAACGCCTTGTCCAAAATCATCTTACTGCTGAGAGTTGAGCTAACCCTCAGTCCCTCACAGTTCCACACTGCCTGTAGAGTGAGTTTCGCACGTCTTCACCAGAGACGTTTGCCAGTGGCTATGAGACGCAAGTTAACAATGCAGACTTGGACGGTGTCTCCAGGTGCAGTAGAGTGGTAATCTGGGAACCTCCTGTCTCAGAATACTGCTACCTTCACCCTGCCATAAGAATGCAGCTAGTTGACAGCTGGCTTCAAGGCATGCTTCCCTGTGAGAGCTAAGGACAGGGCACAACCCTCCCGCATCCTGCTTGACTGTAGAAGGAGCTGCTAACGTCCTCATGTTAGTGGCAGGGAAAGGTTGTGAGAAAAGCATGTGGAATCGTTGTGCCTGAACTCACGTGTATCTGAGTTGAATACAGCGATTTCCAAAGTCCTTCTTCATCAGAGTGTAGCTAGGTTCCCACTCGCATGTCCGAGTGGGTAGCAGACATCTGCCTCCCATGCATACCCACTTCTGAGAGTTGAGCTTATGGCCTGTAACCCTACCTCCTGCCTGCAGCTACCTTTCGTTCCCAAAAGGCCTAGGCTCGCTGCTTCACCGAAGTGTTGGGAGAGGTAACTGGAATCTGCCGGCACACAAGACTAGTGCCTCCAAGCTCCATCCAGCGATTTCCCAGTAATTCCTGGGGTAGACTGGTGCTACATACTAAGTTCCATATGAGAGAAGGTAGCTGAACGCCTTGTCCAAAGTCATCTTACTTCTGACAGTTGAGCTCACCCTCAGTCCCTCACAGTTCCACACTGCCTGCAGAGTGAGTTTCGCACGTCTTCACCAGAGACGTTTGCCAGAGGCTATGAGACGCAAGTTAACAATGCAGACCTGGACGGTATCTCCAGGTGCCGGAGAGTGGCAATCTGGGACCCTCCTTACTCAGAATACTGCTACCTTCACACTGTCATAAGAATGCAGCTAGTTGAGAGCTGGCTTCTAGGCATGCTTCCCTGTGAGAGTTGAGGACAGGGCAGAACCCTCCCGCATCCTGCCTGACTGTAGACGTACCTGCTAACCTCCTTATGTTAGCGGCTGGGATAGGTTGTGTGAAAAGCATGTGTAAGCATTGGGCCTGAACTCCCGTGTATCTGAGTTGAATACAGCGATTTCCAAAGTCCTTCTTCATCAGAGTGTAGCTAGGTTCCCACTCGCATGTCCGAGTGGGTAGCAGACATCTGCCTCCCATGCATACCCACTTCTGAGAGTTGAGCTTATGGCCTGTAACCCTACCTCCTGCCTGCAGCTACCTTTCGCTTCCAAAAGGCCTAGGCTCGCTGCTTCACCAAAGTGTTGGGAGAGGTAACTGGAATCTCCCGGCACACAAGACTAGTGCCTCCAAGCTCAATCCAGCGATTTCCCAGTAATTCCTGGGGTAGAATGGTGCTACATACTAAGTTCCATATGTGAGAAGGTAGCTGAACGCCTTGTCCAAAATCATCTTACTGCTGAGAGTTGAGCTCACCCTCAGTCCCTCACAGTTCCACACTGCCTGCAGAGTGAGTTTCCCACGTCTTCACCAGAGACTTTTGCCAGAGGCCTCTGAGACGCAAGTTAACAATGCAGACCTGGACGGTGTCTCCAGGTGCAGTAGAGTGGTAATCTGGGAACCTCCTGTCTCAGAATACTGCTACCTTCACCCTGCCATAAGAATGCAGCTAGTTGACAGCTGGCTTCAAGGCATGCTTCCCTGTGAGAGCTAAGGAGAGGGCAGAACCCTCCCGCATCCTGCTTGACTGTAGAAGGAGCTGCTAACGTCCTCATGTTAGTGGCAGGGAAAGGTTGTGAGAAAAGCATGTGGAATCGTTGTGCCTGAACCCACGTGTATCTGAGTTGAATACAGCGATTTCCAAAGTCCTTCTTCATCAGAGTGTAGCTAGGTTCCCACTCGCATGTCCGAGTGGGTAGCAGACATCTGCCTCCCATGCATACACACTTCTGAGAGTTGAGCTAATGGCTTGTAACCCTACATCCTGCCTGCCGCTACCTTTCGCTTCCAAAAGGCCTAGGCTCGCTGCTTGACGCAAGTGTTGGGAGAGGTAACTGGAATCTCCCGGCACACAAGACGAATGCCTCCAAGCTCAATCAAGCGATTTCCTAGTAATTCCTGGGGTAGACTGGTGCTACATACTAAGTTCCATACGTGAGTAGGTAGTTGAACGCCTTGTCCAAAAACATCTTACTTCTGAGAGTTGAAGTCACCCTCAGTCCCTCACAGTTCCACACTGCCTGCAGAGTGAGTTTCGCACGTCTTCACCAGAGACGTTTGCCAGAGGCTTCTGAGACGCAAGTTAACAATGCAGACCTGGAGGGTATCCCCAGGTGCAGTAGAGTGGTAATCTGGGAACCTCCTGTCTCAGAATACTGCTACCTTCACCCTGCCATAAGAATGCAGCTAGTTGACAGCTGGCTTCAAGGCATGCTTCCCTGTGAGAGCTAAGGACAGGGCACAACCCTCCCGCATCCTGCTTGACTGTAGGAGGAGCTGCTAACGTCCTCATGTTAGTGGCAGGGAAAGGTTGTGAGAAAAGCATGTGGAATCGTTGTGCCTGAACCCACGTGTATCTGAGTTGAATACAGCGATTTCCAAAGACCTTCTTCATCAGAGTGTAGCTAGGTTCCCACTCGCATGTCCGAGTGGGTAGCAGACATCTGCCTCCCATGCATACCCACTTCTGAGAGTTGAGCTTATGGCCTGTAACCCTACCTCCTGGCTGCAGCTACCTTTCGCTTCCAAAAGGCCTAGGCTCGCTGCTTCACCAAAGTGTTGGGAGAGGTAACTGGAATCTCCCGGCACACAAGACTAGTGCCTCCAAGCTCAATCCAGCGATTTCCCAGTAATTCCTGGGGTAGACTGGTGCTACATACTAAGTTCCATATGTGAGAAGGTAGCTGAACGCCTTGTCCAAAATCATCTTACTGCTGAGAGTTGAGCTCACCCTCAGTCCCTCACAGTTCCACACTGCCTGCAGAGTGAGTTTCGCACGTCTTCACCAGAGACGTTTGCCAGAGGCTATGAGACGCAAGTTAACAATGCAGACCTGGAGGGTATCTCCAGGTGCAGTAGAGTGGTAATCTGGGAACCTCCTGTCTCAGAATACTGCTACCTTCACCCTGCCATAAGAATGCAGCTAGTTGACAGCTGGCTTCAAGGCATGCTTCCCTGTGAGAGCTAAGGACAGGGCACAACCCTGCCGCATCCTGCTTGACTGTAGAAGGAGCTGCTAACGTCCTCATGTTAGTGGCAGGGAAAGGTTGTGAGAAAAGCATGTGGAATCGTTGTGCCTGAACTCACGTGTATCTGAGTTGAATACAGCGATTTCCAAAGTCCTTCTTCATCAGAGTGTAGCTAGGTTCCCACTCGCATGTCCGAGTGGGTAGCAGACATCTGCCTCCCATGCATACCCACTTCTGAGAGTTGAGCTTATGGCCTGTAACCCTACCTCCTGCCTGCAGCTACCTTTCGTTCCCAAAAGGCCTAGGCTCGCTGCTTCACCGAAGTGTTGGGAGAGGTAACTGGAATCTGCCGGCACACAAGACTAGTGCCTCCAAGCTCAATCCAGCGATTTCCCAGTAATTCCTGGGGTAGACTGGTGCTACATACTAAGTTCCATATGAGAGAATGTAGCTGAACGCCTTGTCCAAAGTCATCTTACTTCTGACAGTTGAGCTCACCCTCAGTCCCTCACAGTTCCACACTGCCTGCAGAGTGAGTTTCGCACGTCTTCACCAGAGACGTTTGCCAGAGGCTATGAGACGCAAGTTAACAATGCACACCTGGACGGTATCTCCAGGTGCCGGAGAGTGGCAATCTGGGACCCTCCTTACTCAGAATACTGCTACCTTCACACTGTCATAAGAATGCAGCTAGTTGAGAGCTGGCTTCTAGGCATGCTTCCCTGTGAGAGTTGAGGACAGGGCAGAACCCTCCCGCATCCTGCCTGACTGTAGACGTACCTGCTAACCTCCTTATGTTAGCGGCTGGGATAGGTTGTGTGAAAAGCATGTGTTAGCATTGGGCCTGAACTCCCGTGTATCTGAGTTGAATACAGCGATTTCCAAAGTCCTTCTTCATCAGAGTGTAGCTAGGTTCCCACTCGCATGTCCGAGTGGGTAGCAGACATCTGCCTCCCATGCATACCCACTTCTGAGAGTTGAGCTTATGGCCTGTAACCCTACCTCCTGCCTGCAGCTACCTTTCGCTTCCAAAAGGCCTAGGCTCGCTGCTTCACCAAAGTGTTGGGAGAGGTAACTGGAATCTCCCGGCACACAAGACTAGTGCCTCCAAGCTCAATCCAGCGATTTCCCAGTAATTCCTGGGGTAGACTGGTGCTACATACTAAGTTCCATATGTGAGAAGGTAGCTGAACGCCTTGTCCAAAATCATCTTACTGCTGAGAGTTGAGCTCACCCTCAGTCCCTCACAGTTCCACACTGCCTGCAGAGTGAGTTTCGCACGTCTTCACCAGAGACGTTTGCCAGAGGCTATGAGACGCAAGTTAACAATGCAGACCTGGAGGGTATCTCCAGGTGCAGTAGAGTGGTAATCTGGGAACCTCCTGTCTCAGAATACTGCTACCTTCACCCTGCCATAAGAATGCAGCTAGTTGACAGCTGGCTTCAAGGCATGCTTCCCTGTGAGAGCTAAGGACAGGGCACAACCCTGCCGCATCCTGCTTGACTGTAGAAGGAGCTGCTAACGTCCTCATGTTAGTGGCAGGGAAAGGTTGTGAGAAAAGCATGTGGAATCGTTGTGCCTGAACTCACGTGTATCTGAGTTGAATACAGCGATTTCCAAAGTCCTTCTTCATCAGAGTGTAGCTAGGTTCCCACTCGCATGTCCGAGTGGGTAGCAGACATCTGCCTCCCATGCATACCCACTTCTGAGAGTTGAGCTTATGGCCTGTAACCCTACCTCCTGCCTGCAGCTACCTTTCGTTCCCAAAAGGCCTAGGCTCGCTGCTTCACCGAAGTGTTGGGAGAGGTAACTGGAATCTGCCGGCACACAAGACTAGTGCCTCCAAGCTCCATCCAGCGATTTCCCAGTAATTCCTGGGGTAGACTGGTGCTACATACTAAGTTCCATATGAGAGAAGGTAGCTGAACGCCTTGTCCAAAGTCATCTTACTTCTGACAGTTGAGCTCACCCTCAGTCCCTCACAGTTCCACACTGCCTGCAGAGTGAGTTTCGCACGTCTTCACCAGAGACGTTTGCCAGAGGCTATGAGACGCAAGTTAACAATGCAGACCTGGACGGTATCTCCAGGTGCCGGAGAGTGGCAATCTGGGACCCTCCTTACTCAGAATACTGCTACCTTCACACTGTCATAAGAATGCAGCTAGTTGAGAGCTGGCTTCTAGGCATGCTTCCCTGTGAGAGTTGAGGACAGGGCAGAACCCTCCCGCATCCTGCCTGACTGTAGACGTACCTGCTAACCTCCTTATGTTAGCGGCTGGGATAGGTTGTGTGAAAAGCATGTGTAAGCATTGGGCCTGAACTCCCGTGTATCTGAGTTGAATACAGCGATTTCCAAAGTCCTTCTTCATCAGAGTGTAGCTAGGTTCCCACTCGCATGTCCGAGTGGGTAGCAGACATCTGCCTCCCATGCATACCCACTTCTGAGAGTTCAGCTTATGGCCTGTAACCCTACCTCCTGCCTGCAGCTACCTTTCGCTTCCAAAAGGCCTAGGCTCGCTGCTTCACCAAAGTGTTGGGAGAGGTAACTGGAATCTCCCGGCACACAAGACTAGTGCCTCCAAGCTCAATCCAGCGATTTCCCAGTAATTCCTGGGGTAGAATGGTGCTACATACTAAGTTCCATATGTGAGAAGGTAGCTGAACGCCTTGTCCAAAATCATCTTACTGCTGAGAGTTGAGCTCACCCTCAGTCCCTCACAGTTCCACACTGCCTGCAGAGTGAGTTTCCCACGTCTTCACCAGAGACTTTTGCCAGAGGCCTCTGAGACGCAAGTTAACAATGCAGACCTGGACGGTGTCTCCAGGTGCAGTAGAGTGGTAATCTGGGAACCTCCTGTCTCAGAATACTGCTACCTTCACCCTGCCATAAGAATGCAGCTAGTTGACAGCTGGCTTCAAGGCATGCTTCCCTGTGAGAGCTAAGGAGAGGGCAGAACCCTCCCGCATCCTGCTTGACTGTAGAAGGAGCTGCTAACGTCCTCATGTTAGTGGCAGGGAAAGGTTGTGAGAAAAGCATGTGGAATCGTTGTGCCTGAACCCACGTGTATCTGAGTTGAATACAGCGATTTCCAAAGTCCTTCTTCATCAGAGTGTAGCTAGGTTCCCACTCGCATGTCCGAGTGGGTAGCAGACATCTGCCTCCCATGCATACACACTTCTGAGAGTTGAGCTAATGGCTTGTAACCCTACATCCTGCCTGCCGCTACCTTTCGCTTCCAAAAGGCCTAGGCTCGCTGCTTGACGCAAGTGTTGGGAGAGGTAACTGGAATCTCCCGGCACACAAGACGAATGCCTCCAAGCTCAATCAAGCGATTTCCTAGTAATTCCTGGGGTAGACTGGTGCTACATACTAAGTTCCATACGTGAGTAGGTAGTTGAACGCCTTGTCCAAAAACATCTTACTTCTGAGAGTTGAAGTCACCCTCAGTCCCTCACAGTTCCACACTGCCTGCAGAGTGAGTTTCGCACGTCTTCACCAGAGACGTTTGCCAGAGGCTTCTGAGACGCAAGTTAACAATGCAGACCTGGAGGGTATCCCCAGGTGCAGTAGAGTGGTAATCTGGGAACCTCCTGTCTCAGAATACTGCTACCTTCACCCTGCCATAAGAATGCAGCTAGTTGACAGCTGGCTTCAAGGCATGCTTCCCTGTGAGAGCTAAGGACAGGGCACAACCCTCCCGCATCCTGCTTGACTGTAGGAGGAGCTGCTAACGTCCTCATGTTAGTGGCAGGGAAAGGTTGTGAGAAAAGCATGTGGAATCGTTGTGCCTGAACCCACGTGTATCTGAGTTGAATACAGCGATTTCCAAAGACCTTCTTCATCAGAGTGTAGCTAGGTTCCCACTCGCATGTCCGAGTGGGTAGCAGACATCTGCCTCCCATGCATACCCACTTCTGAGAGTTGAGCTTATGGCCTGTAACCCTACCTCCTGGCTGCAGCTACCTTTCGCTTCCAAAAGGCCTAGGCTCGCTGCTTCACCAAAGTGTTGGGAGAGGTAACTGGAATCTCCCGGCACACAAGACTAGTGCCTCCAAGCTCAATCCAGCGATTTCCCAGTAATTCCTGGGGTAGACTGGTGCTACATACTAAGTTCCATATGTGAGAAGGTAGCTGAACGCCTTGTCCAAAATCATCTTACTGCTGAGAGTTGAGCTCACCCTCAGTCCCTCACAGTTCCACACTGCCTGCAGAGTGAGTTTCGCACGTCTTCACCAGAGACGTTTGCCAGAGGCTATGAGACGCAAGTTAACAATGCAGACCTGGAGGGTATCTCCAGGTGCATTAGAGTGGTAATCTGGGAACCTCCTGTCTCAGAATACTGCTACCTTCACCCTGCCATAAGAATGCAGCTAGTTGACAGCTGGCTTCAAGGCATGCTTCCCTGTGAGAGCTAAGGACAGGGCACAACCCTGCCGCATCCTGCTTGACTGTAGAAGGAGCTGCTAACGTCCTCATGTTAGTGGCAGGGAAAGGTTGTGAGAAAAGCATGTGGAATCGTTGTGCCTGAACTCACGTGTATCTGAGTTGAATACAGCGATTTCCAAAGTCCTTCTTCATCAGAGTGTAGCTAGGTTCCCACTCGCATGTCCGAGTGGGTAGCAGACATCTGCCTCCCATGCATACCCACTTCTGAGAGTTGAGCTTATGGCCTGTAACCCTACCTCCTGCCTGCAGCTACCTTTCGTTCCCAAAAGGCCTAGGCTCGCTGCTTCACCGAAGTGTTGGGAGAGGTAACTGGAATCTGCCGGCACACAAGACTAGTGCCTCCAAGCTCAATCCAGCGATTTCCCAGTAATTCCTGGGGTAGACTGGTGCTACATACTAAGTTCCATATGAGAGAATGTAGCTGAACGCCTTGTCCAAAGTCATCTTACTTCTGACAGTTGAGCTCACCCTCAGTCCCTCACAGTTCCACACTGCCTGCAGAGTGAGTTTCGCACGTCTTCACCAGAGACGTTTGCCAGAGGCTATGAGACGCAAGTTAACAATGCACACCTGGACGGTATCTCCAGGTGCCGGAGAGTGGCAATCTGGGACCCTCCTTACTCAGAATACTGCTACCTTCACACTGTCATAAGAATGCAGCTAGTTGAGAGCTGGCTTCTAGGCATGCTTCCCTGTGAGAGTTGAGGACAGGGCAGAACCCTCCCGCATCCTGCCTGACTGTAGACGTACCTGCTAACCTCCTTATGTTAGCGGCTGGGATAGGTTGTGTGAAAAGCATGTGTTAGCATTGGGCCTGAACTCCCGTGTATCTGAGTTGAATACAGCGATTTCCAAAGTCCTTCTTCATCAGAGTGTAGCTAGGTTCCCACTCGCATGTCCGAGTGGGTAGCAGACATCTGCCTCCCATGCATACCCACTTCTGAGAGTTGAGCTTATGGCCTGTAACCCTACCTCCTGCCTGCAGCTACCTTTCGCTTCCAAAAGGCCTAGGCTCGCTGCTTCACCAAAGTGTTGGGAGAGGTAACTGGAATCTCCCGGCACACAAGACTAGTGCCTCCAAGCTCAATCCAGCGATTTCCCAGTAATTCCTGGGGTAGACTGGTGCTACATACTAAGTTCCATATGTGAGAAGGTAGCTGAACGCCTTGTCCAAAATCATCTTACTGCTGAGAGTTGAGCTCACCCTCAGTCCCTCACAGTTCCACACTGCCTGCAGAGTGAGTTTCCCACGTCTTCACCAGAGACTTTTGCCAGAGGCCTCTGAGACGCAAGTTAACAATGCAGACCTGGACGGTGTCTCCAGGTGCAGTAGAGTGGTAATCTGGGAACCTCCTGTCTCAGAATACTGCTACCTTCACCCTGCCATAAGAATGCAGCTAGTTGACAGCTGGCTTCAAGGCATGCTTCCCTGTGAGAGCTAAGGAGAGGGCAGAACCCTCCCGCATCCTGCTTGACTGTAGAAGGAGCTGCTAACGTCCTCATGTTAGTGGCAGGGAAAGGTTGTGAGAAAAGCATGTGGAATCGTTGTGCCTGAACCCACGTGTATCTGAGTTGAATACAGCGATTTCCAAAGTCCTTCTTCATCAGAGTGTAGCTAGGTTCCCACTCGCATGTCCGAGTGGGTAGCAGACATCTGCCTCCCATGCATACACACTTCTGAGAGTTGAGCTAATGGCTTGTAACCCTACATCCTGCCTGCCGCTACCTTTCGCTTCCAAAAGGCCTAGGCTCGCTGCTTGACGCAAGTGTTGGGAGAGGTAACTGGAATCTCCCGGCACACAAGACGAATGCCTCCAAGCTCAATCAAGCGATTTCCTAGTAATTCCTGGGGTAGACTGGTGCTACATACTAAGTTCCATACGTGAGTAGGTAGTTGAACGCCTTGTCCAAAAACATCTTACTTCTGAGAGTTGAAGTCACCCTCAGTCCCTCACAGTTCCACACTGCCTGCAGAGTGAGTTTCGCACGTCTTCACCAGAGACGTTTGCCAGAGGCTTCTGAGACGCAAGTTAACAATGCAGACCTGGAGGGTATCCCCAGGTGCAGTAGAGTGGTAATCTGGGAACCTCCTGTCTCAGAATACTGCTACCTTCACCCTGCCATAAGAATGCAGCTAGTTGACAGCTGGCTTCAAGGCATGCTTCCCTGTGAGAGCTAAGGACAGGGCACAACCCTCCCGCATCCTGCTTGACTGTAGGAGGAGCTGCTAACGTCCTCATGTTAGTGGCAGGGAAAGGTTGTGAGAAAAGCATGTGGAATCGTTGTGCCTGAACCCACGTGTATCTGAGTTGAATACAGCGATTTCCAAAGACCTTCTTCATCAGAGTGTAGCTAGGTTCCCACTCGCATGTCTGAGTGGGTAGCAGACATCTGCCTCCCATGCATACCCACTTCTGAGAGTTGAGCTTATGGCCTGTAACCCTACCTCCTGGCTGCAGCTACCTTTCGCTTCCAAAAGGCCTAGGCTCGCTGCTTCACCAAAGTGTTGGGAGAGGTAACTGGAATCTCCCGGCACACAAGACTAGTGCCTCCAAGCTCAATCCAGCGATTTCCCAGTAATTCCTGGGGTAGACTGGTGCTACATACTAAGTTCCATATGTGAGAAGGTAGCTGAACGCCTTGTCCAAAATCATCTTACTGCTGAGAGTTGAGCTCACCCTCAGTCCCTCACAGTTCCACACTGCCTGCAGAGTGAGTTTCGCACGTCTTCACCAGAGACGTTTGCCAGAGGCTATGAGACGCAAGTTAACAATGCAGACCTGGAGGGTATCTCCAGGTGCAGTAGAGTGGTAATCTGGGAACCTCCTGTCTCAGAATACTGCTACCTTCACCCTGCCATAAGAATGCAGCTAGTTGACAGCTGGCTTCAAGGCATGCTTCCCTGTGAGAGCTAAGGACAGGGCACAACCCTGCCGCATCCTGCTTGACTGTAGAAGGAGCTGCTAACGTCCTCATGTTAGTGGCAGGGAAAGGTTGTGAGAAAAGCATGTGGAATCGTTGTGCCTGAACTCACGTGTATCTGAGTTGAATACAGCGATTTCCAAAGTCCTTCTTCATCAGAGTGTAGCTAGGTTCCCACTCGCATGTCCGAGTGGGTAGCAGACATCTGCCTCCCATGCATACCCACTTCTGAGAGTTGAGCTTATGGCCTGTAACCCTACCTCCTGCCTGCAGCTACCTTTCGTTCCCAAAAGGCCTAGGCTCGCTGCTTCACCGAAGTGTTGGGAGAGGTAACTGGAATCTGCCGGCACACAAGACTAGTGCCTCCAAGCTCAATCCAGCGATTTCCCAGTAATTCCTGGGGTAGACTGGTGCTACATACTAAGTTCCATATGAGAGAATGTAGCTGAACGCCTTGTCCAAAGTCATCTTACTTCTGACAGTTGAGCTCACCCTCAGTCCCTCACAGTTCCACACTGCCTGCAGAGTGAGTTTCGCACGTCTTCACCAGAGACGTTTGCCAGAGGCTATGAGACGCAAGTTAACAATGCACACCTGGACGGTATCTCCAGGTGCCGGAGAGTGGCAATCTGGGACCCTCCTTACTCAGAATACTGCTACCTTCACACTGTCATAAGAATGCAGCTAGTTGAGAGCTGGCTTCTAGGCATGCTTCCCTGTGAGAGTTGAGGACAGGGCAGAACCCTCCCGCATCCTGCCTGACTGTAGACGTACCTGCTAACCTCCTTATGTTAGCGGCTGGGATAGGTTGTGTGGAAAGCATGTGTTAGCATTGGGCCTGAACTCCCGTGTATCTGAGTTGAATACAGCGATTTCCAAAGTCCTTCTTCATCAGAGTGTAGCTAGGTTCCCACTCGCATGTCCGAGTGGGTAGCAGACATCTGCCTCCCATGCATACCCACTTCTGAGAGTTGAGCTTATGGCCTGTAACCCTACCTCCTGCCTGCAGCTACCTTTCGCTTCCAAAAGGCCTAGGCTCGCTGCTTCACCAAAGTGTTGGGAGAGGTAACTGGAATCTCCCGGCACACAAGACTAGTGCCTCCAAGCTCAATCCAGCGATTTCCCAGTAATTCCTGGGGTAGACTGGTGCTACATACTAAGTTCCATATGTGAGAAGGTAGCTGAACGCCTTGTCCAAAATCATCTTACTGCTGAGAGTTGAGCTCACCCTCAGTCCCTCACAGTTCCACACTGCCTGCAGAGTGAGTTTCGCACGTCTTCACCAGAGACGTTTGCCAGAGGCTATGAGACGCAAGTTAACAATGCAGACCTGGAGGGTATCTCCAGGTGCAGTAGAGTGGTAATCTGGGAACCTCCTGTCTCAGAATACTGCTACCTTCACCCTGCCATAAGAATGCAGCTAGTTGACAGCTGGCTTCAAGGCATGCTTCCCTGTGAGAGCTAAGGACAGGGCACAACCCTGCCGCATCCTGCTTGACTGTAGAAGGAGCTGCTAACGTCCTCATGTTAGTGGCAGGGAAAGGTTGTGAGAAAAGCATGTGGAATCGTTGTGCCTGAACTCACGTGTATCTGAGTTGAATACAGCGATTTCCAAAGTCCTTCTTCATCAGAGTGTAGCTAGGTTCCCACTCGCATGTCCGAGTGGGTAGCAGACATCTGCCTCCCATGCATACCCACTTCTGAGAGTTGAGCTTATGGCCTGTAACCCTACCTCCTGCCTGCAGCTACCTTTCGTTCCCAAAAGGCCTAGGCTCGCTGCTTCACCGAAGTGTTGGGAGAGGTAACTGGAATCTGCCGGCACACAAGACTAGTGCCTCCAAGCTCAATCCAGCGATTTCCCAGTAATTCCTGGGGTAGACTGGTGCTACATACTAAGTTCCATATGAGAGAATGTAGCTGAACGCCTTGTCCAAAGTCATCTTACTTCTGACAGTTGAGCTCACCCTCAGTCCCTCACAGTTCCACACTGCCTGCAGAGTGAGTTTCGCACGTCTTCACCAGAGACGTTTGCCAGAGGCTATGAGACGCAAGTTAACAATGCACACCTGGACGGTATCTCCAGGTGCCGGAGAGTGGCAATCTGGGACCCTCCTTACTCAGAATACTGCTACCTTCACACTGTCATAAGAATGCAGCTAGTTGAGAGCTGGCTTCTAGGCATGCTTCCCTGTGAGAGTTGAGGACAGGGCAGAACCCTCCCGCATCCTGCCTGACTGTAGACGTACCTGCTAACCTCCTTATGTTAGCGGCTGGGATAGGTTGTGTGAAAAGCATGTGTTAGCATTGGGCCTGAACTCCCGTGTATCTGAGTTGAATACAGCGATTTCCAAAGTCCTTCTTCATCAGAGTGTAGCTAGGTTCCCACTCGCATGTCCGAGTGGGTAGCAGACATCTGCCTCCCATGCATACCCACTTCTGAGAGTTGAGCTTATGGCCTGTAACCCTACCTCCTGCCTGCAGCTACCTTTCGCTTCCAAAAGGCCTAGGCTCGCTGCTTCACCAAAGTGTTGGGAGAGGTAACTGGAATCTCCCGGCACACAAGACTAGTGCCTCCAAGCTCAATCCAGCGATTTCCCAGTAATTCCTGGGGTAGAATGGTGCTACATACTAAGTTCCATATGTGAGAAGGTAGCTGAACGCCTTGTCCAAAATCATCTTACTGCTGAGAGTTGAGCTCACCCTCAGTCCCTCACAGTTCCACACTGCCTGCAGAGTGAGTTTCCCACGTCTTCACCAGAGACTTTTGCCAGAGGCCTCTGAGACGCAAGTTAACAATGCAGACCTGGACGGTGTCTCCAGGTGCAGTAGAGTGGTAATCTGGGAACCTCCTGTCTCAGAATACTGCTACCTTCACCCTGCCATAAGAATGCAGCTAGTTGACAGCTGGCTTCAAGGCATGCTTCCCTGTGAGAGCTAAGGAGAGGGCAGAACCCTCCCGCATCCTGCTTGACTGTAGAAGGAGCTGCTAACGTCCTCATGTTAGTGGCAGGGAAAGGTTGTGAGAAAAGCATGTGGAATCGTTGTGCCTGAACCCACGTGTATCTGAGTTGAATACAGCGATTTCCAAAGTCCTTCTTCATCAGAGTGTAGCTAGGTTCCCACTCGCATGTCCGAGTGGGTAGCAGACATCTGCCTCCCATGCATACACACTTCTGAGAGTTGAGCTAATGGCTTGTAACCCTACATCCTGCCTGCCGCTACCTTTCGCTTCCAAAAGGCCTAGGCTCGCTGCTTGACGCAAGTGTTGGGAGAGGTAACTGGAATCTCCCGGCACACAAGACGAATGCCTCCAAGCTCAATCAAGCGATTTCCTAGTAATTCCTGGGGTAGACTGGTGCTACATACTAAGTTCCATACGTGAGTAGGTAGTTGAACGCCTTGTCCAAAAACATCTTACTTCTGAGAGTTGAAGTCACCCTCAGTCCCTCACAGTTCCACACTGCCTGCAGAGTGAGTTTCGCACGTCTTCACCAGAGACGTTTGCCAGAGGCTTCTGAGACGCAAGTTAACAATGCAGACCTGGAGGGTATCCCCAGGTGCAGTAGAGTGGTAATCTGGGAACCTCCTGTCTCAGAATACTGCTACCTTCACCCTGCCATAAGAATGCAGCTAGTTGACAGCTGGCTTCAAGGCATGCTTCCCTGTGAGAGCTAAGGACAGGGCACAACCCTCCCGCATCCTGCTTGACTGTAGGAGGAGCTGCTAACGTCCTCATGTTAGTGGCAGGGAAAGGTTGTGAGAAAAGCATGTGGAATCGTTGTGCCTGAACCCACGTGTATCTGAGTTGAATACAGCGATTTCCAAAGACCTTCTTCATCAGAGTGTAGCTAGGTTCCCACTCGCATGTCCGAGTGGGTAGCAGACATCTGCCTCCCATGCATACCCACTTCTGAGAGTTGAGCTTATGGCCTGTAACCCTACCTCCTGCCTGCAGCTACCTTTCGCTTCCAAAAGGCCTAGGCTCGCTGCTTCACCAAAGTGTTGGGAGAGGTAACTGGAATCTCCCGGCACACAAGACTAGTGCCTCCAAGCTCAATCCAGCGATTTCCCAGTAATTCCTGGGGTAGACTGGTGCTACATACTAAGTTCCATATGTGAGAAGGTAGCTGAACGCCTTGTCCAAAATCATCTTACTGCTGAGAGTTGAGCTCACCCTCAGTCCCTCACAGTTCCACACTGCCTGCAGAGTGAGTTTCGCACGTCTTCACCAGAGACGTTTGCCAGAGGCTATGAGACGCAAGTTAACAATGCAGACCTGGAGGGTATCTCCAGGTGCAGTAGAGTGGTAATCTGGGAACCTCCTGTCTCAGAATACTGCTACCTTCACCCTGCCATAAGAATGCAGCTAGTTGACAGCTGGCTTCAAGGCATGCTTCCCTGTGAGAGCTAAGGACAGGGCACAACCCTGCCGCATCCTGCTTGACTGTAGAAGGAGCTGCTAACGTCCTCATGTTAGTGGCAGGGAAAGGTTGTGAGAAAAGCATGTGGAATCGTTGTGCCTGAACTCACGTGTATCTGAGTTGAATACAGCGATTTCCAAAGTCCTTCTTCATCAGAGTGTAGCTAGGTTCCCACTCGCATGTCCGAGTGGGTAGCAGACATCTGCCTCCCATGCATACCCACTTCTGAGAGTTGAGCTTATGGCCTGTAACCCTACCTCCTGCCTGCAGCTACCTTTCGTTCCCAAAAGGCCTAGGCTCGCTGCTTCACCGAAGTGTTGGGAGAGGTAACTGGAATCTGCCGGCACACAAGACTAGTGCCTCCAAGCTCCATCCAGCGATTTCCCAGTAATTCCTGGGGTAGACTGGTGCTACATACTAAGTTCCATATGAGAGAATGTAGCTGAACGCCTTGTCCAAAGTCATCTTACTTCTGACAGTTGAGCTCACCCTCAGTCCCTCACAGTTCCACACTGCCTGCAGAGTGAGTTTCGCACGTCTTCACCAGAGACGTTTGCCAGAGGCTATGAGACGCAAGTTAACAATGCACACCTGGACGGTATCTCCAGGTGCCGGAGAGTGGCAATCTGGGACCCTCCTTACTCAGAATACTGCTACCTTCACACTGTCATAAGAATGCAGCTAGTTGAGAGCTGGCTTCTAGGCATGCTTCCCTGTGAGAGTTGAGGACAGGGCAGAACCCTCCCGCATCCTGCCTGACTGTAGACGTACCTGCTAACCTCCTTATGTTAGCGGCTGGGATAGGTTGTGTGAAAAGCATGTGTTAGCATTGGGCCTGAACTCCCGTGTATCTGAGTTGAATACAGCGATTTCCAAAGTCCTTCTTCATCAGAGTGTAGCTAGGTTCCCACTCGCATGTCCGAGTGGGTAGCAGACATCTGCCTCCCATGCATACCCACTTCTGAGAGTTGAGCTTATGGCCTGTAACCCTACCTCCTGCCTGCAGCTACCTTTCGCTTCCAAAAGGCCTAGGCTCGCTGCTTCACCAAAGTGTTGGGAGAGGTAACTGGAATCTCCCGGCACACAAGACTAGTGCCTCCAAGCTCAATCCAGCGATTTCCCAGTAATTCCTGGGGTAGACTGGTGCTACATACTAAGTTCCATATGTGAGAAGGTAGCTGAACGCCTTGTCCATAATCATCTTACTGCTGAGAGTTGAGCTCACCCTCAGTCCCTCACAGTTCCACACTGCCTGCAGAGTGAGTTTCGCACGTCTTCACCAGAGACGTTTGCCAGAGGCTATGAGACGCAAGTTAACAATGCAGACCTGGAGGGTATCTCCAGGTGCAGTAGAGTGGTAATCTGGGAACCTCCTGTCTCAGAATACTGCTACCTTCACCCTGCCATAAGAATGCAGCTAGTTGACAGCTGGCTTCAAGGCATGCTTCCCTGTGAGAGCTAAGGACAGGGCAAAACCCTGCCGCATCCTGCTTGACTGTAGAAGGAGCTGCTAACGTCCTCATGTTAGTGGCAGGGAAAGGTTGTGAGAAAAGCATGTGGAATCGTTGTGCCTGAACTCACGTGTATCTGAGTTGAATACAGCGATTTCCAAAGTCCTTCTTCATCAGAGTGTACCTAGGTTCCCACTCGCATGTCCGAGTGGGTAGCAGACATCTGCCTCCCATGCATACCCACTTCTGAGAGTTGAGCTTATGGCCTGTAACCCTACCTCCTGCCTGCAGCTATCTTTCGTTCCCAAAAGGCCTAGGCTCGCTGCTTCACCGAAGTGTTGGGAGAGGTAACTGTTATCTGCCGGCACACAAGACTAGTGCCTCCAAGCTCAATCCAGCGATTTCCCAGTAATTCCTGGGGTAGACTTGTGCTACATACTAAGTTCCATATGAGAGAAGGTAGCTGAACGCCTTGTCCAAAGTCATCTTACTTCTGACAGTTGAGCTCACCCTCAGTCCCTCACAGTTCCACACTGCCTGCAGAGTGAGTTTCGCACGTCTTCACCAGAGACGTTTGCCAGAGGCTATGAGACGCAAGTTAACAATGCACACCTGGACGGTATCTCCAGGTGCCGGAGAGTGGCAATCTGGGACCCTCCTTACTCAGTATACTGCTACCTTCACACTGTCATAAGAATGCAGCTAGTTGAGAGCTGGCTTCTAGGCATGCTTCCCTGTGAGAGTTGAGGACAGGGCAGAACCCTCCCGCATCCTGCCTGACTGTAGACGTACCTGCTAACCTCCTTATGTTAGCGGCTGGGATAGGTTGTGTGAAAAGCATGTGTAAGCATTGGGCCTGAACTCCCGTGTATCTGAGTTGAATACAGCGATTTCCAAAGTCCTTCTTCATCAGAGTGTAGCTAGGTTCCCACTCGCATGTCCGAGTGGGTAGCAGACATCTGCTTCCCATGCATACCCACTTCTGAGAGTTGAGCTTATGGCCTGTAACCCTACCTCCTGCCTGCAGCTACCTTTCGCTTCCAAAAGGCCTAGGCTCGCTGCTTCACCAAAGTGTTGGGAGAGGTAACTGGAATCTCCCGGCACACAAGACTAGTGCCTCCAAGCTCAATCCAGCGATTTCCCAGTAATTCCTGGGGTAGACTGGTTCTACATACTAAGTTCCATATGTGAGAAGGTAGCTGAACGCCTTGTCCAAAATCATCTTACTGCTGAGAGTTGAGCTAACCCTCAGTCCCTCACAGTTCCACACTGCCTGTAGAGTGAGTTTCGCACGTCTTCACCAGAGACGTTTCCCAGAGGCTATGAGATGCAAGTTAACAATGCAGACCTGGACGGTGTCTCCAGGTGCAGTAGAGTGGTAATCTGGGAACCTCCTGTCTCAGAATACTGCTACCTTCACCCTGCCATAAGAATGCAGCTAGTTGACAGCTGGCTTCAAGGCATGCTTCCCTGTGAGAGCTAAGGACAGGGCACAACCCTCCCGCATCCTGCTTGACTGTAGAAGGAGCTGCTAACGTCCTCATGTTAGTGGCAGGGAAAGGTTGTGAGAAAAGCATGTGGAATCGTTGTGCCTGAACTCACGTGTATCTGAGTTGAATACAGCGATTTCCAAAGTCCTTCTTCATCAGAGTGTAGCTAGGTTCCCACTCGCATGTCCGAGTGGGTAGCAGACATCTGCCTCCCATGCATACCCACTTCTGAGAGTTGAGCTTATGGCCTGTAACCCTACCTCCTGCCTGCAGCTACCTTTCGTTCCCAAAAGGCCTAGGCTCGCTGCTTCACCGAAGTGTTGGGAGAGGTAACTGGAATCTGCCGGCACACAAGACTAGTGCCTCCAAGCTCCATCCAGCGATTTCCCAGTAATTCCTGGGGTAGACTGGTGCTACATACTAAGTTCCATATGAGAGAAGGTAGCTGAACGCCTTGTCCAAAGTCATCTTACTTCTGACAGTTGAGCTCACCCTCAGTCCCTCACAGTTCCACACTGCCTGCAGAGTGAGTTTCGCACGTCTTCACCAGAGACGTTTGCCAGAGGCTATGAGACGCAAGTTAACAATGCAGACCTGGACGGTATCTCCAGGTGCCGGAGAGTGGCAATCTGGGACCCTCCTTACTCAGAATACTGCTACCTTCACACTGTCATAAGAATGCAGCTAGTTGAGAGCTGGCTTCTAGGCATGCTTCCCTGTGAGAGTTGAGGACAGGGCAGAACCCTCCCGCATCCTGCCTGACTGTAGACGTACCTGCTAACCTCCTTATGTTAGCGGCTGGGATAGGTTGTGTGAAAAGCATGTGTAAGCATTGGGCCTGAACTCCCGTGTATCTGAGTTGAATACAGCGATTTCCAAAGTCCTTCTTCATCAGAGTGTAGCTAGGTTCCCACTCGCATGTCCGAGTGGGTAGCAGACATCTGCCTCCCATGCATACCCACTTCTGAGAGTTGAGCTTATGGCCTGTAACCCTACCTCCTGCCTGCAGCTACCTTTCGCTTCCAAAAGGCCTAGGCTCGCTGCTTCACCAAAGTGTTGGGAGAGGTAACTGGAATCTCCCGGCACACAAGACTAGTGCCTCCAAGCTCAATCCAGCGATTTCCCAGTAATTCCTGGGGTAGAATGGTGCTACATACTAAGTTCCATATGTGAGAAGGTAGCTGAACGCCTTGTCCAAAATCATCTTACTGCTGAGAGTTGAGCTCACCCTCAGTCCCTCACAGTTCCACACTGCCTGCAGAGTGAGTTTCCCACGTCTTCACCAGAGACTTTTGCCAGAGGCCTCTGAGACGCAAGTTAACAATGCAGACCTGGACGGTGTCTCCAGGTGCAGTAGAGTGGTAATCTGGGAACCTCCTGTCTCAGAATACTGCTACCTTCACCCTGCCATAAGAATGCAGCTAGTTGACAGCTGGCTTCAAGGCATGCTTCCCTGTGAGAGCTAAGGAGAGGGCAGAACCCTCCCGCATCCTGCTTGACTGTAGAAGGAGCTGCTAACGTCCTCATGTTAGTGGCAGGGAAAGGTTGTGAGAAAAGCATGTGGAATCGTTGTGCCTGAACCCACGTGTATCTGAGTTGAATACAGCGATTTCCAAAGTCCTTCTTCATCAGAGTGTAGCTAGGTTCCCACTCGCATGTCCGAGTGGGTAGCAGACATCTGCCTCCCATGCATACACACTTCTGAGAGTTGAGCTAATGGCTTGTAACCCTACATCCTGCCTGCCGCTACCTTTCGCTTCCAAAAGGCCTAGGCTCGCTGCTTGACGCAAGTGTTGGGAGAGGTAACTGGAATCTCCCGGCACACAAGACGAATGCCTCCAAGCTCAATCAAGCGATTTCCTAGTAATTCCTGGGGTAGACTGGTGCTACATACTAAGTTCCATACGTGAGTAGGTAGTTGAACGCCTTGTCCAAAAACATCTTACTTCTGAGAGTTGAAGTCACCCTCAGTCCCTCACAGTTCCACACTGCCTGCAGAGTGAGTTTCGCACGTCTTCACCAGAGACGTTTGCCAGAGGCTTCTGAGACGCAAGTTAACAATGCAGACCTGGAGGGTATCCCCAGGTGCAGTAGAGTGGTAATCTGGGAACCTCCTGTCTCAGAATACTGCTACCTTCACCCTGCCATAAGAATGCAGCTAGTTGACAGCTGGCTTCAAGGCATGCTTCCCTGTGAGAGCTAAGGACAGGGCACAACCCTCCCGCATCCTGCTTGACTGTAGGAGGAGCTGCTAACGTCCTCATGTTAGTGGCAGGGAAAGGTTGTGAGAAAAGCATGTGGAATCGTTGTGCCTGAACCCACGTGTATCTGAGTTGAATACAGCGATTTCCAAAGACCTTCTTCATCAGAGTGTAGCTAGGTTCCCACTCGCATGTCCGAGTGGGTAGCAGACATCTGCCTCCCATGCATACCCACTTCTGAGAGTTGAGCTTATGGCCTGTAACCCTACCTCCTGGCTGCAGCTACCTTTCGCTTCCAAAAGGCCTAGGCTCGCTGCTTCACCAAAGTGTTGGGAGAGGTAACTGGAATCTCCCGGCACACAAGACTAGTGCCTCCAAGCTCAATCCAGCGATTTCCCAGTAATTCCTGGGGTAGACTGGTGCTACATACTAAGTTCCATATGTGAGAAGGTAGCTGAACGCCTTGTCCAAAATCATCTTACTGCTGAGAGTTGAGCTCACCCTCAGTCCCTCACAGTTCCACACTGCCTGCAGAGTGAGTTTCGCACGTCTTCACCAGAGACGTTTGCCAGAGGCTATGAGACGCAAGTTAACAATGCAGACCTGGAGGGTATCTCCAGGTGCAGTAGAGTGGTAATCTGGGAACCTCCTGTCTCAGAATACTGCTACCTTCACCCTGCCATAAGAATGCAGCTAGTTGACAGCTGGCTTCAAGGC
Organism: Canis lupus baileyi; assembly: GCF_048164855.1. Classification (NCBI taxonomy): domain Eukaryota; kingdom Metazoa; phylum Chordata; class Mammalia; order Carnivora; family Canidae; genus Canis; species Canis lupus. The sequence goes on along the minus strand of NW_027326426.1, from coordinate 479,196 downwards.
ATGCTTCCCTGTGAGAGCTAAGGACAGGGCACAACCCTGCCGCATCCTGCTTGACTGTAGAAGGAGCTGCTAACGTCCTCATGTTAGTGGCAGGGAAAGGTTGTGAGAAAAGCATGTGGAATCGTTGTGCCTGAACTCACGTGTATCTGAGTTGAATACAGCGATTTCCAAAGTCCTTCTTCATCAGAGTGTAGCTAGGTTCCCACTCGCATGTCCGAGTGGGTAGCAGACATCTGCCTCCCATGCATACCCACTTCTGAGAGTTGAGCTTATGGCCTGTAACCCTACCTCCTGCCTGCAGCTACCTTTCGTTCCCAAAAGGCCTAGGCTCGCTGCTTCACCGAAGTGTTGGGAGAGGTAACTGGAATCTGCCGGCACACAAGACTAGTGCCTCCAAGCTCAATCCAGCGATTTCCCAGTAATTCCTGGGGTAGACTGGTGCTACATACTAAGTTCCATATGAGAGAATGTAGCTGAACGCCTTGTCCAAAGTCATCTTACTTCTGACAGTTGAGCTCACCCTCAGTCCCTCACAGTTCCACACTGCCTGCAGAGTGAGTTTCGCACGTCTTCACCAGAGACGTTTGCCAGAGGCTATGAGACGCAAGTTAACAATGCACACCTGGACGGTATCTCCAGGTGCCGGAGAGTGGCAATCTGGGACCCTCCTTACTCAGAATACTGCTACCTTCACACTGTCATAAGAATGCAGCTAGTTGAGAGCTGGCTTCTAGGCATGCTTCCCTGTGAGAGTTGAGGACAGGGCAGAACCCTCCCGCATCCTGCCTGACTGTAGACGTACCTGCTAACCTCCTTATGTTAGCGGCTGGGATAGGTTGTGTGAAAAGCATGTGTTAGCATTGGGCCTGAACTCCCGTGTATCTGAGTTGAATACAGCGATTTCCAAAGTCCTTCTTCATCAGAGTGTAGCTAGGTTCCCACTCGCATGTCCGAGTGGGTAGCAGACATCTGCCTCCCATGCATACCCACTTCTGAGAGTTGAGCTTATGGCCTGTAACCCTACCTCCTGCCTGCAGCTACCTTTCGCTTCCAAAAGGCCTAGGCTCGCTGCTTCACCAAAGTGTTGGGAGAGGTAACTGGAATCTCCCGGCACACAAGACTAGTGCCTCCAAGCTCAATCCAGCGATTTCCCAGTAATTCCTGGGGTAGACTGGTGCTACATACTAAGTTCCATATGTGAGAAGGTAGCTGAACGCCTTGTCCAAAATCATCTTACTGCTGAGAGTTGAGCTCACCCTCAGTCCCTCACAGTTCCACACTGCCTGCAGAGTGAGTTTCCCACGTCTTCACCAGAGACTTTTGCCAGAGGCCTCTGAGACGCAAGTTAACAATGCAGACCTGGACGGTGTCTCCAGGTGCAGTAGAGTGGTAATCTGGGAACCTCCTGTCTCAGAATACTGCTACCTTCACCCTGCCATAAGAATGCAGCTAGTTGACAGCTGGCTTCAAGGCATGCTTCCCTGTGAGAGCTAAGGAGAGGGCAGAACCCTCCCGCATCCTGCTTGACTGTAGAAGGAGCTGCTAACGTCCTCATGTTAGTGGCAGGGAAAGGTTGTGAGAAAAGCATGTGGAATCGTTGTGCCTGAACCCACGTGTATCTGAGTTGAATACAGCGATTTCCAAAGTCCTTCTTCATCAGAGTGTAGCTAGGTTCCCACTCGCATGTCCGAGTGGGTAGCAGACATCTGCCTCCCATGCATACACACTTCTGAGAGTTGAGCTAATGGCTTGTAACCCTACATCCTGCCTGCCGCTACCTTTCGCTTCCAAAAGGCCTAGGCTCGCTGCTTGACGCAAGTGTTGGGAGAGGTAACTGGAATCTCCCGGCACACAAGACGAATGCCTCCAAGCTCAATCAAGCGATTTCCTAGTAATTCCTGGGGTAGACTGGTGCTACATACTAAGTTCCATACGTGAGTAGGTAGTTGAACGCCTTGTCCAAAAACATCTTACTTCTGAGAGTTGAAGTCACCCTCAGTCCCTCACAGTTCCACACTGCCTGCAGAGTGAGTTTCGCACGTCTTCACCAGAGACGTTTGCCAGAGGCTTCTGAGACGCAAGTTAACAATGCAGACCTGGAGGGTATCCCCAGGTGCAGTAGAGTGGTAATCTGGGAACCTCCTGTCTCAGAATACTGCTACCTTCACCCTGCCATAAGAATGCAGCTAGTTGACAGCTGGCTTCAAGGCATGCTTCCCTGTGAGAGCTAAGGACAGGGCACAACCCTCCCGCATCCTGCTTGACTGTAGGAGGAGCTGCTAACGTCCTCATGTTAGTGGCAGGGAAAGGTTGTGAGAAAAGCATGTGGAATCGTTGTGCCTGAACCCACGTGTATCTGAGTTGAATACAGCGATTTCCAAAGACCTTCTTCATCAGAGTGTAGCTAGGTTCCCACTCGCATGTCCGAGTGGGTAGCAGACATCTGCCTCCCATGCATACCCACTTCTGAGAGTTGAGCTTATGGCCTGTAACCCTACCTCCTGGCTGCAGCTACCTTTCGCTTCCAAAAGGCCTAGGCTCGCTGCTTCACCAAAGTGTTGGGAGAGGTAACTGGAATCTCCCGGCACACAAGACTAGTGCCTCCAAGCTCAATCCAGCGATTTCCCAGTAATTCCTGGGGTAGACTGGTGCTACATACTAAGTTCCATATGTGAGAAGGTAGCTGAACGCCTTGTCCAAAATCATCTTACTGCTGAGAGTTGAGCTCACCCTCAGTCCCTCACAGTTCCACACTGCCTGCAGAGTGAGTTTCGCACGTCTTCACCAGAGACGTTTGCCAGAGGCTATGAGACGCAAGTTAACAATGCAGACCTGGAGGGTATCTCCAGGTGCAGTAGAGTGGTAATCTGGGAACCTCCTGTCTCAGAATACTGCTACCTTCACCCTGCCATAAGAATGCAGCTAGTTGACAGCTGGCTTCAAGGCATGCTTCCCTGTGAGAGCTAAGGACAGGGCACAACCCTGCCGCATCCTGCTTGACTGTAGAAGGAGCTGCTAACGTCCTCATGTTAGTGGCAGGGAAAGGTTGTGAGAAAAGCATGTGGAATCGTTGTGCCTGAACTCACGTGTATCTGAGTTGAATACAGCGATTTCCAAAGTCCTTCTTCATCAGAGTGTAGCTAGGTTCCCACTCGCATGTCCGAGTGGGTAGCAGACATCTGCCTCCCATGCATACCCACTTCTGAGAGTTGAGCTTATGGCCTGTAACCCTACCTCCTGCCTGCAGCTACCTTTCGTTCCCAAAAGGCCTAGGCTCGCTGCTTCACCGAAGTGTTGGGAGAGGTAACTGGAATCTGCCGGCACACAAGACTAGTGCCTCCAAGCTCAATCCAGCGATTTCCCAGTAATTCCTGGGGTAGACTGGTGCTACATACTAAGTTCCATATGAGAGAATGTAGCTGAACGCCTTGTCCAAAGTCATCTTACTTCTGACAGTTGAGCTCACCCTCAGTCCCTCACAGTTCCACACTGCCTGCAGAGTGAGTTTCGCACGTCTTCACCAGAGACGTTTGCCAGAGGCTATGAGACGCAAGTTAACAATGCACACCTGGACGGTATCTCCAGGTGCCGGAGAGTGGCAATCTGGGACCCTCCTTACTCAGAATACTGCTACCTTCACACTGTCATAAGAATGCAGCTAGTTGAGAGCTGGCTTCTAGGCATGCTTCCCTGTGAGAGTTGAGGACAGGGCAGAACCCTCCCGCATCCTGCCTGACTGTAGACGTACCTGCTAACCTCCTTATGTTAGCGGCTGGGATAGGTTGTGTGAAAAGCATGTGTTAGCATTGGGCCTGAACTCCCGTGTATCTGAGTTGAATACAGCGATTTCCAAAGTCCTTCTTCATCAGAGTGTAGCTAGGTTCCCACTCGCATGTCCGAGTGGGTAGCAGACATCTGCCTCCCATGCATACCCACTTCTGAGAGTTGAGCTTATGGCCTGTAACCCTACCTCCTGCCTGCAGCTACCTTTCGCTTCCAAAAGGCCTAGGCTCGCTGCTTCACCAAAGTGTTGGGAGAGGTAACTGGAATCTCCCGGCACACAAGACTAGTGCCTCCAAGCTCAATCCAGCGATTTCCCAGTAATTCCTGGGGTAGACTGGTGCTACATACTAAGTTCCATATGTGAGAAGGTAGCTGAACGCCTTGTCCAAAATCATCTTACTGCTGAGAGTTGAGCTCACCCTCAGTCCCTCACAGTTCCACACTGCCTGCAGAGTGAGTTTCGCACGTCTTCACCAGAGACGTTTGCCAGAGGCTATGAGACGCAAGTTAACAATGCAGACCTGGAGGGTATCTCCAGGTGCAGTAGAGTGGTAATCTGGGAACCTCCTGTCTCAGAATACTGCTACCTTCACCCTGCCATAAGAATGCAGCTAGTTGACAGCTGGCTTCAAGGCATGCTTCCCTGTGAGAGCTAAGGACAGGGCACAACCCTGCCGCATCCTGCTTGACTGTAGAAGGAGCTGCTAACGTCCTCATGTTAGTGGCAGGGAAAGGTTGTGAGAAAAGCATGTGGAATCGTTGTGCCTGAACTCACGTGTATCTGAGTTGAATACAGCGATTTCCAAAGTCCTTCTTCATCAGAGTGTAGCTAGGTTCCCACTCGCATGTCCGAGTGGGTAGCAGACATCTGCCTCCCATGCATACCCACTTCTGAGAGTTGAGCTTATGGCCTGTAACCCTACCTCCTGCCTGCAGCTACCTTTCGTTCCCAAAAGGCCTAGGCTCGCTGCTTCACCGAAGTGTTGGGAGAGGTAACTGGAATCTGCCGGCACACAAGACTAGTGCCTCCAAGCTCAATCCAGCGATTTCCCAGTAATTCCTGGGGTAGACTGGTGCTACATACTAAGTTCCATATGAGAGAATGTAGCTGAACGCCTTGTCCAAAGTCATCTTACTTCTGACAGTTGAGCTCACCCTCAGTCCCTCACAGTTCCACACTGCCTGCAGAGTGAGTTTCGCACGTCTTCACCAGAGACGTTTGCCAGAGGCTATGAGACGCAAGTTAACAATGCACACCTGGACGGTATCTCCAGGTGCCGGAGAGTGGCAATCTGGGACCCTCCTTACTCAGAATACTGCTACCTTCACACTGTCATAAGAATGCAGCTAGTTGAGAGCTGGCTTCTAGGCATGCTTCCCTGTGAGAGTTGAGGACAGGGCAGAACCCTCCCGCATCCTGCCTGACTGTAGACGTACCTGCTAACCTCCTTATGTTAGCGGCTGGGATAGGTTGTGTGAAAAGCATGTGTTAGCATTGGGCCTGAACTCCCGTGTATCTGAGTTGAATACAGCGATTTCCAAAGTCCTTCTTCATCAGAGTGTAGCTAGGTTCCCACTCGCATGTCCGAGTGGGTAGCAGACATCTGCCTCCCATGCATACCCACTTCTGAGAGTTGAGCTTATGGCCTGTAACCCTACCTCCTGCCTGCAGCTACCTTTCGCTTCCAAAAGGCCTAGGCTCGCTGCTTCACCAAAGTGTTGGGAGAGGTAACTGGAATCTCCCGGCACACAAGACTAGTGCCTCCAAGCTCAATCCAGCGATTTCCCAGTAATTCCTGGGGTAGACTGGTGCTACATACTAAGTTCCATATGTGAGAAGGTAGCTGAACGCCTTGTCCAAAATCATCTTACTGCTGAGAGTTGAGCTCACCCTCAGTCCCTCACAGTTCCACACTGCCTGCAGAGTGAGTTTCCCACGTCTTCACCAGAGACTTTTGCCAGAGGCCTCTGAGACGCAAGTTAACAATGCAGACCTGGACGGTGTCTCCAGGTGCAGTAGAGTGGTAATCTGGGAACCTCCTGTCTCAGAATACTGCTACCTTCACCCTGCCATAAGAATGCAGCTAGTTGACAGCTGGCTTCAAGGCATGCTTCCCTGTGAGAGCTAAGGAGAGGGCAGAACCCTCCCGCATCCTGCTTGACTGTAGAAGGAGCTGCTAACGTCCTCATGTTAGTGGCAGGGAAAGGTTGTGAGAAAAGCATGTGGAATCGTTGTGCCTGAACCCACGTGTATCTGAGTTGAATACAGCGATTTCCAAAGTCCTTCTTCATCAGAGTGTAGCTAGGTTCCCACTCGCATGTCCGAGTGGGTAGCAGACATCTGCCTCCCATGCATACACACTTCTGAGAGTTGAGCTAATGGCTTGTAACCCTACATCCTGCCTGCCGCTACCTTTCGCTTCCAAAAGGCCTAGGCTCGCTGCTTGACGCAAGTGTTGGGAGAGGTAACTGGAATCTCCCGGCACACAAGACGAATGCCTCCAAGCTCAATCAAGCGATTTCCTAGTAATTCCTGGGGTAGACTGGTGCTACATACTAAGTTCCATACGTGAGTAGGTAGTTGAACGCCTTGTCCAAAAACATCTTACTTCTGAGAGTTGAAGTCACCCTCAGTCCCTCACAGTTCCACACTGCCTGCAGAGTGAGTTTCGCACGTCTTCACCAGAGACGTTTGCCAGAGGCTTCTGAGACGCAAGTTAACAATGCAGACCTGGAGGGTATCCCCAGGTGCAGTAGAGTGGTAATCTGGGAACCTCCTGTCTCAGAATACTGCTACCTTCACCCTGCCATAAGAATGCAGCTAGTTGACAGCTGGCTTCAAGGCATGCTTCCCTGTGAGAGCTAAGGACAGGGCACAACCCTCCCGCATCCTGCTTGACTGTAGGAGGAGCTGCTAACGTCCTCATGTTAGTGGCAGGGAAAGGTTGTGAGAAAAGCATGTGGAATCGTTGTGCCTGAACCCACGTGTATCTGAGTTGAATACAGCGATTTCCAAAGACCTTCTTCATCAGAGTGTAGCTAGGTTCCCACTCGCATGTCCGAGTGGGTAGCAGACATCTGCCTCCCATGCATACCCACTTCTGAGAGTTGAGCTTATGGCCTGTAACCCTACCTCCTGCCTGCAGCTACCTTTCGCTTCCAAAAGGCCTAGGCTCGCTGCTTCACCAAAGTGTTGGGAGAGGTAACTGGAATCTCCCGGCACACAAGACTAGTGCCTCCAAGCTCAATCCAGCGATTTCCCAGTAATTCCTGGGGTAGACTGGTGCTACATACTAAGTTCCATATGTGAGAAGGTAGCTGAACGCCTTGTCCAAAATCATCTTACTGCTGAGAGTTGAGCTCACCCTCAGTCCCTCACAGTTCCACACTGCCTGCAGAGTGAGTTTCGCACGTCTTCACCAGAGACGTTTGCCAGAGGCTATGAGACGCAAGTTAACAATGCAGACCTGGAGGGTATCTCCAGGTGCAGTAGAGTGGTAATCTGGGAACCTCCTGTCTCAGAATACTGCTACCTTCACCCTGCCATAAGAATGCAGCTAGTTGACAGCTGGCTTCAAGGCATGCTTCCCTGTGAGAGCTAAGGACAGGGCACAACCCTGCCGCATCCTGCTTGACTGTAGAAGGAGCTGCTAACGTCCTCATGTTAGTGGCAGGGAAAGGTTGTGAGAAAAGCATGTGGAATCGTTGTGCCTGAACTCACGTGTATCTGAGTTGAATACAGCGATTTCCAAAGTCCTTCTTCATCAGAGTGTAGCTAGGTTCCCACTCGCATGTCCGAGTGGGTAGCAGACATCTGCCTCCCATGCATACCCACTTCTGAGAGTTGAGCTTATGGCCTGTAACCCTACCTCCTGCCTGCAGCTACCTTTCGTTCCCAAAAGGCCTAGGCTCGCTGCTTCACCGAAGTGTTGGGAGAGGTAACTGGAATCTGCCGGCACACAAGACTAGTGCCTCCAAGCTCAATCCAGCGATTTCCCAGTAATTCCTGGGGTAGACTGGTGCTACATACTAAGTTCCATATGAGAGAATGTAGCTGAACGCCTTGTCCAAAGTCATCTTACTTCTGACAGTTGAGCTCACCCTCAGTCCCTCACAGTTCCACACTGCCTGCAGAGTGAGTTTCGCACGTCTTCACCAGAGACGTTTGCCAGAGGCTATGAGACGCAAGTTAACAATGCACACCTGGACGGTATCTCCAGGTGCCGGAGAGTGGCAATCTGGGACCCTCCTTACTCAGAATACTGCTACCTTCACACTGTCATAAGAATGCAGCTAGTTGAGAGCTGGCTTCTAGGCATGCTTCCCTGTGAGAGTTGAGGACAGGGCAGAACCCTCCCGCATCCTGCCTGACTGTAGACGTACCTGCTAACCTCCTTATGTTAGCGGCTGGGATAGGTTGTGTGAAAAGCATGTGTTAGCATTGGGCCTGAACTCCCGTGTATCTGAGTTGAATACAGCGATTTCCAAAGTCCTTCTTCATCAGAGTGTAGCTAGGTTCCCACTCGCATGTCCGAGTGGGTAGCAGACATCTGCCTCCCATGCATACCCACTTCTGAGAGTTGAGCTTATGGCCTGTAACCCTACCTCCTGCCTGCAGCTACCTTTCGCTTCCAAAAGGCCTAGGCTCGCTGCTTCACCAAAGTGTTGGGAGAGGTAACTGGAATCTCCCGGCACACAAGACTAGTGCCTCCAAGCTCAATCCAGCGATTTCCCAGTAATTCCTGGGGTAGACTGGTGCTACATACTAAGTTCCATATGTGAGAAGGTAGCTGAACGCCTTGTCCAAAATCATCTTACTGCTGAGAGTTGAGCTCACCCTCAGTCCCTCACAGTTCCACACTGCCTGCAGAGTGAGTTTCCCACGTCTTCACCAGAGACTTTTGCCAGAGGCCTCTGAGACGCAAGTTAACAATGCAGACCTGGACGGTGTCTCCAGGTGCAGTAGAGTGGTAATCTGGGAACCTCCTGTCTCAGAATACTGCTACCTTCACCCTGCCATAAGAATGCAGCTAGTTGACAGCTGGCTTCAAGGCATGCTTCCCTGTGAGAGCTAAGGAGAGGGCAGAACCCTCCCGCATCCTGCTTGACTGTAGAAGGAGCTGCTAACGTCCTCATGTTAGTGGCAGGGAAAGGTTGTGAGAAAAGCATGTGGAATCGTTGTGCCTGAACCCACGTGTATCTGAGTTGAATACAGCGATTTCCAAAGTCCTTCTTCATCAGAGTGTAGCTAGGTTCCCACTCGCATGTCCGAGTGGGTAGCAGACATCTGCCTCCCATGCATACACACTTCTGAGAGTTGAGCTCATGGCCTGTAACCCTACATCCTGCCTGCCGCTACCTTTCGCTTCCAAAAGGCCTAGGCTCGCTGCTTCACCAAAGTGTTGGGAGAGGTAACTGGAATCTCCCGGCACACAAGACGAGTGCCTCCAAGCTCAATCCAGCGATTTCCTAGTAATTCCTGGGGTAGACTGGTGCTACATACTAAGTTCCATACGTGAGTAGGTAGTTGAACGCCTTGTCCAAAAACATCTTACTTCTGAGAGTTGAAGTCACCCTCAGTCCCTCACAGTTCCACACTGCCTGCAGAGTGAGTTTCGCACGTCTTCACCAGAGACGTTTGCCAGAGGCTTCTGAGACGCAAGTTAACAATGCAGACCTGGAGGGTATCCCCAGGTGCAGTAGAGTGGTAATCTGGGAACCTCCTGTCTCAGAATACTGCTACCTTCACCCTGCCATAAGAATGCAGCTAGTTGACAGCTGGCTTCAAGGCATGCTTCCCTGTGAGAGCTAAGGACAGGGCACAACCCTCCCGCATCCTGCTTGACTGTAGAAGGAGCTGCTAACGTCCTCATGTTAGTGGCAGGGAAAGGTTGTGAGAAAAGCATGTGGAATCGTTGTGCCTGAACCCACGTGTATCTGAGTTGAATACAGCGATTTCCAAAGTCCTTCTTCATCAGAGTGTAGCTAGGTTCCCACTCGCATGTCCGAGTGGGTAGCAGACATCTGCCTTCCATGCATACCCACTTCTGAGAGTTGAGCTTATGGCCTGTAACCCTACCTCCTGCCTGCAGCTACCTTTCGCTTCCAAAAGGCCTAGGCTCGCTGCTTGACGCAAGTGTTGGGAGAGGTAACTGGAATCTGCCGGCACACAAGACGAGTGCCTCCAAGCTCAATCCAGCGATTTCCCAGTAATTCCTGGGGTAGACTGGTGCTACATACTAAGTTCCATATGTGAGAAGGTAGCTGAACGCCTTGTCCAAAATCATCTTACTTCTGAGAGTTGAGCTCACCCTCAGTCCCTCACAGTTCCACACTGCCTGCAGAGTGAGTTTCGCACGTCTTCAATAGAGACGTTTGCCAGAGGCTTCTGAGACGCAAGTTAACAATGCAGACCTGGAGGGTATCTCCAGGTGCAGTAGAGTGGTAATCTGGGAACCTCCTGTCTCAGAATACTGCTACCTTCACCCTGCCATAAGAATGCAGCTAGTTGACAGCTGGCTTCAAGGCTTGCTTCCCTGTGAGAGCTAAGGACAGGGCACAACCCTCCCGCATCCTGCTTGACTGTAGAAGGAGCTGCTAACGTCCTCATGTTAGTGGCAGGGAAAGGTTGTGAGAAAAGCATGTGGAATCGTTGTGCCTGAACCCACGTGTATCTGAGTTGAATACAGCGATTTCCAAAGTCCTTCTTCATCAGAGTGTAGCTAGGTTCCCACTCGCATGTCCGAGTGGGTAGCAGACATCTGCCTCCCATGCATACCCACTTCTGAGAGTTGAGCTTATGGCCTGTAACCCTACCTCCTGCCTGCAGCTACCTTTCGCTTCCAAAAGGCCTAGGCTCGTTGCTTGACGCAAGTGTTGGGAGAGGTAACTGGAATCTCCCGGCACACAAGACTAGTGCCTCCAAGCTCAATCCAGCGATTTCCCAGTAATTCCTGGGGTAGTCTGTTGCTACATACTAAGTTCCATATGTGAGAAGGTAGCTGAACGCCTTGACCAAAATCATCTTACTTCTGAGAGTTGAGCTCACCCTCAGTCCCTCACAGTTCCACACTGCCTGCAGAGTGAGTTTCGCACGTCTTCACCAGAGACGTTTGCCAGAGGCTATGAGACGCAAGTTAACAATGCAGACCTGGAGGGTATCTCCAGGTGCAGTAGAGTGGTAATCTGGGAACCTCCTGTCTCAGAATACTGCTACCTTCACCCTGCCATAAGAATGCAGCTAGTTGACAGCTGGCTTCAAGGTATGCTTCCCTGTGAGAGCTAAGGACAGGGCACAACCCTCCCGCATCCTGCTTGACTGTAGAAGGAGCTGCTAACGTCCTCATGTTAGTGGCAGGGAAAGGTTGTGAGAAAAGCATGTGGAATCGTTGTGCCTGAACCCACGTGTATATGAGTTGAATACAGCGATTTCCAAAGTCCTTCTTCATCAGAGTGTAGCTAGGTTCCCACTCGCATGTCCCAGTGGGTAGCAGACATCTGCCTCCCATGCATACCCACTTCTGAGAGTTGAGCTTATGGCCTGTAACCCTACCTCCTGCCTGCAGCTACCTTTCGCTTCCAAAAGGCCTAGGCTCGCTGCTTGACGCAAGTGTTGGGAGAGGTAACTGGAATCTCCCGGCACACAAGACTAGTGCCTCCAAGCTCAATCCAGCGATTTCCCAGTAATTCCTGGGGTAGTCTGTTGCTACATACTAAGATCCATATGTGAGAAGGTAGCTGAACGCCTTGACCAAAATCATCTTACTTCTGAGAGATGAGCTCACCCTCAGTCCCTCACAGTTCCACACTGCCTGCAGAGTGAGTTTCGCACGTCTTCAACAGAGACGTTTTCCAGAGGCTTCTGAGACGCAAGTTAACAATGCAGACCTGGAGGGTATCTCCAGGTGCAGTAGAGTGGTAATCTGGGAACCTCCTGTCTCAGAATACTGCTACCTTCACCCTGCCATAAGAATGCAGCTAGTTGACAGCTGGCTTCAAGGCTTGCTTCCCTGTGAGAGCTAAGGACAGGGCACAACCCTCCCGCATCCTGTTTGACTGTAGAAGGAGCTGCTAACGTCCTCATGTTAGTGGCAGGGAAAGGTTGTGAGAAAAGCATGTGGAATCGTTGTGCCTGAACCCACGTGTATCTGAGTTGAATACAGCGATTTCCAAAGTCCTTCTTCATCAGAGTGTAGCTAGGTTCCCACTCGCATGTCCGAGTGGGTAGCAGACATCTGCCTCCCATGCATACCCACTTCTGAGAGTTGAGCTTATGGCCTGTAACCCTACCTCCTGCCTGCAGCTACCTTTCGCTTCCAAAAGGCCTAGGCTCGCTGCTTCACCGAAGTGTTGGGAGAGGTAACTGGGATCTGCCGGCACACAAGACTAGTGCTTCCAAGCTCAATCCAGCGATTTCCCAGTAATTCCTGGGGTAGACTGGTGCTACATACTAAGTTCCATATGTGAGAAGGTAGCTGAACGCCTTGTCCAAAATCATCTTTCTTCTGAGAGTTGAGCTCACCCTCAGTCCCTCACAGTTCCACACTGCCTGCTGAGTGAGTTTCGCACGTCTTCATCAGAGACGTTTGCCAGAGGCTATGAGACGCAAGTTAACAATGCAGACCTGGAGGGTATCTCCAGGTGCAGTAGAGTGGTAATCTGGGAACCTCCTGTCTCAGAATACTGCTACCTTCACCCTGCCATAAGAATGCAGCTAGTTGACAGCTGGCTTCAAGGCTTGCTTCCCTGTGAGAGCTAAGGACAGGGCACAACCCTCCCGCATCCTGCTTGACTGTAGAAGGAGCTGCTAACGTCCTCATGTTAGTGGCAGGGAAAGGTTGTGAGAAAAGCATGTGGAATCGTTGTGCCTGAACCCACGTGTATCTGAGTTGAATACAGCGATTTCCAAAGTCCTTCTTCATCAGAGTGTAGCTAGGTTCCCACTCGCATGTCCGAGTGGGTAGCAGACATCTGCCTCCCATGCATACCCACTTCTGAGAGTTGAGCTTATGGCCTGTAACCCTACCTCCTGCCTGCAGCTACCTTTCGCTTCCAAAAGGCCTAGGCTCGCTGCTTGACGCAAGTGTTGGGAGAGGTAACTGGAATCTGCCGGCACACAAGACGAGTGCCTCCAAGCTCAATCCAGCGATTTCCCAGTAATTCCTGGGGTAGACTGGTGCTACATACTAAGTTCCATATGTGAGAAGGTAGCTGAACGCCTTGTCCAAAATCATCTTACTTCTGAGAGTTGAGCTCACCCTCAGTCCCTCACAGTTCCACACTGCCTGCAGAGTGAGTTTCGCACGTCTTCAATAGAGACGTTTGCCAGAGGCTTCTGAGACGCAAGTTAACAATGCAGACCTGGAGGGTATCTCCAGGTGCAGTAGAGTGGTAATCTGGGAACCTCCTGTCTCAGAATACTGCTACCTTCACCCTGGCATAAGAATGCAGCTAGTTGACAGCTGGCTTCAAGGCTTGCTTCCCTGTGAGAGCTAAGGACAGGGCACAACCCTCCCGCATCCTGCTTGACTGTAGAAGGAGCTGCTAACGTCCTCATGTTAGTGGCAGGGAAAGGTTGTGAGAAAAGCATGTGGAATCGTTGTGCCTGAACCCACCTGTATCTGAGTTGAATTCAGCGATTTCCAAATTCCTTCTTCATCAGAGTGTAGCTAGGTTCCCACTCGCATGTCCGAGTGGGTAGCAGACATCTGCCTCCCATGCATACCCACTTCTGAGAGTTGAGCTTATGGCCTGTAACCCTACCTCCTGCCTGCAGCTACCTTTCGCTTCCAAAAGGCCTAGGCTCGCTGCTTCACCGAAGTGTTGGGAGAGGTAACTGGAATCTGCCGGCACACAAGACTAGTGCCTCCAAGCTCAATCCAGCGATTTCCTAGTAATTCCTGGGGTAGACTGGTGCTACATACTAAGTTCCATACGTGAGTAGGTAGTTGATCGCCTTGTCCAAAAACATCTTACTTCTGAGAGTTGAGCTCACCCTCAGTCCCTCACAGTTCCACACTGCCTGCAGAGTGAGTTTCGCACGTCTTCAACAGAGACGTTTGCCAGAGGCTTCTGAGACGCAAGTTAACAATGCAGACCTGGAGGGTATCTCCAGGTGCAGTAGAGTGGTAATCTGGGAACCTCCTGTCTCAGAATACTGCTACCTTCACCCTGCCATAAGAATGCAGCTAGTTGACAGCTGGCTTCAAGGCATGCTTCCCTGTGAGAGCTAAGGACAAGGCACAACCTTCCCGCATCCTGCTTGACTGTAGGAGCTGCTAACGTCTTCATGTTAGTGGCAGGGAAAGGTTGTGAGAAAAACATGTGGAATCGTTGTGCCTGAACCCACGTGTATCTGAGTTGAATACAGCGATTTCCAAAGTCCTTCTTCATCAGAGTGTAGCTAGGTTCCCACTCGCATGTCCGAGTGGGTAGCAGACATCTGCCTCCCATGCATACCCACTTCTGAGAGTGGAGCTTATGGCCTGTAACCCTACCTCCTGCCTGCAGCTACCTTTCGCTTCCAAAAGGCCTAGGCTCGCTGCTTCACCAAAGTGTTGGGAGAGGTAACTGGAATCTCCCGGCACACAAGACTAGTGCCTCCAAGCTCAATCCAGCGATTTCCCAGTAATTCCTGGGGTAGACTGGTGCTACATACTAAGTTCCATATGTGAGAAGGTAGCTGAACGCCTTGTCCAAAATCATCTTACTGCTGAGAGTTGAGCTAACCCTCAGTCCCTCACAGTTCCACACTGCCTGTAGAGTGAGTTTCGCACGTCTTCACCAGAGACGTTTGCCAGTGGCTATGAGACGCAAGTTAACAATGCAGACCTGGACGGTGTCTCCAGGTGCAGTAGAGTGGTAATCTGGGAACCTCCTGTCTCAGAATACTGCTACCTTCACCCTGCCATAAGAATGCAGCTAGTTGACAGCTGGCTTCAAGGCATGCTTCCCTGTGAGAGCTAAGGACAGGGCACAACCCTCCCGCATCCTGCTTGACTGTAGAAGGAGCTGCTAACGTCCTCATGTTAGTGGCAGGGAAAGGTTGTGAGAAAAGCATGTGGAATCGTTGTGCCTGAACTCACGTGTATCTGAGTTGAATACAGCGATTTCCAAAGTCCTTCTTCATCAGAGTGTAGCTAGGTTCCCACTCGCATGTCCGAGTGGGTAGCAGACATCTGCCTCCCATGCATACCCACTTCTGAGAGTTGAGCTTATGGCCTGTAACCCTACCTCCTGCCTGCAGCTACCTTTCGTTCCCAAAAGGCCTAGGCTCGCTGCTTCACCGAAGTGTTGGGAGAGGTAACTGGAATCTGCCGGCACACAAGACTAGTGCCTCCAAGCTCCATCCAGCGATTTCCCAGTAATTCCTGGGGTAGACTGGTGCTACATACTAAGTTCCATATGAGAGAAGGTAGCTGAACGCCTTGTCCAAAGTCATCTTACTTCTGACAGTTGAGCTCACCCTCAGTCCCTCACAGTTCCACACTGCCTGCAGAGTGAGTTTCGCACGTCTTCACCAGAGACGTTTGCCAGAGGCTATGAGACGCAAGTTAACAATGCAGACCTGGACGGTATCTCCAGGTGCCGGAGAGTGGCAATCTGGGACCCTCCTTACTCAGAATACTGCTACCTTCACACTGTCATAAGAATGCAGCTAGTTGAGAGCTGGCTTCTAGGCATGCTTCCCTGTCAGAGTTGAGGACAGGGCAGGACCCTCCCGCATCCTGCCTGACTGTAGACTTACCTGCTAACCTCCTTCTGTTAGGGGCTGGTATAGTTTGTGGGAAAAGCATGTGTAAGCATTGGGCCTGAACTCCCGTGTATCTGAGTTGAATACAGCGATTTCCAACATCCTTCTTTAATAGGAGTGTAGCTAGGTTCCAACTCCCATGTCCGAGTGGGTAGCAGACATCTGCCTCCCATGCATACCCACTTCTGAGAGTTGAGCTTATGGCCTGTAACCCTACCTCCTGCCTGCAGCTACCTTTCGCTTCCAAAAGGCCTAGGCTCGCTGCTTGACGCAAGTGTTGGGAGAGGTAACTGGAATCTCCCGGTACACAAGACTAGTGCCTCCAAGCTCAATCCAGCGATTTCCCAGTAATTCCTGGGGTAGTCTGTTGCTACATACTAAGTTCCATATGTGAGAAGGTAGCTGAACGCCTTGACCAAAATCATCTTACTTCTGAGAGATGAGCTCACCCTCAGTCCCTCACAGTTCCACACTGCCTGCAGAGTGAGTTTCGCACGTCTTCAACAGAGACGTTTTCCAGAGGCTTCTGAGACGCAAGTTAACAATGCAGACCTGGAGGGTATCTCCAGGTGCAGTAGAGTGGTAATCTGGGAACCTCCTGTCTCAGAATACTGCTACCTTCACCCTGCCATAAGAATGCAGCTAGTTGACAGCTGGCTTCAAGGCTTGCTTCCCTGTGAGAGCTAAGGACAGGGCACAACCCTCCCGCATCCTGCTTGACTGTAGAAGGAGCTGCTAACGTCCTCATGTTAGTGGCAGGGAAAGGTTGTGAGAAAAGCATGTGGAATCGTTGTGCCTGAACCCACGTGTATCTGAGTTGAATACAGCGATTTCCAAAGTCCTTCTTCATCAGAGTGTAGCTAGGTTCCCACTCGCATGTCCGAGTGGGTAGCAGACATCTGCCTCCCATGCATACCCACTTCTGAGAGTTGAGCTTATGGCCTGTAACCCTACCTCCTGCCTGCAGCTACCTTTCGCTTCCAAAAGGCCTAGGCTCGTTGCTTGACGCAAGTGTTGGGAGAGGTAACTGGAATCTCCCGGCACACAAGACTAGTGCCTCCAAGCTCAATCCAGCGATTTCCCAGTAATTCCTGGGGTAGTCTGTTGCTACATACTAAGTTCCATATGTGAGAAGGTAGCTGAACGCCTTGACCAAAATCATCTTACTTCTGAGAGTTGAGCTCACCCTCAGTCCCTCACAGTTCCACACTGCCTGCAGAGTGAGTTTCGCACGTCTTCACCAGAGACGTTTGCCAGAGGCTATGAGACGCAAGTTAACAATGCAGACCTGGAGGGTATCTCCAGGTGCAGTAGAGTGGTAATCTGGGAACCTCCTGTCTCAGAATACTGCTACCTTCACCCTGCCATAAGAATGCAGCTAGTTGACAGCTGGCTTCAAGGTATGCTTCCCTGTGAGAGCTAAGGACAGGGCACAACCCTCCCGCATCCTGCTTGACTGTAGAAGGAGCTGCTAACGTCCTCATGTTAGTGGCAGGGAAAGGTTGTGAGAAAAGCATGTGGAATCGTTGTGCCTGAACCCACGTGTATATGAGTTGAATACAGCGATTTCCAAAGTCCTTCTTCATCAGAGTGTAGCTAGGTTCCCACTCGCATGTCCCAGTGGGTAGCAGACATCTGCCTCCCATGCATACCCACTTCTGAGAGTTGAGCTTATGGCCTGTAACCCTACCTCCTGCCTGCAGCTACCTTTCGCTTCCAAAAGGCCTAGGCTCGCTGCTTGACGCAAGTGTTGGGAGAGGTAACTGGAATCTCCCGGCACACAAGACTAGTGCCTCCAAGCTCAATCCAGCGATTTCCCAGTAATTCCTGGGGTAGTCTGTTGCTACATACTAAGATCCATATGTGAGAAGGTAGCTGAACGCCTTGACCAAAATCATCTTACTTCTGAGAGATGAGCTCACCCTCAGTCCCTCACAGTTCCACACTGCCTGCAGAGTGAGTTTCGCACGTCTTCAACAGAGACGTTTTCCAGAGGCTTCTGAGACGCAAGTTAACAATGCAGACCTGGAGGGTATCTCCAGGTGCAGTAGAGTGGTAATCTGGGAACCTCCTGTCTCAGAATACTGCTACCTTCACCCTGCCATAAGAATGCAGCTAGTTGACAGCTGGCTTCAAGGCTTGCTTCCCTGTGAGAGCTAAGGACAGGGCACAACCCTCCCGCATCCTGTTTGACTGTAGAAGGAGCTGCTAACGTCCTCATGTTAGTGGCAGGGAAAGGTTGTGAGAAAAGCATGTGGAATCGTTGTGCCTGAACCCACGTGTATCTGAGTTGAATACAGCGATTTCCAAAGTCCTTCTTCATCAGAGTGTAGCTAGGTTCCCACTCGCATGTCCGAGTGGGTAGCAGACATCTGCCTCCCATGCATACCCACTTCTGAGAGTTGAGCTTATGGCCTGTAACCCTACCTCCT
This sequence comes from Canis lupus baileyi, assembly GCF_048164855.1. Classification (NCBI taxonomy): domain Eukaryota; kingdom Metazoa; phylum Chordata; class Mammalia; order Carnivora; family Canidae; genus Canis; species Canis lupus. The sequence continues at coordinate 461,229 of NW_027326426.1, read as the reverse complement.
GCCTGCAGCTACCTTTCGCTTCCAAAAGGCCTAGGCTCGCTGCTTCACCGAAGTGTTGGGAGAGGTAACTGGGATCTGCCGGCACACAAGACTAGTGCTTCCAAGCTCAATCCAGCGATTTCCCAGTAATTCCTGGGGTAGACTGGTGCTACATACTAAGTTCCATATGTGAGAAGGTAGCTGAACGCCTTGTCCAAAATCATCTTTCTTCTGAGAGTTGAGCTCACCCTCAGTCCCTCACAGTTCCACACTGCCTGCTGAGTGAGTTTCGCACGTCTTCATCAGAGACGTTTGCCAGAGGCTATGAGACGCAAGTTAACAATGCAGACCTGGAGGGTATCTCCAGGTGCAGTAGAGTGGTAATCTGGGAACCTCCTGTCTCAGAATACTGCTACCTTCACCCTGCCATAAGAATGCAGCTAGTTGACAGCTGGCTTCAAGGCTTGCTTCCCTGTGAGAGCTAAGGACAGGGCACAACCCTCCCGCATCCTGCTTGACTGTAGAAGGAGCTGCTAACGTCCTCATGTTAGTGGCAGGGAAAGGTTGTGAGAAAAGCATGTGGAATCGTTGTGCCTGAACCCACGTGTATCTGAGTTGAATACAGCGATTTCCAAAGTCCTTCTTCATCAGAGTGTAGCTAGGTTCCCACTCGCATGTCCGAGTGGGTAGCAGACATCTGCCTCCCATGCATACCCACTTCTGAGAGTTGAGCTTATGGCCTGTAACCCTACCTCCTGCCTGCAGCTACCTTTCGCTTCCAAAAGGCCTAGGCTCGCTGCTTGACGCAAGTGTTGGGAGAGGTAACTGGAATCTGCCGGCACACAAGACGAGTGCCTCCAAGCTCAATCCAGCGATTTCCCAGTAATTCCTGGGGTAGACTGGTGCTACATACTAAGTTCCATATGTGAGAAGGTAGCTGAACGCCTTGTCCAAAATCATCTTACTTCTGAGAGTTGAGCTCACCCTCAGTCCCTCACAGTTCCACACTGCCTGCAGAGTGAGTTTCGCACGTCTTCAATAGAGACGTTTGCCAGAGGCTTCTGAGACGCAAGTTAACAATGCAGACCTGGAGGGTATCTCCAGGTGCAGTAGAGTGGTAATCTGGGAACCTCCTGTCTCAGAATACTGCTACCTTCACCCTGGCATAAGAATGCAGCTAGTTGACAGCTGGCTTCAAGGCTTGCTTCCCTGTGAGAGCTAAGGACAGGGCACAACCCTCCCGCATCCTGCTTGACTGTAGAAGGAGCTGCTAACGTCCTCATGTTAGTGGCAGGGAAAGGTTGTGAGAAAAGCATGTGGAATCGTTGTGCCTGAACCCACCTGTATCTGAGTTGAATTCAGCGATTTCCAAATTCCTTCTTCATCAGAGTGTAGCTAGGTTCCCACTCGCATGTCCGAGTGGGTAGCAGACATCTGCCTCCCATGCATACCCACTTCTGAGAGTTGAGCTTATGGCCTGTAACCCTACCTCCTGCCTGCAGCTACCTTTCGCTTCCAAAAGGCCTAGGCTCGCTGCTTCACCGAAGTGTTGGGAGAGGTAACTGGAATCTGCCGGCACACAAGACTAGTGCCTCCAAGCTCAATCCAGCGATTTCCTAGTAATTCCTGGGGTAGACTGGTGCTACATACTAAGTTCCATACGTGAGTAGGTAGTTGATCGCCTTGTCCAAAAACATCTTACTTCTGAGAGTTGAGCTCACCCTCAGTCCCTCACAGTTCCACACTGCCTGCAGAGTGAGTTTCGCACGTCTTCAACAGAGACGTTTGCCAGAGGCTTCTGAGACGCAAGTTAACAATGCAGACCTGGAGGGTATCTCCAGGTGCAGTAGAGTGGTAATCTGGGAACCTCCTGTCTCAGAATACTGCTACCTTCACCCTGCCATAAGAATGCAGCTAGTTGACAGCTGGCTTCAAGGCATGCTTCCCTGTGAGAGCTAAGGACAAGGCACAACCTTCCCGCATCCTGCTTGACTGTAGGAGCTGCTAACGTCTTCATGTTAGTGGCAGGGAAAGGTTGTGAGAAAAACATGTGGAATCGTTGTGCCTGAACCCACGTGTATCTGAGTTGAATACAGCGATTTCCAAAGTCCTTCTTCATCAGAGTGTAGCTAGGTTCCCACTCGCATGTCCGAGTGGGTAGCAGACATCTGCCTCCCATGCATACCCACTTCTGAGAGTGGAGCTTATGGCCTGTAACCCTACCTCCTGCCTGCAGCTACCTTTCGCTTCCAAAAGGCCTAGGCTCGCTGCTTCACCAAAGTGTTGGGAGAGGTAACTGGAATCTCCCGGCACACAAGACTAGTGCCTCCAAGCTCAATCCAGCGATTTCCCAGTAATTCCTGGGGTAGACTGGTGCTACATACTAAGTTCCATATGTGAGAAGGTAGCTGAACGCCTTGTCCAAAATCATCTTACTGCTGAGAGTTGAGCTAACCCTCAGTCCCTCACAGTTCCACACTGCCTGTAGAGTGAGTTTCGCACGTCTTCACCAGAGACGTTTGCCAGTGGCTATGAGACGCAAGTTAACAATGCAGACCTGGACGGTGTCTCCAGGTGCAGTAGAGTGGTAATCTGGGAACCTCCTGTCTCAGAATACTGCTACCTTCACCCTGCCATAAGAATGCAGCTAGTTGACAGCTGGCTTCAAGGCATGCTTCCCTGTGAGAGCTAAGGACAGGGCACAACCCTCCCGCATCCTGCTTGACTGTAGAAGGAGCTGCTAACGTCCTCATGTTAGTGGCAGGGAAAGGTTGTGAGAAAAGCATGTGGAATCGTTGTGCCTGAACTCACGTGTATCTGAGTTGAATACAGCGATTTCCAAAGTCCTTCTTCATCAGAGTGTAGCTAGGTTCCCACTCGCATGTCCGAGTGGGTAGCAGACATCTGCCTCCCATGCATACCCACTTCTGAGAGTTGAGCTTATGGCCTGTAACCCTACCTCCTGCCTGCAGCTACCTTTCGTTCCCAAAAGGCCTAGGCTCGCTGCTTCACCGAAGTGTTGGGAGAGGTAACTGGAATCTGCCGGCACACAAGACTAGTGCCTCCAAGCTCCATCCAGCGATTTCCCAGTAATTCCTGGGGTAGACTGGTGCTACATACTAAGTTCCATATGAGAGAAGGTAGCTGAACGCCTTGTCCAAAGTCATCTTACTTCTGACAGTTGAGCTCACCCTCAGTCCCTCACAGTTCCACACTGCCTGCAGAGTGAGTTTCGCACGTCTTCACCAGAGACGTTTGCCAGAGGCTATGAGACGCAAGTTAACAATGCAGACCTGGACGGTATCTCCAGGTGCCGGAGAGTGGCAATCTGGGACCCTCCTTACTCAGAATACTGCTACCTTCACACTGTCATAAGAATGCAGCTAGTTGAGAGCTGGCTTCTAGGCATGCTTCCCTGTCAGAGTTGAGGACAGGGCAGGACCCTCCCGCATCCTGCCTGACTGTAGACTTACCTGCTAACCTCCTTCTGTTAGGGGCTGGTATAGTTTGTGGGAAAAGCATGTGTAAGCATTGGGCCTGAACTCCCGTGTATCTGAGTTGAATACAGCGATTTCCAACATCCTTCTTTAATAGGAGTGTAGCTAGGTTCCAACTCCCATGTCCGAGTGGGTAGCAGACATCTGCCTCCCATGCATACCCACTTCTGAGAGTTGAGCTTATGGCCTGTAACCCTACCTCCTGCCTGCAGCTACCTTTCGCTTCCAAAAGGCCTAGGCTCGCTGCTTGACGCAAGTGTTGGGAGAGGTAACTGGAATCTCCCGGTACACAAGACTAGTGCCTCCAAGCTCAATCCAGCGATTTCCCAGTAATTCCTGGGGTAGTCTGTTGCTACATACTAAGTTCCATATGTGAGAAGGTAGCTGAACGCCTTGACCAAAATCATCTTACTTCTGAGAGATGAGCTCACCCTCAGTCCCTCACAGTTCCACACTGCCTGCAGAGTGAGTTTCGCACGTCTTCAACAGAGACGTTTTCCAGAGGCTTCTGAGACGCAAGTTAACAATGCAGACCTGGAGGGTATCTCCAGGTGCAGTAGAGTGGTAATCTGGGAACCTCCTGTCTCAGAATACTGCTACCTTCACCCTGCCATAAGAATGCAGCTAGTTGACAGCTGGCTTCAAGGCTTGCTTCCCTGTGAGAGCTAAGGACAGGGCACAACCCTCCCGCATCCTGCTTGACTGTAGAAGGAGCTGCTAACGTCCTCATGTTAGTGGCAGGGAAAGGTTGTGAGAAAAGCATGTGGAATCGTTGTGCCTGAACCCACGTGTATCTGAGTTGAATACAGCGATTTCCAAAGTCCTTCTTCATCAGAGTGTAGCTAGGTTCCCACTCGCATGTCCGAGTGGGTAGCAGACATCTGCCTCCCATGCATACCCACTTCTGAGAGTTGAGCTTATGGCCTGTAACCCTACCTCCTGCCTGCAGCTACCTTTCGCTTCCAAAAGGCCTAGGCTCGCTGCTTCACCGAAGTGTTGGGAGAGGTAACTGGGATCTGCCGGCACACAAGACTAGTGCTTCCAAGCTCAATCCAGCGATTTCCCAGTAATTCCTGGGGTAGACTGGTGCTACATACTAAGTTCCATATGTGAGAAGGTAGCTGAACGCCTTGTCCAAAATCATCTTACTTCTGAGAGTTGAGCTCACCCTCAGTCCCTCACAGTTCCACACTGCCTGCAGAGTGAGTTTCGCACGTCTTCACCAGAGACGATTGCCAGAGGCTTCTGAGACGCAAGTTAACAATGCAGACCTGGAGGGTATCTCCAGGTGCAGTAGAGTGGTAATCTGGGAACCTCCTGTCTCAGAATACTGCTACCTTCACCCTGCCATAAGAATGCAGCTAGTTGACAGCTGGCTTCAAGGCTTGCTTCCCTGTGAGAGCTAAGGACAGGGCACAACCCTCCCGCATCCTGCTTGACTGTAGAAGGAGCTGCTAACGTCCTCATGTTAGTGGCAGGGAAAGGTTGTGAGAAAAGCATGTGGAATCGTGCCTGAACCCACCTGTATCTGAGTTGAATTCAGCGATTTCCAAATTCCTTCTTCATCAGAGTGTAGCTAGGTTCCCACTCGCATGTCCGAGTGGGTAGCAGACATCTGCCTCCCATGCATACCCACTTCTGAGAGTTGAGCTTATGGCCTGTAACCCTACCTCCTGCCTGCAGCTACCTTTTGCTTCCAAAAGGCCTAGGCTCGCTGCTTCACCGAAGTGTTGGGAGAGGTAACTGGAATCTGCCGGCACACAAGACGAGTGCCTCCAAGCTCAATCAAGTGATTTCCTAGTAATTCCTGGGGTACACTGGTGCTACATACTAAGTTCCATACGTGAGTAGGTAGTTGAACGCCTTGTCCAAAAACATCTTACTTCTGAGAGTTGAGCTCACCTTCAGTCCCTCACAGTTCCACACTGCCTGCAGAGTGTGTTTCGCTCGTCTTCAACAGAGACGTTTGCCAGAGGCTTCTGAGACGCAAGTTAACAATGCAGACCTGGAGGGTATCTCCAGGTGCAGTAGAGTGGTAATCTGGGAACCTCCTGTCTCAGAATACTGCTACCTTCACCCTGCCATAAGAATGCAGCTAGTTGACAGCTGGCTTCAAGGCATGCTTCCCTGTGAGAGCTAAGGACAGGGCACAACCTTCCCGCATCCTGCTTGACTGTAGGAGCTGCTAACGTCTTCATGTTAGTGGCAGGGAAAGGTTGTGAGAAAAACATGTGGAATCGTTGTGCCTGAACCCACGTGTATCTGAGTTGAATACAGCGATTTCCAAAGTCCTTCTTCATCAGAGTGTAGCTAGGTTCCCACTCGCATGTCCGAGTGGGTAGCAGACATCTGCCTCCCATGCCTACCCACTTCTGAGAGTTGAGCTTATGGCCTGTAACCCTACCTCCTGCCTGCAGCTACCTTTCGCTTCCAAAAGGCCTAGGCTCGCTGCTTCACCGAAGTGTTGGGAGAGGTAACTGGAATCTCCCGGCACACAAGACTAGTGCCTCCAAGCTCAATCCAGCGATTTCCCAGTAATTCCTGGGGTAGACTGGTTCTACATACTAAGTTCCATATGTGAGAAGGTAGCTGAACGCCTTGTCCAAAATCATCTTACTGCTGAGAGTTGAGCTCACCCTCAGTCCCTCACAGTTCCACACTGCCTGCAGAGTGAGTTTCCCACGTCTTCACCAGAGACTTTTGCCAGAGGCCTCTGAGACGCAAGTTAACAATGCAGACCTGGACGGTATCTCCAGGTGCCGGAGAGTGGCAATCTGGGACCCTCCTTACTCAGAATACTGCTACCTTCACATTGTCATAAGAATGCAGCTAGTTGAGAGCTGGCTTCTAGGCATGCTTCCCTGTGAGAGCTGAGGACAGGGCAGGACCCTCCCGCATCCTGCCTGACTGTAGACTTACCTGCTAACCTCCTTCTGTTAGGGGCTGGGATAGTTTGTGGGAAAAGCATGTGTAAGCATTGGGCCTGAACTCCCGTGTATCTGAGTTGAATACAGCGATTTCCAACATCCTTCTTTAATAGGAGTGTAGCTAGGTTCCAACTCCCATGTCCGAGTGGGTAGCAGACATCTGCCTCCCATGCATACCCACTTCTGAGAGTTGAGCTTATGGCCTGTAACCCTACCTCCTGCCTGCAGCTACCTTTCGCTTCCAAAAGGCCTTGGCTCGCTGCTTCACCGAAGTGTTGGGAGAGGTAACTGGAATCTCCCGGCACACAAGACTAGTGCCTCCAAGCTCAATCCAGCGATTTCCCAGTAATTCCTGGGGTAGACTGGTGCTACATACTAAGTTCCATATGTGAGAAGGTAGCTGAACGCCTTGTCCAAAATCATCTTACTGCTGAGAGTTGAGCTCACCCTCAGTCCCTCACAGTTCCACACTGCCTGCAGAGTGAGTTTCGCACGTCTTCACCAGAGACGTTTGCCAGAGGCTATGAGACGCAAGTTAACAATGCAGACCTGGAGGGTATCTCCAGGTGCAGTAGAGTGGTAATCTGGGAACCTCCTGTCTCAGAATACTGCTACCTTCACCCTGCCATAAGAATGCAGCTAGTTGACAGCTGGCTTCAAGGCATGCTTCCCTGTGAGAGCTAAGGACAGGGCACAACCCTGCCGCATCCTGCTTGACTGTAGAAGGAGCTGCTAACGTCCTCATGTTAGTGGCAGGGAAAGGTTGTGAGAAAAGCATGTGGAATCGTTGTGCCTGAACTCACGTGTATCTGAGTTGAATACAGCGATTTCCAAAGTCCTTCTTCATCAGAGTGTAGCTAGGTTCCCACTCGCATGTCCGAGTGGGTAGCAGACATCTGCCTCCCATGCATACCCACTTCTGAGAGTTGAGCTTATGGCCTGTAACCCTACCTCCTGCCTGCAGCTACCTTTCGTTCCTAAAAGGCCTAGGCTCGCTGCTTCACCGAAGTGTTGGGAGAGGTAACTGGAATCTGCCGGCACACAAGACTAGTGCCTCCAAGCTCAATCCAGCGATTTCCCAGTAATTCCTGGGGTAGACTGGTGCTACATACTAAGTTCCATATGAGAGAATGTAGCTGAACGCCTTGTCCAAAGTCATCTTACTTCTGACAGTTGAGCTCACCCTCAGTCCCTCACAGTTCCACACTGCCTGCAGAGTGAGTTTCGCACGTCTTCACCAGAGACGTTTGCCAGAGGCTTCTGAGACGCAAGTTAACAATGCAGACCTGGAGGGTATCTCCAGGTGCAGTAGAGTGGTAATCTGGGAACCTCCTGTCTCAGAACACTGCTACCTTCACCCTGCCATAAGAATGCAGCTAGTTGACAGCTGGCTTCAAGGCTTGCTTCCCTGTGAGAGCTAAGGACAGGGCACAACCCTCCCGCATCCTGCTTGACTGTAGAAGGAGCTGCTAACGTCCTCATGTTAGTGGCAGGGAAAGGTTGTGAGAAAAGCATGTGGAATCGTTGTGCCTGAACCTACGTGTATCTGAGATGAATACAGCGATTTCCAAAGTCCTTCTTCATCAGAGTGTAGCTAGGTTCCCACTCGCATGTCCGAGTGGGTAGCAGACATCTGCCTCCCATGCATACCCACTTCTGAGAGTTGAGCTTATGGCCTGTAACCCTACCTCCTGCCTGCAGCTACCTTTCGCTTCCAAAAGGCCTAGGCTCGCTGCTTCACCGAAGTGTTGGGAGAGGTAACTGGAATCTGCCGGCACACAAGACTAGTGCCTCCAAGCTCAATCCAGCGATTTCCCAGTAATTCCTGGGTTAGTCTGTTGCTACATACTAAGTTCCATATGTGAGAAGGTAGCTGAACGCCTTGTCCAAAATCATCTTACTTCTGAGAGTTGAGCTCACCCTCAGTCCCTCACAGTTCCACACTGCCTGCAGAGTGAGTTTCGCACGTCTTCACCAGAGACGTTTGCCAGAGGCTTCTGAGACGCAAGTTAACAATGCAGACCTGGAGGGTATCTCCAGGTGCAGTAGAGTGGTAATCTGGGAACCTCCTGTCTCAGAATACTGCTATCTTCACCCTGCCATAAGAATGCAGCTAGTTGACAGCTGGCTTCAAGGCTTGCTTCCCTGTGAGAGCTAAGGACAGGGCACAACCCTCCCGCATCCTGCTTGACTGTAGAAGGAGCTGCTAACGTCCTCATGTTAGTGGCAGGGAAAGGTTGTGAGAAAAGCATGTGGAATCGTTGTGCCTGAACCCACGTGTATCTGAGTTGAATACAGCGATTTCCAAAGTCCTTCTTCATCAGAGTGTAGCTAGGTTCCCACTCGCATGTCCGAGTGGGTAGCAGACATCTGCCTCCCATGCATACCCACTTCTGAGAGTTGAGCTTATGGCCTGTAACCCTACCTCCTGCCTGCAGCTACCTTTCGCTTCCAAAAGGCCTAGGCTCGCTGCTTCACCGAAGTGTTGGGAGAGGTAACTGGGATCTGCCGGCACACAAGACTAGTGCTTCCAAGCTCAATCCAGCGATTTCCCAGTAATTCCTGGGGTAGACTGGTGCTACATACTAAGTTCCATATGTGAGAAGGTAGCTGAACGCCTTGTCCAAAATCATCTTACTTCTGAGAGTTGAGCTCACCCTCAGTCCCTCACAGTTCCACACTGCCTGCTGAGTGAGTTTCGCACGTCTTCATCAGAGACGTTTGCCAGAGGCTATGAGACGCAAGTTAACAATGCAGACCTGGAGGGTATCTCCAGGTGCAGTAGAGTGGTAATCTGGGAACCTCCTGTCTCAGAATACTGCTACCTTCACCCTGCCATAAGAATGCAGCTAGTTGACAGCTGGCTTCAAGGCTTGCTTCCCTGTGAGAGCTAAGGAGAGGGCACAACCCTCCCGCATCCTGCTTGACTGTAGAAGGAGCTGCTAACGTCCTCATGTTAGTGGCAGGGAAAGGTTGTGAGAAAAGCATGTGGAATCGTTGTGCCTGAACCCACGTGTATCTGAGTTGAATACAGCGATTTCCAAAGTCCTTCTTCATCAGAGTGTAGCTAGGTTCCCACTCGCATGTCCGAGTGGGTAGCAGACATCTGCCTCCCATGCATACCCACTTCTGAGAGTTGAGCTTATGGCCTGTAACCCTACCTCCTGCCTGCAGCTACCTTTCGCTTCCAAAAGGCCTAGGCTCGCTGCTTGACGCAAGTGTTGGGAGAGGTAACTGGAATCTGCCGGCACACAAGACGAGTGCCTCCAAGCTCAATCCAGCGATTTCCCAGTAATTCCTGGGGTAGACTGGTGCTACATACTAAGTTCCATATGTGAGAAGGTAGCTGAACGCCTTGTCCAAAATCATCTTACTGCTGAGAGTTGAGCTCACCCTCAGTCCCTCACAGTTCCACACTGCCTGCAGAGTGAGTTTCGCACGTCTTCACCAGAGACGTTTGCCAGAGGCTATGAGACGCAAGTTAACAATGCAGACCTGGAGGGTATCTCCAGGTGCAGTAGAGTGGTAATCTGGGAACCTCCTGTCTCAGAATACTGCTACCTTCACCCTGCCATAAGAATGCAGCTAGTTGACAGCTGGCTTCAAGGCATGCTTCCCTGTGAGAGCTAAGGACAGGGCACAACCCTGCCGCATCCTGCTTGACTGTAGAAGGAGCTGCTAACGTCCTCATGTTAGTGGCAGGGAAAGGTTGTGAGAAAAGCATGTGGAATCGTTGTGCCTGAACTCACGTGTATCTGAGTTGAATACAGCGATTTCCAAAGTCCTTCTTCATCAGAGTGTAGCTAGGTTCCCACTCGCATGTCCGAGTGGGTAGCAGACATCTGCCTCCCATGCATACCCACTTCTGAGAGTTGAGCTTATGGCCTGTAACCCTACTTCCTGCCTGCAGCTACCTTTCGTTCCCAAAAGGCCTAGGCTCGCTGCTTCACCGAAGTGTTGGGAGAGGTAACTGGAATCTGCCGGCACACAAGACTAGTGCCTCCAAGCTCAATCCAGCGATTTCCCAGTAATTCCTGGGGTAGATTGGTGCTACATACTAAGTTCCATATGAGAGAATGTAGCTGAACGCCTTGTCCAAAGTCATCTTACTTCTGACAGTTGAGCTCACCCTCAGTCCCTCACAGTTCCACACTGCCTGCAGAGTGAGTTTCGCACGTCTTCACCAGAGACGTTTGCCAGAGGCTATGAGACGCAAGTTAACAATGCACACCTGGACGGTATCTCCAGGTGCCGGAGAGTGGCAATCTGGGACCCTCCTTACTCAGTATACTGCTACCTTCACACTGTCATAAGAATGCAGCTAGTTGAGAGCTGGCTTCTAGGCATGCTTCCCTGTGAGAGTTGAGGACAGGGCAGAACCCTCCCGCATCCTGCCTGACTGTAGACGTACCTGCTAACCTCCTTATGTTAGCGGCTGGGATAGGTTGTGTGAAAAGCATGTGTAAGCATTGGGCCTGAACTCCCGTGTATCTGAGTTGAATACAGCGATTTCCAAAGTCCTTCTTCATCAGAGTGTAGCTAGGTTCCCACTCGCATGTCCGAGTGGGTAGCAGACATCTGCCTCCCATGCATACCCACTTCTGAGAGTTGAGCTTATGGCCTGTAACCCTACCTCCTGCCTGCAGCTACCTTTCGCTTCCAAAAGGCCTAGGCTCGCTGCTTCACCAAAGTGTTGGGAGAGGTAACTGGAATCTCCCGGCACACAAGACTAGTGCCTCCAAGCTCAATCCAGCGATTTCCCAGTAATTCCTGGGGTAGACTGGTGCTACATACTAAGTTCCATATGTGAGAAGGTAGCTGAACGCCTTGTCCAAAATCATCTTACTGCTGAGAGTTGAGCTAACCCTCAGTCCCTCACAGTTCCACACTGCCTGTAGAGTGAGTTTCGCACGTCTTCACCAGAGACGTTTGCCAGAGGCTATGAGACGCAAGTTAACAATGCAGACCTGGACGGTGTCTCCAGGTGCAGTAGAGTGGTAATCTGGGAACCTCCTGTCTCAGAATACTGCTACCTTCACCCTGCCATAAGAATGCAGCTAGTTGACAGCTGGCTTCAAGGCATGCTTCCCTGTGAGAGCTAAGGACAGGGCACAACCCTCCCGCATCCTGCTTGACTGTAGAAGGAGCTGCTAACGTCCTCATGTTAGTGGCAGGGAAAGGTTGTGAGAAAAGCATGTGGAATCGTTGTGCCTGAACTCACGTGTATCTGAGTTGAATACAGCGATTTCCAAAGTCCTTCTTCATCAGAGTGTAGCTAGGTTCCCACTCGCATGTCCGAGTGGGTAGCAGACATCTGCCTCCCATGCATACCCACTTCTGAGAGTTGAGCTTATGGCCTGTAACCCTACCTCCTGCCTGCAGCTACCTTTCGTTCCCAAAAGGCCTAGGCTCGCTGCTTCACCGAAGTGTTGGGAGAGGTAACTGGAATCTGCCGGCACACAAGACTAGTGCCTCCAAGCTCCATCCAGCGATTTCCCAGTAATTCCTGGGGTAGACTGGTGCTACATACTAAGTTCCATATGAGAGAAGGTAGCTGAACGCCTTGTCCAAAGTCATCTTACTTCTGACAGTTGAGCTCACCCTCAGTCCCTCACAGTTCCACACTGCCTGCAGAGTGAGTTTCGCACGTCTTCACCAGAGACGTTTGCCAGAGGCTATGAGACGCAAGTTAACAATGCAGACCTGGACGGTATCTCCAGGTGCCGGAGAGTGGCAATCTGGGACCCTCCTTACTCAGAATACTGCTACCTTCACACTGTCATAAGAATGCAGCTAGTTGAGAGCTGGCTTCTAGGCATGCTTCCCTGTGAGAGTTGAGGACAGGGCAGAACCCTCCCGCATCCTGCCTGACTGTAGACGTACCTGCTAACCTCCTTATGTTAGCGGCTGGGATAGGTTGTGTGAAAAGCATGTGTAAGCATTGGGCCTGAACTCCCGTGTATCTGAGTTGAATACAGCGATTTCCAAAGTCCTTCTTCATCAGAGTGTAGCTAGGTTCCCACTCGCATGTCCGAGTGGGTAGCAGACATCTGCCTCCCATGCATACCCACTTCTGAGAGTTGAGCTTATGGCCTGTAACCCTACCTCCTGCCTGCAGCTACCTTTCGCTTCCAAAAGGCCTAGGCTCGCTGCTTCACCAAAGTGTTGGGAGAGGTAACTGGAATCTCCCGGCACACAAGACTAGTGCCTCCAAGCTCAATCCAGCGATTTCCCAGTAATTCCTGGGGTAGAATGGTGCTACATACTAAGTTCCATATGTGAGAAGGTAGCTGAACGCCTTGTCCAAAATCATCTTACTGCTGAGAGTTGAGCTCACCCTCAGTCCCTCACAGTTCCACACTGCCTGCAGAGTGAGTTTCCAACGTCTTCACCAGAGACTTTTGCCAGAGGCCTCTGAGACGCAAGTTAACAATGCAGACCTGGACGGTGTCTCCAGGTGCAGTAGAGTGGTAATCTGGGAACCTCCTGTCTCAGAATACTGCTACCTTCACCCTGCCATAAGAATGCAGCTAGTTGACAGCTGGCTTCAAGGCATGCTTCCCTGTGAGAGCTAAGGAGAGGGCAGAACCCTCCCGCATCCTGCTTGACTGTAGAAGGAGCTGCTAACGTCCTCATGTTAGTGGCAGGGAAAGGTTGTGAGAAAAGCATGTGGAATCGTTGTGCCTGAACCCACGTGTATCTGAGTTGAATACAGCGATTTCCAAAGTCCTTCTTCATCAGAGTGTAGCTAGGTTCCCACTCGCATGTCCGAGTGGGTAGCAGACATCTGCCTCCCATGCATACACACTTCTGAGAGTTGAGCTAATGGCTTGTAACCCTACATCCTGCCTGCCGCTACCTTTCGCTTCCAAAAGGCCTAGGCTCGCTGCTTGACGCAAGTGTTGGGAGAGGTAACTGGAATCTCCCGGCACACAAGACGAATGCCTCCAAGCTCAATCAAGCGATTTCCTAGTAATTCCTGGGGTAGACTGGTGCTACATACTAAGTTCCATACGTGAGTAGGTAGTTGAACGCCTTGTCCAAAAACATCTTACTTCTGAGAGTTGAAGTCACCCTCAGTCCCTCACAGTTCCACACTGCCTGCAGAGTGAGTTTCGCACGTCTTCACCAGAGACGTTTGCCAGAGGCTTCTGAGACGCAAGTTAACAATGCAGACCTGGAGGGTATCCCCAGGTGCAGTAGAGTGGTAATCTGGGAACCTCCTGTCTCAGAATACTGCTACCTTCACCCTGCCATAAGAATGCAGCTAGTTGACAGCTGGCTTCAAGGCATGCTTCCCTGTGAGAGCTAAGGACAGGGCACAACCCTCCCGCATCCTGCTTGACTGTAGGAGGAGCTGCTAACGTCCTCATGTTAGTGGCAGGGAAAGGTTGTGAGAAAAGCATGTGGAATCGTTGTGCCTGAACCCACGTGTATCTGAGTTGAATACAGCGATTTCCAAAGACCTTCTTCATCAGAGTGTAGCTAGGTTCCCACTCGCATGTCCGAGTGGGTAGCAGACATCTGCCTCCCATGCATACCCACTTCTGAGAGTTGAGCTTATGGCCTGTAACCCTACCTCCTGGCTGCAGCTACCTTTCGCTTCCAAAAGGCCTAGGCTCGCTGCTTCACCAAAGTGTTGGGAGAGGTAACTGGAATCTCCCGGCACACAAGACTAGTGCCTCCAAGCTCAATCCAGCGATTTCCCAGTAATTCCTGGGGTAGACTGGTGCTACATACTAAGTTCCATATGTGAGAAGGTAGCTGAACGCCTTGTCCAAAATCATCTTACTGCTGAGAGTTGAGCTCACCCTCAGTCCCTCACAGTTCCACACTGCCTGCAGAGTGAGTTTCGCACGTCTTCACCAGAGACGTTTGCCAGAGGCTATGAGACGCAAGTTAACAATGCAGACCTGGAGGGTATCTCCAGGTGCAGTAGAGTGGTAATCTGGGAACCTCCTGTCTCAGAATACTGCTACCTTCACCCTGCCATAAGAATGCAGCTAGTTGACAGCTGGCTTCAAGGCATGCTTCCCTGTGAGAGCTAAGGACAGGGCACAACCCTGCCGCATCCTGCTTGACTGTAGAAGGAGCTGCTAACGTCCTCATGTTAGTGGCAGGGAAAGGTTGTGAGAAAAGCATGTGGAATCGTTGTGCCTGAACTCACGTGTATCTGAGTTGAATACAGCGATTTCCAAAGTCCTTCTTCATCAGAGTGTAGCTAGGTTCCCACTCGCATGTCCGAGTGGGTAGCAGACATCTGCCTCCCATGCATACCCACTTCTGAGAGTTGAGCTTATGGCCTGTAACCCTACCTCCTGCCTGCAGCTACCTTTCGTTCCCAAAAGGCCTAGGCTCGCTGCTTCACCGAAGTGTTGGGAGAGGTAACTGGAATCTGCCGGCACACAAGACTAGTGCCTCCAAGCTCAATCCAGCGATTTCCCAGTAATTCCTGGGGTAGACTGGTGCTACATACTAAGTTCCATATGAGAGAATGTAGCTGAACGCCTTGTCCAAAGTCATCTTACTTCTGACAGTTGAGCTCACCCTCAGTCCCTCACAGTTCCACACTGCCTGCAGAGTGAGTTTCGCACGTCTTCACCAGAGACGTTTGCCAGAGGCTATGAGACGCAAGTTAACAATGCACACCTGGACGGTATCTCCAGGTGCCGGAGAGTGGCAATCTGGGACCCTCCTTACTCAGAATACTGCTACCTTCACACTGTCATAAGAATGCAGCTAGTTGAGAGCTGGCTTCTAGGCATGCTTCCCTGTGAGAGTTGAGGACAGGGCAGAACCCTCCCGCATCCTGCCTGACTGTAGACGTACCTGCTAACCTCCTTATGTTAGCGGCTGGGATAGGTTGTGTGAAAAGCATGTGTTAGCATTGGGCCTGAACTCCCGTGTATCTGAGTTGAATACAGCGATTTCCAAAGTCCTTCTTCATCAGAGTGTAGCTAGGTTCCCACTCGCATGTCCGAGTGGGTAGCAGACATCTGCCTCCCATGCATACCCACTTCTGAGAGTTGAGCTTATGGCCTGTAACCCTACCTCCTGCCTGCAGCTACCTTTCGCTTCCAAAAGGCCTAGGCTCGCTGCTTCACCAAAGTGTTGGGAGAGGTAACTGGAATCTCCCGGCACACAAGACTAGTGCCTCCAAGCTCAATCCAGCGATTTCCCAGTAATTCCTGGGGTAGACTGGTGCTACATACTAAGTTCCATATGTGAGAAGGTAGCTGAACGCCTTGTCCAAAATCATCTTACTGCTGAGAGTTGAGCTCACCCTCAGTCCCTCACAGTTCCACACTGCCTGCAGAGTGAGTTTCGCACGTCTTCACCAGAGACGTTTGCCAGAGGCTATGAGACGCAAGTTAACAATGCAGACCTGGAGGGTATCTCCAGGTGCAGTAGAGTGGTAATCTGGGAACCTCCTGTCTCAGAATACTGCTACCTTCACCCTGCCATAAGAATGCAGCTAGTTGACAGCTGGCTTCAAGGCATGCTTCCCTGTGAGAGCTAAGGACAGGGCAAAACCCTGCCGCATCCTGCTTGACTGTAGAAGGAGCTGCTAACGTCCTCATGTTAGTGGCAGGGAAAGGTTGTGAGAAAAGCATGTGGAATCGTTGTGCCTGAACTCACGTGTATCTGAGTTGAATACAGCGATTTCCAAAGTCCTTCTTCATCAGAGTGTAGCTAGGTTCCCACTCGCATGTCCGAGTGGGTAGCAGACATCTGCCTCCCATGCATACCCACTTCTGAGAGTTGAGCTTATGGCCTGTAACCCTACCTCCTGCCTGCAGCTATCTTTCGTTCCCAAAAGGCCTAGGCTCGCTGCTTCACCGAAGTGTTGGGAGAGGTAACTGTTATCTGCCGGCACACAAGACTAGTGCCTCCAAGCTCAATCCAGCGATTTCCCAGTAATTCCTGGGGTAGACTTGTGCTACATACTAAGTTCCATATGAGAGAAGGTAGCTGAACGCCTTGTCCAAAGTCATCTTACTTCTGACAGTTGAGCTCACCCTCAGTCCCTCACAGTTCCACACTGCCTGCAGAGTGAGTTTCGCACGTCTTCACCAGAGACGTTTGCCAGAGGCTATGAGACGCAAGTTAACAATGCACACCTGGACGGTATCTCCAGGTGCCGGAGAGTGGCAATCTGGGACCCTCCTTACTCAGTATACTGCTACCTTCACACTGTCATAAGAATGCAGCTAGTTGAGAGCTGGCTTCTAGGCATGCTTCCCTGTGAGAGTTGAGGACAGGGCAGAACCCTCCCGCATCCTGCCTGACTGTAGACGTACCTGCTAACCTCCTTATGTTAGCGGCTGGGATAGGTTGTGTGAAAAGCATGTGTAAGCATTGGGCCTGAACTCCCGTGTATCTGAGTTGAATACAGCGATTTCCAAAGTCCTTCTTCATCAGAGTGTAGCTAGGTTCCCACTCGCATGTCCGAGTGGGTAGCAGACATCTGCATCCCATGCATACCCACTTCTGAGAGTTGAGCTTATGGCCTGTAACCCTACCTCCTGCCTGCAGCTACCTTTCGCTTCCAAAAGGCCTAGGCTCGCTGCTTCACCAAAGTGTTGGGAGAGGTAACTGGAATCTCCCGGCACACAAGACTAGTGCCTCCAAGCTCAATCCAGCGATTTCCCAGTAATTCCTGGGGTAGACTGGTGCTACATACTAAGTTCCATATGTGAGAAGGTAGCTGAACGCCTTGTCCAAAATCATCTTACTGCTGAGAGTTGAGCTCACCCTCAGTCCCTCACAGTTCCACACTGCCTGCAGAGTGAGTTTCCCACGTCTTCACCAGAGACTTTTGCCAGAGGCCTCTGAGACGCAAGTTAACAATGCAGACCTGGACGGTGTCTCCAGGTGCAGTAGAGTGGTAATCTGGGAACCTCCTGTCTCAAAATACTGCTACCTTCACCCTGCCATAAGAATGCAGCTAGTTGACAGCTGGCTTCAAGGCATGCTTCCCTGTGAGAGCTAAGGAGAGGGCAGAACCCTCCCGCATCCTGCTTGACTGTAGAAGGAGCTGCTAACGTCCTCATGTTAGTGGCAGGGAAAGGTTGTGAGAAAAGCATGTGGAATCGTTGTGCCTGAACCCACGTGTATCTGAGTTGAATACAGCGATTTCCAAAGTCCTTCTTCATCAGAGTGTAGCTAGGTTCCCACTCGCATGTCCGAGTGGGTAGCAGACATCTGCCTCCCATGCATACACACTTCTGAGAGTTGAGCTCATGGCCTGTAACCCTACATCCTGCCTGCCGCTACCTTTCGCTTCCAAAAGGCCTAGGCTCGCTGCTTCACCAAAGTGTTGGGAGAGGTAACTGGAATCTCCCGGCACACAAGACGAATGCCTCCAAGCTCAATCCAGCGATTTCCTAGTAATTCCTGGGGTAGACTGGTGCTACATACTAAGTTCCATACGTGAGTAGGTAGTTGAACGCCTTGTCCAAAAACATCTTACTTCTGAGAGTTGAAGTCACCCTCAGTCCCTCACAGTTCCACACTGCCTGCAGAGTGAGTTTCGCACGTCTTCACCAGAGACGTTTGCCAGAGGCTTCTGAGACGCAAGTTAACAATGCAGACCTGGAGGGTATCCCCAGGTGCAGTAGAGTGGTAATCTGGGAACCTCCTGTCTCAGAATACTGCTACCTTCACCCTGCCATAAGAATGCAGCTAGTTGACAGCTGGCTTCAAGGCATGCTTCCCTGTGAGAGCTAAGGACAGGGCACAACCCTCCCGCATCCTGCTTGACTGTAGAAGGAGCTGCTAACGTCCTCATGTTAGTGGCAGGGAAAGGTTGTGAGAAAAGCATGTGGAATCGTTGTGCCTGAACCCACGTGTATCTGAGTTGAATACAGCGATTTCCAAAGTCCTTCTTCATCAGAGTGTAGCTAGGTTCCCACTCGCATGTCCCAGTGGGTAGCAGACATCTGCCTCCCATGCATACCCACTTCTGAGAGTTGAGCTTATGGCCTGTAACCCTACCTCCTGCCTGCAGCTACCTTTCGCTTCCAAAAGGCCTAGGCTCGCTGCTTCACCGAAGTGTTGGGAGAGGTAACTGGAATCTGCCGGCACAAAAGACTAGGGCCTCCAAGCTCAATCCAGCGATTTCCCAGTAATTCCTGGGGTAGACTGGTGCTACATACTAAGTTCCATATGTGAGAAGGTAGCTGAACGCCTTGTCCAAAATCATCTTACTTCTGAGAGTTGAGCTCACCTTCAGTCCCTCACAGTTCCACACTGCCTGCAGAGTGAGTTTCGCACGTCTTCACCAGAGACGTTTGCCAGAGGCTATGAGACGCAAGTTAACAATGCAGACCTGGAGGGTATCTCCAGGTGCAGTAGAGTGGTAATCTGGGAACCTCCTGTCTCAGAATACTGCTACCTTCACCCTGCCATAAGAATGCAGCTAGTTGACAGCTGGCTTCAAGGTATGCTTCCCTGTGAGAGCTAAGGACAGGGCACAACCCTCCCGCATCCTGCTTGACTGTAGAAGGAGCTGCTAACGTCCTCATGTTAGTGGCAGGGAAAGGTTGTGAGAAAAGCATGTGGAATCGTTGTGCCTGAACCCACGTGTATCTGAGTTGAATACAGCGATTTCCAAAGTCCTTCTTCATCAGAGTGTAGCTAGGTTCCCACTCGCATGTCCGAGTGGGTAGCAGACATCTGCCTCCCATGCATACCCAGTTCTGAGAGTTGAGCTTATGGCCTGTAACCCTACCTCCTGCCTGCTGCTACCTTTCGCTTCCAAAAGGCCTAGGCTCGTTGCTTGACGCAAGTGTTGGGAGAGGTAACTGGAATCTCCCGGCACACAAGACTAGTGCCTCCAAGCTCAATCCAGCGATTTCCCAGTAATTCCTGGGGTAGTCTGTTGCTACATACTAAGTTCCATATGTGAGAAGGTAGCTGAACGCTTTGACCAAAATCATCTTACTTCTGAGAGTTGAGCTCACCCTCAGTCCCTCACAGTTCCACACTGCCTGCAGAGTGAGTTTCGCACGTCTTCACCAGAGACGTTTGCCAGAGGCTATGAGACGCAAGTTAACAATGCAGACCTGGAGGGTATCTCCAGGTGCAGTAGAGTGGTAATCTGGGAACCTCCTGTCTCAGAATACTGCTACCTTCACCCTGCCATAAGAATGCAGCTAGTTGACAGCTGGCTTCAAGGTATGCTTCCCTGTGAGAGCTAAGGACAGGGCACAACCCTCCCGCATCCTGCTTGACTGTAGAAGGAGCTGCTAACGTCCTCATGTTAGTGGCAGGGAAAGGTTGTGAGAAAAGCATGTGGAATCGTTGTGCCTGAACCCACGTGTATATGAGTTGAATACAGCGATTTCCAAAGTCCTTCTTCATCAGAGTGTAGCTAGGTTCCCACTCGCATGTCCCAGTGGGTAGCAGACATCTGCCTCCCATGCATACCCACTTCTGAGAGTTGAGCTTATGGCCTGTAACCCTACCTCCTGCCTGCAGCTACCTTTCGCTTCCAAAAGGCCTAGGCTCGCTGCTTGACGCAAGTGTTGGGAGAGGTAACTGGAATCTCCCGGCACACAAGACTAGTGCCTCCAAGCTCAATCCAGCGATTTCCCAGTAATTCCTGGGGTAGTCTGTTGCTACAAACTAAGATCCATATGTGAGAAGGTAGCTGAACGCCTTGACCAAAATCATCTTACTTCTGAGAGATGAGCTCACCCTCAGTCCCTCACAGTTCCACACTGCCTGCAGAGTGAGTTTCGCACGTCTTCAACAGAGACGTTTTCCAGAGGCTTCTGAGACGCAAGTTAACAATGCAGACCTGGAGGGTATCTCCAGGTGCAGTAGAGTGGTAATCTGGGAACCTCCTGTCTCAGAATACTGCTACCTTCACCCTGCCATAAGAATGCACCTAGTTGACAGCTGGCTTCAAGGCTTGCTTCCCTGTGAGAGCTAAGGACAGGGCACAACCCTCCCGCATCCTGCTTGACTGTAGAAGGAGCTGCTAACGTCCTCATGTTAGTGGCAGGGAAAGGTTGTGAGAAAAGCATGTGGAATCGTTGTGCCTGAACCCACGTGTATCTGAGTTGAATACAGCGATTTCCAAAGTCCTTCTTCATCAGAGTGTAGCTAGGTTCCCACTCGCATGTCCGAGTGGGTAGCAGACATCTGCCTCCCATGCATACCCACTTCTGAGAGTTGAGCTTATGGCCTGTAACCCTACCTCCTGCCTGCAGCTACCTTTCGCTTCCAAAAGGCCTAGGCTCGCTGCTTCACCGAAGTGTTGGGAGAGGTAACTGGGATCTGCCGGCACACAAGACTAGTGCTTCCAAGCTCAATCCAGCGATTTCCCAGTAATTCCTGGGGTAGACTGGTGCTACATACTAAGTTCCATATGTGAGAATGTAGCTGAACGCCTTGTCCAAAATCATCTTTCTTCTGAGAGTTGAGCTCACCCTCAGTCCCTCACAGTTCCACACTGCCTGCTGAGTGAGTTTCGCACGTCTTCATCAGAGACGTTTGCCAGAGGCTATGAGACGCAAGTTAACAATGCAGACCTGGAGGGTATCTCCAGGTGCAGTAGAGTGGTAATCTGGGAACCTCCTGTCTCAGAATACTGCTACCTTCACCCTGCCATAAGAATGCAGCTAGTTGACAGCTGGCTTCAAGGCTTGCTTCCCTGTGAGAGCTAAGGACAGGGCACAACCCTCCCGCATCCTGCTTGACTGTAGAAGGAGCTGCTAACGTCCTCATGTTAGTGGCAGGGAAAGGTTGTGAGAAAAGCATGTGGAATCGTTGTGCCTGAACCCACGTGTATCTGAGTTGAATACAGCGATTTCCAAAGTCCTTCTTCATCAGAGTGTAGCTAGGTTCCCACTCGCATGTCCGAGTGGGTAGCAGACATCTGCCTCCCATGCATACCCACTTCTGAGAGTTGAGCTTATGGCCTGTAACCCTACCTCCTGCCTGCAGCTACCTTTCGCTTCCAAAAGGCCTAGGCTCGCTGCTTGACGCAAGTGTTGGGAGAGGTAACTGGAATCTGCCGGCACACAAGACGAGTGCCTCCAAGCTCAATCCAGCGATTTCCCAGTAATTCCTGGGGTAGACTGGTGCTACATACTAAGTTCCATATGTGAGAAGGTAGCTGAACGCCTTGTCCAAAATCATCTTACTTCTGAGAGTTGAGCTCACCCTCAGTCCCTCACAGTTCCACACTGCCTGCAGAGTGAGTTTCGCACGTCTTCAATAGAGACGTTTGCCAGAGGCTTCTGAGACGCAAGTTAACAATGCAGACCTGGAGGGTATCTCCAGGTGCAGTAGAGTGGTAATCTGGGAACCTCCTGTCTCAGAATACTGCTACCTTCACCCTGGCATAAGAATGCAGCTAGTTGACAGCTGGCTTCAAGGCTTGCTTCCCTGTGAGAGCTAAGGACAGGGCACAACCCTCCCGCATCCTGCTTGACTGTAGAAGGAGCTGCTAACGTCCTCATGTTAGTGGCAGGGAAAGGTTGTGAGAAAAGCATGTGGAATCGTTGTGCCTGAACCCACCTGTATCTGAGTTGAATTCAGCGATTTCCAAATTCCTTCTTCATCAGAGTGTATCTAGGTTCCCACTCGCATGTCCGAGTGGGTAGCAGACATCTGCCTCCCATGCATACCCACTTCTGAGAGTTGAGCTTATGGCCTGTAACCCTACCTCCTGCCTGCAGCTACCTTTCGCTTCCAAAAGGCCTAGGCTCGCTGCTTCACCGAAGTGTTGGGAGAGGTAACTGGAATCTGCCGGCACACAAGACTAGTGCCTCCAAGCTCAATCCAGCGATTTCCTAGTAATTCCTGGGGTAGACTGGTGCTACATACTAAGTTCCATACGTGAGTAGGTAGTTGATCGCCTTGTCCAAAAACATCTTACTTCTGAGAGTTGAGCTCACCCTCAGTCCCTCACAGTTCCACACTGCCTGCAGAGTGAGTTTCGCACGTCTTCAACAGAGACGTTTGCCAGAGGCTTCTGAGATGCAAGTTAACAATGCAGACCTGGAGGGTATCTCCAGGTGCAGTAGAGTGGTAATCTGGGAACCTCCTGTCTCAGAATACTGCTACCTTCACCCTGCCATAAGAATGCAGCTAGTTGACAGCTGGCTTCAAGGCATGCTTCCCTGTGAGAGCTAAGGACAGGGCACAACCCTCCCGCATCCTGCTTGACTGTAGAAGGAGCTGCTAACGTCTTCATGTTAGTGGCAGGGAAAGGTTGTGAGAAAAACATGTGGAATCGTTGTGCCTGAACCCACGTGTATCTGAGTTGAATACAGCGATTTCCAAAGTCCTTCTTCATCAGAGTGTAGCTAGGTTCCCACTCGCATGTCCGAGTGGGTAGCAGACATCTGCCTCCCATGCATACCCACTTCTGAGAGTGGAGCTTATGGCCTGTAACCCTACCTCCTGCCTGCAGCTACCTTTCGCTTCCAAAAGGCCTAGGCTCGCTGCTTCACCAAAGTGTTGGGAGAGGTAACTGGAATCTCCCGGCACACAAGACTAGTGCCTCCAAGCTCAATCCAGCGATTTCCCAGTAATTCCTGGGGTAGACTGGTGCTACATACTAAGTTCCATATGTGAGAAGGTAGCTGAACGCCTTGTCCAAAATCATCTTACTGCTGAGAGTTGAGCTAACCCTCAGTCCCTCACAGTTCCACACTGCCTGTAGAGTGAGTTTCGCACGTCTTCACCAGAGACGTTTGCCAGTGGCTATGAGACCCAAGTTAACAATGCAGACCTGGACGGTGTCTCCAGGTGCAGTAGAGTGGTAATCTGGGAACCTCCTGTCTCAGAATACTGCTACCTTCACCCTGCCATAAGAATGCAGCTAGTTGACAGCTGGCTTCAAGGCATGCTTCCCTGTGAGAGCTAAGGACAGGGCACAACCCTCCCGCATCCTGCTTGACTGTAGAAGGAGCTGCTAACGTCCTCATGTTAGTGGCAGGGAAAGGTTGTGAGAAAAGCATGTGGAATCGTTGTGCCTGAACTCACGTGTATCTGAGTTGAATACAGCGATTTCCAAAGTCCTTCTTCATCAGAGTGTAGCTAGGTTCCCACTCGCATGTCCGAGTGGGTAGCAGACATCTGCCTCCCATGCATACCCACTTCTGAGAGTTGAGCCTATGGCCTGTAACCCTACCTCCTGCCTGCAGCTACCTTTCGTTCCCAAAAGGCCTAGGCTCGCTGCTTCACCGAAGTGTTGGGAGAGGTAACTGGAATCTGCCGGCACACAAGACTAGTGCCTCCAAGCTCCATCCAGCGATTTCCCAGTAATTCCTGGGGTAGACTGGTGCTACATACTAAGTTCCATATGAGAGAAGGTAGCTGAACGCCTTGTCCAAAGTCATCTTACTTCTGACAGTTGAGCTCACCCTCAGTCCCTCACAGTTCCACACTGCCTGCAGAGTGAGTTTCGCACGTCTTCACCAGAGACGTTTGCCAGAGGCTATGAGACGCAAGTTAACAATGCAGACCTGGACGGTATCTCCAGGTGCCGGAGAGTGGCAATCTGGGACCCTCCTTACTCAGAATACTGCTACCTTCACACTGTCATAAGAATGCAGCTAGTTGAGAGCTGGCTTCTAGGCATGCTTCCCTGTCAGAGTTGAGGACAGGGCAGAACCCTCCCGCATCCTGCCTGACTGTAGACGTACCTGCTAACCTCCTTATGTTAGCGGCTGGGATAGGTTGTGTGAAAAGCATGTGTAAGCATTGGGCCTGAACTCCCGTGTATCTGAGTTGAATACAGCGATTTCCAAAGTCCTTCTTCATCAGAGTGTAGCTAGGTTCCCACTCGCATGTCCGAGTGGGTAGCAGACATCTGCCTCCCATGCATACCCACTTCTGAGAGTTGAGCTTATGGCCTGTAACCCTACCTCCTGCCTGCCGCTACCTTTCGCTTCCAAAAGGCCTAGGCTCGCTGCTTGACGCAAGTGTTGGGAGAGGTAACTGGAATCTCCCGGCACACAAGACGAGTGCCTCCAAGCTCAATCAAGCGATTTCCTAGTAATTCCTGGGGTAGACTGGTGCTACATACTAAGTTCCATACGTGAGTAGGTAGTTGAACGCCTTGTCCAAAAACATCTTACTTCTGAGAGTTGAAGTCACCCTCAGTCCCTCACAGTTCCACACTGCCTGCAGAGTGAGTTTCGCACGTCTTCACCAGAGACGTTTGCCAGAGGCTTCTGAGACGCAAGTTAACAATGCAGACCTGGAGGGTATCCCCAGGTGCAGTAGAGTGGTAATCTGGGAACCTCCTGTCTCAGAATACTGCTACCTTCACCCTGCCATAAGAATGCAGCTAGTTGACAGCTGGCTTCAAGGCATGCTTCCCTGTGAGAGCTAAGGACAGGGCACAACCCTCCCGCATCCTGCTTGACTGTAGAAGGAGCTGCTAACGTCCTCATGTTAGTGGCAGGGAAAGGTTGTGAGAAAAGCATGTGGAATCGTTGTGCCTGAACCCACGTGTATCTGAGTTGAATACAGCGATTTCCAAAGTCCTTCTTCATCAGAGTGTAGCTAGGTTCCCACTCGCATGTCCGAGTGGGTAGCAGACATCTGCCTCCCATGCATACCCACTTCTGAGAGTTGAGCTTATGGCCTGTAACCCTACCTCCTGCCTGCAGCTACCTTTCGCTTCCAAAAGGCCTAGGCTCGCTGCTTCACCGAAGTGTTGGGAGAGGTAACTGGAATCTGCCGGCACAAAAGACTAGTGCCTCCAAGCTCAATCCAGCGATTTCCCAGTAATTCCTGGGGTAGACTGGTGCTACATACTAAGTTCCATATGTGAGAAGGTAGCTGAACGCCTTGTCCAAAATCATCTTACTTCTGAGAGTTGAGCTCACCCTCAGTCCCTCACAGTTCCACACTGCCTGCAGAGTGAGTTTCGCACGTCTTCACCAGAGACGTTTGCCAGAGGCTATGAGACGCAAGTTAACAATGCAGACCTGGAGGGTATCTCCAGGTGCAGTAGAGTGGTAATCTGGGAACCTCCTGTCTCAGAATACTGCTACCTTCACCCTGCCATAAGAATGCAGCTAGTTGACAGCTGGCTTCAAGGTATGCTTCCCTGTGAGAGCTAAGGACAGGGCACAACCCTCCCGCATCCTGCTTGACTGTAGAAGGAGCTGCTAACGTCCTCATGTTAGTGGCAGGGAAAGGTTGTGAGAAAAGCATGTGGAATCGTTGTGCCTGAACCCACGTGTATATGAGTTGAATACAGCGATTTCCAAAGTCCTTCTTCATCAGAGTGTAGCTAGGTTCCCACTCGCATGTCCGAGTGGGTAGCAGACATCTGCCTCCCATGCATACCCACTTCTGAGAGTTGAGCTTATGGCATGTAACCCTACCTCCTGGCTGCAGCTACCTTTCGCTTCCAAAAGGCCTAGGCTCGCTGCTTGACGCAAGTGTTGGGAGAGGTAACTGGAATCTCCCGGCACACAAGACTAGTGCCTCCAAGCTCAATCCAGCGATTTCCCAGTAATTCCTGGGGTAGACTGGTGCTACATACTAAGTTCCATATGTGAGAAGGTAGCTGAACGCCTTGTCCAAAATCATCTTACTTCTGAGAGTTGAGCTCACCCTCAGTCCCTCACAGTTCCACACTGCCTGCAGAGTGAGTTTTGCACGTCTTCACCAGAGACGTTTGCCAGAGGCTATGAGACGCAAGTTAACAATGCAGACCTGGAGGGTATCTCCAGGTGCAGTAGAGTGGTAATCTGGGAACCTCCTGTCTCAGAACACTGCTACCTTCACCCTGCCATAAGAATGCAGCTAGTTGACAGCTGGCTTCAAGGCTTGCTTCCCTGTGAGAGCTAAGGACAGGGCACAACCCTCCCGCATCCTGCTTGACTGTAGAAGGAGCTGCTAACGTCCTCATGTTAGTGGCAGGGAAAGGTTGTGAGAAAAGCATGTGGAATCGTTGTGCCTGAACCTACGTGTATCTGAGATGAATACAGCGATTTCCAAAGTCCTTCTTCATCAGAGTGTAGCTAGGTTCCCACTCGCATGTCCGAGTGGGTAGCAGACATCTGCCTCCCATGCATACCCAGTTCTGAGAGTTGAGCTTATGGCCTGTAACCCTACCTCCTGCCTGCAGCTACCTTTCACTTCCAAAAGGCCTAGGCTCGCTGCTTGACGCAAGTGTTGGGAGAGGTAACTGGAATCTCCCGGCACACTAGACTAGTGCCTCCAAGCTCAATCCAGCGATTTCCCAGTAATTCCTTGGGTAGTCTGTTGCTACATACTAAGTACCACATGTGAGAAGGTAGCTGAACGCCTTGACCAAAATCATCTTACTTCTGAGAGTTGAGCTCACCCTCAGTCCCTCACAGTTCCACACTGCCTGCAGAGTGAGTTTCGCACGTCTTCACCAGAGACGTTTGCCAGAGGCTATGAGACGCAAGTTAACAATGCAGACCTGGAGGGTATCTCCAGGTGCAGTAGAGTGGTAATCTGGGAACCTCCTGTCTCAGAATACTGCTACCTTCACCCTGCCATAAGAATGCAGCTAGTTGACAGCTGGCTTCAAGGTATGCTTCCCTGTGAGAGCTAAGGACAGGGCACAACCCTCCCGCATCCTGCTTGACTGTAGAAGGAGCTGCTAACGTCCTCATGTTAGTGGCAGGGAAAGGTTGTGAGAAAAGCATGTGGAATCGTTGTGCCTGAACCCACGTGTATATGAGTTGAATACAGCGATTTCCAAAGTCCTTCTTCATCAGAGTGTAGCTAGGTTCCCACTCGCATGTCCGAGTGGGTAGCAGACATCTGCCTCCCATGCATACCCACTTCTGAGAGTTGAGCTTATGGCCTGTAACCCTACCTCCTGCCTGCAGCTACCTTTCGCTTCCAAAAGGCCTAGGCTCGCTGCTTCACCGAAGTGTTGGGAGAGGTAACTGGAATCTGCCGGCACACAAGACTAGTGCCTCCAAGCTCAATCCAGCGATTTCCCAGTAATTCCTGGGGTAGACTGGTGCTACATACTAAGTTCCATATGTGAGAAGGTAGCTGAACGCCTTGTCCAAAATCATCTTACTTCTGAGAGTTGAGCTCACCCTCAGTCCCTCACAGTTCCACACTGCCTGCAGAGTGAGTTTCGCACGTCTTCACCAGAGACGTTTGCCAGAGGCTTCTGAGACGCAAGTTAACAATGCAGACCTGGAGGGTATCTCCAGGTGCAGTAGAGTGGTAATCTGGGAACTTCCTGTCTCAGAACACTGCTACCTTCACCCTGCCATAAGAATGCAGCTCGTTGACAGCTGGCTTCAAGGCTTGCTTCCCTGTGAGAGCTAAGGACAGGGCACAACCCTCCCGCATCCTGCTTGACTGTAGAAGGAGCTGCTAACGTCCTCATGTTAGTGGCAGGGAAAGGTTGTGAGAAAAGCATGTGGAATCGTTGTGCCTGAAACTACGTGTATCTGAGATGAATACAGCGATTTCCAAAGTCCTTCTTCATCAGAGTGTAGCTAGGTTCCCACTCGCATGTCCGAGTGGGTAGCAGACATCTGCCTCCCATGCATACCCAGTTCTGAGAGTTGAGCTTATGGCCTGTAACCCTACCTCCTGCCTGCAGCTACCTTTCGCTTCCAAAAGGCCTAGGCTCGTTGCTTGACGCAAGTGTTGGGAGAGGTAACTGGAATCTCCCGGCACACAAGACTAGTGCCTCCAAGCTCAATCCAGCGATTTCCCAGTAATTCCTGGGGTAGTCTGTTGCTACATACTAAGTTCCATATGTGAGAAGGTAGCTGAACGCCTTGACCAAAATCATCTTACTTCTGAGAGTTGAGCTCACCCTCAGTCCCTCACAGTTCCACACTGCCTGCAGAGTGAGTTTCGCACGTCTTCACCAGAGACGTTTGCCAGAGGCTATGAGACGCAAGTTAACAATGCAGACCTGGAGGGTATCTCCAGGTGCAGTAGAGTGGTAATCTGGGAACCTCCTGTCTCAGAATACTGCTACCTTCACCCTGCCATAAGAATGCAGCTAGTTGACAGCTGGCTTCAAGGTATGCTTCCCTGTGAGAGCTAAGGACAGGGCACAACCCTCCCGCATCCTGCTTGACTGTAGAAGGAGCTGCTAACGTCCTCATGTTAGTGGCAGGGAAAGGTTGTGAGAAAAGCATGTGGAATCGTTGTGCCTGAACCCACGTGTATATGAGTTGAATACAGCGATTTCCAAAGTCCTTCTTCATCAGAGTGTAGCTAGGTTCCCACTCGCATGTCCGAGTGGGTAGCAGACATCTGCCTCCCATGCATACCCACTTCTGAGAGTTGAGCTTATGGCCTGTAACCCTACCTCCTGCCTGCAGCTACCTTTCGCTTCCAAAAGGCCTAGGCTCGCTGCTTCACCGAAGTGTTGGGAGAGGTAACTGGAACCTGCCGGCACACAAGACTAGTGCCTCCAAGCTCAATCCAGCGATTTCCCAGTAATTCCTGGGTTAGTCTGTTGCTACATACTAAGTTCCATATGTGAGAAGGTAGCTGAACGCCTTGTCCAAAATCATCTTACTTCTGAGAGTTGAGCTCACCCTCAGTCCCTCACAGTTCCACACTGCCTGCAGAGTGAGTTTCGCACGTCTTCACCAGAGACGTTTGCCAGAGGCTTCTGAGACGCAAGTTAACAATGCAGACCTGGAGGGTATCTCCAGGTGCAGTACAGTGGTAATCTGGGAACCTCCTGTCTCAGAATACTGCTATCTTCACCCTGCCATAAGAATGCAGCTAGTTGACAGCTGGCTTCAAGGCTTGCTTCCCTGTGAGAGCTAAGGACAGGGCACAACCCTCCCGCATCCTGCTTGACTGTAGAAGGAGCTGCTAACGTCCTCATGTTAGTGGCAGGGAAAGGTTGTGAGAAAAGCATGTGGAATCGTTGTGCCTGAACCCACGTGTATCTGAGATGAATACAGCGATTTCCAAAGTCCTTCTTCATCAGAGTGTAGCTAGGTTCCCACTCGCATGTCCGAGTGGGTAGCAGACATCTGCCTCCCATGCATACCCACTTCTGAGAGTTGAGCTTATGGCCTGTAACCCTACCTCCTGCCTGCAGCTACCTTTCGCTTCCAAAAGGCCTAGGCTCGCTGCTTGACGCAAGTGTTGGGAGAGGTAACTGGAATCTCCCGGCACACAAGACTAGTGCCTCCAAGCTCAATCCAGCGATTTCCCAGTAATTCCTGGGGTAGTCTGTTGCTACATACTAAGTTCCATATGTGAGAAGGTAGCTGAACGCCTTGTCCAAAATCATTTTACTTCTGAGAGATGAGCTCACCCTCAGTCCCTCACAGTTCCACACTGCCTGCAGAGTGAGTTTCGCACGTCTTCAACAGAGACGTTTTCCAGAGGCTTCTGAGACGCAAGTTAACAATGCAGACCTGGAGGGTATCTCCAGGTGCAGTAGAGTGGTAATCTGGGAACCTCCTGTCTCAGAATACTGCTACCTTCACCCTGCCATAAGAATGCAGCTAGTTGACAGCTGGCTTCAAGGCATGCTTCCCTGTGAGAGCTAAGGACAGGGCACAACCCTCCCGCATCCTGCTTGACTGTAGAAGGAGCTGCTAACGTCTTCATGTTAGTGGCAGGGAAAGGTTGTGAGAAAAACATGTGGAATCGTTGTGCCTGAACCCACGTGTATCTGAGTTGAATACAGCGATTTCCAAAGTCCTTCTTCATCAGAGTGTAGCTAGGTTCCCACTCGCATGTCCGAGTGGGTAGCAGACATCTGCCTCCCATGCATACCCACTTCTGAGAGTGGAGCTTATGGCCTGTAACCCTACCTCCTGCCTGCAGCTACCTTTCGCTTCCAAAAGGCCTAGGCTCGCTGCTTCACCAAAGTGTTGGGAGAGGTAACTGGAATCTCCCGGCACACAAGACTAGTGCCTCCAAGCTCAATCCAGCGATTTCCCAGTAATTCCTGGGGTAGACTGGTGCTACATACTAAGTTCCATATGTGAGAAGGTAGCTGAACGCCTTGTCCAAAATCATCTTACTGCTGAGAGTTGAGCTAACCCTCAGTCCCTCACAGTTCCACACTGCCTGTAGAGTGAGTTTCGCACGTCTTCACCAGAGACGTTTGCCAGTGGCTATGAGACGCAAGTTAACAATGCAGACCTGGACGGTGTCTCCAGGTGCAGTAGAGTGGTAATCTGGGAACCTCCTGTCTCAGAATACTGCTACCTTCACCCTGCCATAAGAATGCAGCTAGTTGACAGCTGGCTTCAAGGCATGCTTCCCTGTGAGAGCTAAGGACAGGGCACAACCCTCCCGCATCCTGCTTGACTGTAGAAGGAGCTGCTAACGTCCTCATGTTAGTGGCAGGGAAAGGTTGTGAGAGAAGCATGTGGAATCGTTGTGCCTGAACTCACGTGTATCTGAGTTGAATACAGCGATTTCCAAAGTCCTTCTTCATCAGAGTGTAGCTAGGTTCCCACTCGCATGTCCGAGTGGGTAGCAGACATCTGCCTCCCATGCATACCCACTTCTGAGAGTTGAGCCTATGGCCTGTAACCCTACCTCCTGCCTGCAGCTACCTTTCGTTCCCAAAAGGCCTAGGCTCGCTGCTTCACCGAAGTGTTGGGAGAGGTAACTGGAATCTGCCGGCACACAAGACTAGTGCCTCCAAGCTCCATCCAGCGATTTCCCAGTAATTCCTGGGGTAGACTGGTGCTACATACTAAGTTCCATATGAGAGAAGGTAGCTGAACGCCTTGTCCAAAGTCATCTTACTTCTGACAGTTGAGCTCACCCTCAGTCCCTCACAGTTCCACACTGCCTGCAGAGTGAGTTTCGCACGTCTTCACCAGAGACGTTTGCCAGAGGCTATGAGACGCAAGTTAACAATGCAGACCTGGACGGTATCTCCAGGTGCCGGAGAGTGGCAATCTGGGACCCTCCTTACTCAGAATACTGCTACCTTCACACTGTCATAAGAATGCAGCTAGTTGAGAGCTGGCTTCTAGGCATGCTTCCCTGTCAGAGTTGAGGACAGGGCAGAACCCTCCCGCATCCTGCCTGACTGTAGACGTACCTGCTAACCTCCTTATGTTAGCGGCTGGGATAGGTTGTGTGAAAAGCATGTGTAAGCATTGGGCCTGAACTCCCGTGTATCTGAGTTGAATACAGCGATTTCCAAAGTCCTTCTTCATCAGAGTGTAGCTAGGTTCCCACTCGCATGTCCGAGTGGGTAGCAGACATCTGCCTCCCATGCATACCCACTTCTGAGAGTTGAGCTTATGGCCTGTAACCCTACCTCCTGCCTGCCGCTACCTTTCGCTTCCAAAAGGCCTAGGCTCGCTGCTTGACGCAAGTGTTGGGAGAGGTAACTGGAATCTCCCGGCACACAAGACGAGTGCCTCCAAGCTCAATCAAGCGATTTCCTAGTAATTCCTGGGGTAGACTGGTGCTACATACTAAGTTCCATACGTGAGTAGGTAGTTGAACGCCTTGTCCAAAAACATCTTACTTCTGAGAGTTGAAGTCACCCTCAGTCCCTCACAGTTCCACACTGCCTGCAGAGTGAGTTTCGCACGTCTTCACCAGAGACGTTTGCCAGAGGCTTCTGAGACGCAAGTTAACAATGCAGACCTGGAGGGTATCCCCAGGTGCAGTAGAGTGGTAATCTGGGAACCTCCTGTCTCAGAATACTGCTACCTTCACCCTGCCATAAGAATGCAGCTAGTTGACAGCTGGCTTCAAGGCATGCTTCCCTGTGAGAGCTAAGGACAGGGCACAACCCTCCCGCATCCTGCTTGACTGTAGAAGGAGCTGCTAACGTCCTCATGTTAGTGGCAGGGAAAGGTTGTGAGAAAAGCATGTGGAATCGTTGTGCCTGAACCCACGTGTATCTGAGTTGAATACAGCGATTTCCAAAGTCCTTCTTCATCAGAGTGTAGCTAGGTTCCCACTCGCATGTCCGAGTGGGTAGCAGACATCTGCCTCCCATGCATACCCACTTCTGAGAGTTGAGCTTATGGCCTGTAACCCTACCTCCTGCCTGCAGCTACCTTTCGCTTCCAAAAGGCCTAGGCTCGCTGCTTCACCGAAGTGTTGGGAGAGGTAACTGGAATCTGCCGGCACAAAAGACTAGTGCCTCCAAGCTCAATCCAGCGATTTCCCAGTAATTCCTGGGGTAGACTGGTGCTACATACTAAGTTCCATATGTGAGAAGGTAGCTGAACGCCTTGTCCAAAATCATCTTACTTCTGAGAGTTGAGCTCACCCTCAGTCCCTCACAGTTCCACACTGCCTGCAGAGTGAGTTTCGCACGTCTTCACCAGAGACGTTTGCCAGAGGCTATGAGACGCAAGTTAACAATGCAGACCTGGAGGGTATCTCCAGGTGCAGTAGAGTGGTAATCTGGGAACCTCCTGTCTCAGAATACTGCTACCTTCACCCTGCCATAAGAATGCAGCTAGTTGACAGCTGGCTTCAAGGTATGCTTCCCTGTGAGAGCTAAGGACAGGGCACAACCCTCCCGCATCCTGCTTGACTGTAGAAGGAGCTGCTAACGTCCTCATGTTAGTGGCAGGGAAAGGTTGTGAGAAAAGCATGTGGAATCGTTGTGCCTGAACCCACGTGTATATGAGTTGAATACAGCGATTTCCAAAGTCCTTCTTCATCAGAGTGTAGCTAGGTTCCCACTCGCATGTCCGAGTGGGTAGCAGACATCTGCCTCCCATGCATACCCACTTCTGAGAGTTGAGCTTATGGCATGTAACCCTACCTCCTGGCTGCAGCTACCTTTCGCTTCCAAAAGGCCTAGGCTCGCTGCTTGACGCAAGTGTTGGGAGAGGTAACTGGAATCTCCCGGCACACAAGACTAGTGCCTCCAAGCTCAATCCAGCGATTTCCCAGTAATTCCTGGGGTAGACTGGTGCTACATACTAAGTTCCATATGTGAGAAGGTAGCTGAACGCCTTGTCCAAAATCATCTTACTTCTGAGAGTTGAGCTCACCCTCAGTCCCTCACAGTTCCACACTGCCTGCAGAGTGAGTTTTGCACGTCTTCACCAGAGACGTTTGCCAGAGGCTATGAGACGCAAGTTAACAATGCAGACCTGGAGGGTATCTCCAGGTGCAGTAGAGTGGTAATCTGGGAACCTCCTGTCTCAGAACACTGCTACCTTCACCCTGCCATAAGAATGCAGCTAGTTGACAGCTGGCTTCAAGGCTTGCTTCCCTGTGAGAGCTAAGGACAGGGCACAACCCTCCCGCATCCTGCTTGACTGTAGAAGGAGCTGCTAACGTCCTCATGTTAGTGGCAGGGAAAGGTTGTGAGAAAAGCATGTGGAATCGTTGTGCCTGAACCTACGTGTATCTGAGATGAATACAGCGATTTCCAAAGTCCTTCTTCATCAGAGTGTAGCTAGGTTCCCACTCGCATGTCCGAGTGGGTAGCAGACATCTGCCTCCCATGCATACCCAGTTCTGAGAGTTGAGCTTATGGCCTGTAACCCTACCTCCTGCCTGCAGCTACCTTTCACTTCCAAAAGGCCTAGGCTCGCTGCTTGACGCAAGTGTTGGGAGAGGTAACTGGAATCTCCCGGCACACTAGACTAGTGCCTCCAAGCTCAATCCAGCGATTTCCCAGTAATTCCTGGGGTAGTCTGTTGCTACATACTAAGTACCACATGTGAGAAGGTAGCTGAACGCCTTGACCAAAATCATCTTACTTCTGAGAGTTGAGCTCACCCTCAGTCCCTCACAGTTCCACACTGCCTGCAGAGTGAGTTTCGCACGTCTTCACCAGAGACGTTTGCCAGAGGCTATGAGACGCAAGTTAACAATGCAGACCTGGAGGGTATCTCCAGGTGCAGTAGAGTGGTAATCTGGGAACCTCCTGTCTCAGAATACTGCTACCTTCACCCTGCCATAAGAATGCAGCTAGTTGACAGCTGGCTTCAAGGTATGCTTCCCTGTGAGAGCTAAGGACAGGGCACAACCCTCCCGCATCCTGCTTGACTGTAGAAGGAGCTGCTAACGTCCTCATGTTAGTGGCAGGGAAAGGTTGTGAGAAAAGCATGTGGAATCGTTGTGCCTGAACCCACGTGTATATGAGTTGAATACAGCGATTTCCAAAGTCCTTCTTCATCAGAGTGTAGCTAGGTTCCCACTCGCATGTCCGAGTGGGTAGCAGACATCTGCCTCCCATGCATACCCACTTCTGAGAGTTGAGCTTATGGCCTGTAACCCTACCTCCTGCCTGCAGCTACCTTTCGCTTCCAAAAGGCCTAGGCTCGCTGCTTCACCGAAGTGTTGGGAGAGGTAACTGGAATCTGCCGGCACACAAGACTAGTGCCTCCAAGCTCAATCCAGCGATTTCCCAGTAATTCCTGGGGTAGACTGGTGCTACATACTAAGTTCCATATGTGAGAAGGTAGCTGAACGCCTTGTCCAAAATCATCTTACTTCTGAGAGTTGAGCTCACCCTCAGTCCCTCACAGTTCCACACTGCCTGCAGAGTGAGTTTCGCACGTCTTCACCAGAGACGTTTGCCAGAGGCTTCTGAGACGCAAGTTAACAATGCAGACCTGGAGGGTATCTCCAGGTGCAGTAGAGTGGTAATCTGGGAACTTCCTGTCTCAGAACACTGCTACCTTCACCCTGCCATAAGAATGCAGCTCGTTGACAGCTGGCTTCAAGGCTTGCTTCCCTGTGAGAGCTAAGGACAGGGCACAACCCTCCCGCATCCTGCTTGACTGTAGAAGGAGCTGCTAACGTCCTCATGTTAGTGGCAGGGAAAGGTTGTGAGAAAAGCATGTGGAATCGTTGTGCCTGAAACTACGTGTATCTGAGATGAATACAGCGATTTCCAAAGTCCTTCTTCATCAGAGTGTAGCTAGGTTCCCACTCGCATGTCCGAGTGGGTAGCAGACATCTGCCTCCCATGCATACCCAGTTCTGAGAGTTGAGCTTATGGCCTGTAACCCTACCTCCTGCCTGCAGCTACCTTTCGCTTCCAAAAGGCCTAGGCTCGTTGCTTGACGCAAGTGTTGGGAGAGGTAACTGGAATCTCCCGGCACACAAGACTAGTGCCTCCAAGCTCAATCCAGCGATTTCCCAGTAATTCCTGGGGTAGTCTGTTGCTACATACTAAGTTCCATATGTGAGAAGGTAGCTGAACGCCTTGACCAAAATCATCTTACTTCTGAGAGTTGAGCTCACCCTCAGTCCCTCACAGTTCCACACTGCCTGCAGAGTGAGTTTCGCACGTCTTCACCAGAGACGTTTGCGAGAGGCTATGAGACGCAAGTTAACAATGCAGACCTGGAGGGTATCTCCAGGTGCAGTAGAGTGGTAATCTGGGAACCTCCTGTCTCAGAATACTGCTACCTTCACCCTGCCATAAGAATGCAGCTAGTTGACAGCTGGCTTCAAGGTATGCTTCCCTGTGAGAGCTAAGGACAGGGCACAACCCTCCCGCATCCTGCTTGACTGTAGAAGGAGCTGCTAACGTCCTCATGTTAGTGGCAGGGAAAGGTTGTGAGAAAAGCATGTGGAATCGTTGTGCCTGAACCCACGTGTATATGAGTTGAATACAGCGATTTCCAAAGTCCTTCTTCATCAGAGTGTAGCTAGGTTCCCACTCGCATGTCCGAGTGGGTAGCAGACATCTGCCTCCCATGCATACCCACTTCTGAGAGTTGAGCTTATGGCCTGTAACCCTACCTCCTGCCTGCAGCTACCTTTCGCTTCCAAAAGGCCTAGGCTCGCTGCTTCACCGAAGTGTTGGGAGAGGTAACTGGAATCTGCCGGCACACAAGACTAGTGCCTCCAAGCTCAATCCAGCGATTTCCCAGTAATTCCTGGGTTAGTCTGTTGCTACATACTAAGTTCCATATGTGAGAAGGTAGCTGAACGCCTTGTCCAAAATCATCTTACTTCTGAGAGTTGAGCTCACCCTCAGTCCCTCACAGTTCCACACTGCCTGCAGAGTGAGTTTCGCACGTCTTCACCAGAGACGTTTGCCAGAGGCTTCTGAGACGCAAGTTAACAATGCAGACCTGGAGGGTATCTCCAGGTGCAGTACAGTGGTAATCTGGGAACCTCCTGTCTCAGAATACTGCTATCTTCACCCTGCCATAAGAATGCAGCTAGTTGACAGCTGGCTTCAAGGCTTGCTTCCCTGTGAGAGCTAAGGACAGGGCACAACCCTCCCGCATCCTGCTTGACTGTAGAAGGAGCTGCTAACGTCCTCATGTTAGTGGCAGGGAAAGGTTGTGAGAAAAGCATGTGGAATCGTTGTGCCTGAACCCACGTGTATCTGAGATGAATACAGCGATTTCCAAAGTCCTTCTTCATCAGAGTGTAGCTAGGTTCCCACTCGCATGTCCGAGTGGGTAGCAGACATCTGCCTCCCATGCATACCCACTTCTGAGAGTTGAGCTTATGGCCTGTAACCCTACCTCCTGCCTGCAGCTACCTTTCGCTTCCAAAAGGCCTAGGCTCGCTGCTTGACGCAAGTGTTGGGAGAGGTAACTGGAATCTCCCGGCACACAAGACTAGTGCCTCCAAGCTCAATCCAGCGATTTCCCAGTAATTCCTGGGGTAGTCTGTTGCTACATACTAAGTTCCATATGTGAGAAGGTAGCTGAACGCCTTGTCCAAAATCATTTTACTTCTGAGAGATGAGCTCACCCTCAGTCCCTCACAGTTCCACACTGCCTGCAGAGTGAGTTTCGCACGTCTTCAACAGAGACGTTTTCCAGAGGCTTCTGAGACGCAAGTTAACAATGCAGACCTGGAGGGTATCTCCAGGTGCAGTAGAGTGGTAATTTGGGAACCTCCTGTCTCAGAATACTGCTACCTTCACCCTGCCATAAGAATGCAGCTAGTTGACAGCTGGCTTCAAGGCTTGCTTCCCTGTGAGAGCTAAGGACAGGGCACAACCCTCCCGCATCCTGCTTGACTGTAGAAGGAGCTGCTAACGTCCTCATGTTAGTGGCAGGGAAAGGTTGTGAGAAAAGCATGTGGAATCGTTGTGCCTGAACCCACGTGTATCTGAGTTGAATACAGCGATTTCCAAAGTCCTTCTTCATCAGAGTGTAGCTAGGTTCCCACTCGCATGTCCGAGTGGGTAGCAGACATCTGCCTCCCATGCATACCCACTTCTGAGAGTTGAGCTTATGGCCTGTAACCCTACCTCCTGCCTGCAGCTACCTTTCGCTTCCAAAAGGCCTAGGCTCGCTGCTTCACCGAAGTGTTGGGAGAGGTAACTGGGATCTGCCGGCACACAAGACTAGTGCTTCCAAGCTCAATCCAGCGATTTCCCAGTAATTCCTGGGGTAGACTGGTGCTACATACTAAGTTCCATATGTGAGAAGGTAGCTGAACGCCTTGTCCAAAATCATCTTTCTTCTGAGAGTTGAGCTCACCCTCAGTCCCTCACAGTTCCACACTGCCTGCTGAGTGAGTTTCGCACGTCTTCATCAGAGACGTTTGCCAGAGGCTATGAGACGCAAGTTAACAATGCAGACCTGGAGGGTATCTCCAGGTGCAGTAGAGTGGTAATCTGGGAACCTCCTGTCTCAGAATACTGCTACCTTCACCCTGCCATAAGAATGCAGCTAGTTGACAGCTGGCTTCAAGGCTTGCTTCCCTGTGAGAGCTAAGGACAGGGCACAACCCTCCCGCATCCTGCTTGACTGTAGAAGGAGCTGCTAACGTCCTCATGTTAGTGGCAGGGAAAGGTTGTGAGAAAAGCATGTGGAATCGTTGTGCCTGAACCCACGTGTATCTGAGTTGAATACAGCGATTTCCAAAGTCCTTCTTCATCAGAGTGTAGCTAGGTTCCCACTCGCATGTCCGAGTGGGTAGCAGACATCTGCCTCCCATGCATACCCACTTCTGAGAGTTGAGCTTATGGCCTGTAACCCTATCTCCTGCCTGCAGCTACCTTTCGCTTCCAAAAGGCCTAGGCTCGCTGCTTGACGCAAGTGTTGGGAGAGGTAACTGGAATCTGCCGGCACACAAGACGAGTGCCTCCAAGCTCAATCCAGCGATTTCCCAGTAATTCCTGGGGTAGACTGGTGCTACATACTAAGTTCCATATGTGAGAAGGTAGCTGAACGCCTTGTCCAAAATCATCTTACTTCTGAGAGTTGAGCTCACCCTCAGTCCCTCACAGTTCCACACTGCCTGCAGAGTGAGTTTCGCACGTCTTCAATAGAGACGTTTGCCAGAGGCTTCTGAGACGCAAGTTAACAATGCAGACCTGGAGGGTATCTCCAGGTGCAGTAGAGTGGTAATCTGGGAACCTCCTGTCTCAGAATACTGCTACCTTCACCCTGCCATAAGAATGCAGCTAGTTGACAGCTGGCTTCAAGGCTTGCTTCCCTGTGAGAGCTAAGGACAGGGCACAACCCTCCCGCATCCTGCTTGACTGTAGAAGGAGCTGCTAACGTCCTCATGTTAGTGGCAGGGAAAGGTTGTGAGAAAAGCATGTGGAATCGTTGTGCCTGAACCCACCTGTATCTGAGTTGAATTCAGCGATTTCCAAATTCCTTCTTCATCAGAGTGTAGCTAGGTTCCCACTCGCATGTCCGAGTGGGTAGCAGACATCTGCCTCCCATGCATACCCACTTCTGAGAGTTGAGCTTATGGCCTGTAACCCTACCTCCTGCCTGCAGCTACCTTTTGCTTCCAAAAGGCCTAGGCTCGCTGCTTCACCGAAGTGTTGGGAGAGGTAACTGGAATCTGCCGGCACACAAGACGAGTGCCTCCAAGCTCAATCAAGCGATTTCCTAGTAATTCCTGGGGTAGACTGGTGCTACATACTAAGTTCCATACGTGAGTAGGTAGTTGAACGCCTTGTCCAAAAACATCTTACTTCTGAGAGTTGAGCTCACCCTCAGTCCCTCACAGTTCCACACTGCCTGCAGAGTGAGTTTCGCACGTCTTCAACAGAGACGTTTGCCAGAGGCTTCTGAGACGCAAGTTAACAATGCAGACCTGGAGGGTATCTCCAGGTGCAGTAGAGTGGTAATCTGGGAACCTCCTGTCTCAGAATAATGCTACCTTCACCCTGCCATAAGAATGCAGCTAGTTGACAGCTGGCTTCAAGGCATGCTTCCCTGTGAGAGCTAAGGACAGGGCACAACCTTCCCGCATCCTGCTTGACTGTAGGAGCTGCTAACGTCTTCATGTTAGTGGCAGGGAAAGGTTGTGAGAAAAACATGTGGAATCGTTGTGCCTGAACCCACGTGTATCTGAGTTGAATACAGCGATTTCCAAAGTCCTTCTTCATCAGAGTGTAGCTAGGTTCCCACTCGCATGTCCGAGTGGGTAGCAGACATCTGCCTCCCATGCATACCCACTTCTGAGAGTTGAGCTTATGGCCTGTAACCCTACCTCCTGCCTGCAGCTACCTTTCGCTTCCAAAAGGCCTAGGCTCGCTGCTTCACCGAAGTGTTGGGAGAGGTAACTGGAATCTCCCGGCACACAAGACTAGTGCCTCCAAGCTCAATCCAGCGATTTCCCAGTAATTCCTGGGGTAGACTGGTGCTACATACTAAGTTCCATATGTGAGAAGGTAGCTGAACGCCTTGTCCAAAATCATCTTACTTCTGAGAGTTGAGCTCACCCTCAGTCCCTCACAGTTCCACACTGCCTGCAGAGTGAGTTTCCCACGTCTTCACCAGAGACTTTTGCCAGAGGCCTCTGAGACGCAAGTTAACAATGCAGACCTGGACGGTATCTCCAGGTGCCGGAGAGTGGCAATCTGGGACCCTCCTTACTCAGAATACTGCTACCTTCACATTGTCATAAGAATGCAGCTAGTTGAGAGCTGGCTTCTAGGCATGCTTCCCTGTAAGAGCTGAGGACAGGGCAGGACCCTCCCGCATCCTGCCTGACTGTAGACTTACCTGCTAACCTCCTTCTGTTAGGGGCTGGGATAGTTTGTGGGAAAAGCATGTGTAAGCATTGGGCCTGAACTCCCGTGTATCTGAGTTGAATACAGCGATTTCCAACATCCTTCTTTAATAGGAGTGTAGCT
Organism: Canis lupus baileyi; assembly: GCF_048164855.1. Classification (NCBI taxonomy): domain Eukaryota; kingdom Metazoa; phylum Chordata; class Mammalia; order Carnivora; family Canidae; genus Canis; species Canis lupus. The sequence continues at coordinate 420,829 of NW_027326426.1, read as the reverse complement.
AGGTTCCAACTCCCATGTCCGAGTGGGTAGCAGACATCTGCCTCCCATGCATACCCACTTCTGAGAGTTGAGCTTATGGCCTGTAACCCTACCTCCTGCCTGCAGCTACCTTTCGCTTCCAAAAGGCCTTGGCTCGCTGCTTCACCGAAGTGTTGGGAGAGGTAACTGGAATCTCCCGGCACACAAGACTAGTGCCTCCAAGCTCAATCCAGCGATTTCCCAGTAATTCCTGGGGTAGACTGGTGCTACATACTAAGTTCCATATGTGAGAAGGTAGCTGAACGCCTTGTCCAAAATCATCTTACTTCTGACAGTTGAGCTCACCCTCAGTCCCTCACAGTTCCACACTGCCTGCAGAGTGAGTTACGCACGTCTTCACCAGAGACGTTTGCCAGAGGCTATGAGACGCAAGTTAACAATGCACACCTGGACGGTATCTCCAGGTGCCGGAGAGTGGCAATCTGGGACCCTCCTTACTCAGTATACTGCTACCTTCACACTGTCATAAGAATGCAGCTAGTTGAGAGCTGGCTTCTAGGCATGCTTCCCTGTGAGTGTTGAGGACAGGGCAGAACCCTCCCGCATCCTGCCTGACTGTAGACGTACCTGCTAACCTCCTTATGTTAGCGGCTGGGATAGGTTGTGTGAAAAGCATGTGTAAGCATTGGGCCTGAACTCCCGTGTATCTGAGTTGAATACAGCGATTTCCAAAGTCCTTCTTCATCAGAGTGTAGCTAGGTTCCCACTCGCATGTCCGAGTGGGTAGCAGACATCTGCCTCCCATGCATACCCACTTCTGAGAGTTGAGCTTATGGCCTGTAACCCTACCTCCTGCCTGCGGCTACCTTTCGCTTCCAAAAGGCCTAGGCTCGCTGCTTCACCAAAGTGTTGGGAGAGGTAACTGGAATCTCCCGGCACACAAGACTAGTGCCTCCAAGCTCAATCCAGCGATTTCCCAGTAATTCCTGGGGTAGACTGGTGCTACATACTAAGTTCCATATGTGAGAAGGTAGCTGAACGCCTTGTCCAAAATCATCTTACTGCTGAGAGTTGAGCTAACCCTCAGTCCCTCACAGTTCCACAGTGCCTGTAGAGTGAGTTTCGCACGTCTTCACCAGAGACGTTTGCCAGAGGCTATGAGACGCAAGTTAACAATGCAGACCTGGACGGTGTCTCCAGGTGCAGTAGAGTGGTAATCTGGGAACCTCCTGTCTCAGAATACTGCTACCTTCACCCTGCCATAAGAATGCAGCTAGTTGACAGCTGGCTTCAAGGCATGCTTCCCTGTGAGAGCTAAGGACAGGGCACAACCCTCCCGCATCCTGCTTGAGTGTAGAAGGAGCTGCTAACGTCCTCATGTTAGTGGCAGGGAAAGGTTGTGAGAAAAGCATGTGGAATCGTTGTGCCTGAACTCACGTGTATCTGAGTTGAATACAGCGATTTCCAAAGTCCTTCTTCATCAGAGTGTAGCTAGGTTCCCACTCGCATGTCCGAGTGGGTAGCAGACATCTGCCTCCCATGCATACCCACTTCTGAGAGATGAGCTTATGGCCTGTAACCCTACCTCCTGCCTGCAGCTACCTTTCGTTCCCAAAAGGCCTAGGCTCGCTGCTTCACCGAAGTGTTGGGAGAGGTAACTGGAATCTGCCGGCACACAAGACTAGTGCCTCCAAGCTCCATCCAGCGATTTCCCAGTAATTCCTGGGGTAGACTGGTGCTACATACTAAGTTCCATATGAGAGAAGGTAGCTGAACGCCTTGTCCAAAGTCATCTTACTTCTGACAGTTGAGCTCACCCTCAGTCCCTCACAGTTCCACACTGCCTGCAGAGTGAGTTTCGCACGTCTTCACCAGAGACGTTTGCCAGAGGCTATGAGACGCAAGTTAACAATGCAGACCTGGACGGTATCTCCAGGTGCCGGAGAGTGGCAATCTGGGACCCTCCTTACTCAGAATACTGCTACCTTCACACTGTCATAAGAATGCAGCTAGTTGAGAGCTGGCTTCTAGGCATGCTTCCCTGTGAGAGTTGAGGACAGGGCAGAACCCTCCCGCATCCTGCCTGACTGTAGACGTACCTGCTAACCTCCTTATGTTAGCGGCTGGGATAGGTTGTGTGAAAAGCATGTGTAAGCATTGGGCCTGAACTCCCGTGTATCTGAGTTGAATACAGCGATTTCCAAAGTCCTTCTTCATCAGAGTGTAGCTAGGTTCCCACTCGCATGTCCGAGTGGGTAGCAGACATCTGCCTCCCATGCATACCCACTTCTGAGAGTTGAGCTTATGGCCTGTAACCCTACCTCCTGCCTGCAGCTACCTTTCGCTTCCAAAAGGCCTAGGCTCGCTGCTTCACCAAAGTGTTGGGAGAGGTAACTGGAATCTCCCGGCACACAAGACTAGTGCCTCCAAGCTCAATCCAGCGATTTCCCAGTAATTCCTGGGGTAGACTGGTGCTACATACTAAGTTCCATATGTGAGAAGGTAGCTGAACGCCTTGTCCAAAATCATCTTACTGCTGAGAGTTGAGCTCACCCTCAGTCCCTCACAGTTCCACACTGCCTGCAGAGTGAGTTTCCCACGTCTTCACCAGAGACTTTTGCCAGAGGCCTCTGAGACGCAAGTTAACAATGCAGACCTGGACGGTGTCTCCAGGTGCAGTAGAGTGGTAATCTGGGAACCTCCTGTCTCAGAATACTGCTACCTTCACCCTGCCATAAGAATGCAGCTAGTTGACAGCTGGCTTCAAGGTATGCTTCCCTGTGAGAGCTAAGGACAGGGCACAACCCTCCCGCATCCTGCTTGACTGTAGAAGGAGCTGCTAACGTCCTCATGTTAGTGGCAGGGAAAGGTTGTGAGAAAAGCATGTGGAATCGTTGTGCCTGAACCCACGTGTATATGAGTTGAATACAGCGATTTCCAAAGTCCTTCTTCATCAGAGTGTAGCTAGGTTCCCACTCGCATGTCCGAGTGGGTAGCAGACATCTGCCTCCCATGCATACCCACTTCTGAGAGTTGAGCTTATGGCCTGTAACCCTACCTCCTGCCTGCAGCTACCTTTCGCTTCCAAAAGGCCTAGGCTCGCTGCTTCACCGAAGTGTTGGGAGAGGTAACTGGGATCTGCCGGCACACAAGACTAGTGCCTCCAAGCTCAATCCAGCGATTTCCCAGTAATTCCTGGGTTAGTCTGTTGCTACATACTAAGTTCCATATGTGAGAAGGTAGCTGAACGCCTTGTCCAAAATCATCTTACTTCTGAGAGTTGAGCTCACCCTCAGTCCCTCACAGTTCCACACTGCCTGCAGAGTGAGTTTCGCACGTCTTCACCAGAGACGTTTGCCAGAGGCTTCTGAGACGCAAGTTAACAATGCAGACCTGGAGGGTATCTCCAGGTGCAGTACAGTGGTAATCTGGGAACCTCCTGTCTCAGAATACTGCTATCTTCACCCTGCCATAAGAATGCAGCTAGTTGACAGCTGGCTTCAAGGCTTGCTTCCCTGTGAGAGCTAAGGACAGGGCACAACCCTCCCGCATCCTGCTTGACTGTAGAAGGAGCTGCTAACGTCCTCATGTTAGTGGCAGGGAAAGGTTGTGAGAAAAGCATGTGGAATCGTTGTGCCTGAACCCACGTGTATCTGAGATGAATACAGCGATTTCCAAAGTCCTTCTTCATCAGAGTGTAGCTAGGTTCCCACTCGCATGTCCGAGTGGGTAGCAGACATCTGCCTCCCATGCATACCCACTTCTGAGAGTTGAGCTTATGGCCTGTAACCCTACCTCCTGCCTGCAGCTACCTTTCGCTTCCAAAAGGCCTAGGCTCGCTGCTTGACGCAAGTGTTGGGAGAGGTAACTGGAATCTCCCGGCACACAAGACTAGTGCCTCCAAGCTCAATCCAGCGATTTCCCAGTAATTCCTGGGGTAGTCTGTTGCTACATACTAAGTTCCATATGTGAGAAGGTAGCTGAACGCCTTGTCCAAAATCATTTTACTTCTGAGAGATGAGCTCACCCTCAGTCCCTCACAGTTCCACACTGCCTGCAGAGTGAGTTTCGCACGTCTTCAACAGAGACGTTTTCCAGAGGCTTCTGAGACGCAAGTTAACAATGCAGACCTGGAGGGTATCTCCAGGTGCAGTAGAGTGGTAATTTGGGAACCTCCTGTCTCAGAATACTGCTACCTTCACCCTGCCATAAGAATGCAGCTAGTTGACAGCTGGCTTCAAGGCTTGCTTCCCTGTGAGAGCTAAGGACAGGGCACAACCCTCCCGCATCCTGCTTGACTGTAGAAGGAGCTGCTAACGTCCTCATGTTAGTGGCAGGGAAAGGTTGTGAGAAAAGCATGTGGAATCGTTGTGCCTGAACCCACGTGTATCTGAGTTGAATACAGCGATTTCCAAAGTCCTTCTTCATCAGAGTGTAGCTAGGTTCCCACTCGCATGTCCGAGTGGGTAGCAGACATCTGCCTCCCATGCATACCCACTTCTGAGAGTTGAGCTTATGGCCTGTAACCCTACCTCCTGCCTGCAGCTACCTTTCGCTTCCAAAAGGCCTAGGCTCGCTGCTTCACCGAAGTGTTGGGAGAGGTAACTGGGATCTGCCGGCACACAAGACTAGTGCTTCCAAGCTCAATCCAGCGATTTCCCAGTAATTCCTGGGGTAGACTGGTGCTACATACTAAGTTCCATATGTGAGAAGGTAGCTGAACGCCTTGTCCAAAATCATCTTTCTTCTGAGAGTTGAGCTCACCCTCAGTCCCTCACAGTTCCACACTGCCTGCTGAGTGAGTTTCGCACGTCTTCATCAGAGACGTTTGCCAGAGGCTATGAGACGCAAGTTAACAATGCAGACCTGGAGGGTATCTCCAGGTGCAGTAGAGTGGTAATCTGGGAACCTCCTGTCTCAGAATACTGCTACCTTCACCCTGCCATAAGAATGCAGCTAGTTGACAGCTGGCTTCAAGGCTTGCTTCCCTGTGAGAGCTAAGGACAGGGCACAACCCTCCCGCATCCTGCTTGACTGTAGAAGGAGCTGCTAACGTCCTCATGTTAGTGGCAGGGAAAGGTTGTGAGAAAAGCATGTGGAATCGTTGTGCCTGAACCCACGTGTATCTGAGTTGAATACAGCGATTTCCAAAGTCCTTCTTCATCAGAGTGTAGCTAGGTTCCCACTCGCATGTCCGAGTGGGTAGCAGACATCTGCCTCCCATGCATACCCACTTCTGAGAGTTGAGCTTATGGCCTGTAACCCTATCTCCTGCCTGCAGCTACCTTTCGCTTCCAAAAGGCCTAGGCTCGCTGCTTGACGCAAGTGTTGGGAGAGGTAACTGGAATCTGCCGGCACACAAGACGAGTGCCTCCAAGCTCAATCCAGCGATTTCCCAGTAATTCCTGGGGTAGACTGGTGCTACATACTAAGTTCCATATGTGAGAAGGTAGCTGAACGCCTTGTCCAAAATCATCTTACTTCTGAGAGTTGAGCTCACCCTCAGTCCCTCACAGTTCCACACTGCCTGCAGAGTGAGTTTCGCACGTCTTCAATAGAGACGTTTGCCAGAGGCTTCTGAGACGCAAGTTAACAATGCAGACCTGGAGGGTATCTCCAGGTGCAGTAGAGTGGTAATCTGGGAACCTCCTGTCTCAGAATACTGCTACCTTCACCCTGCCATAAGAATGCAGCTAGTTGACAGCTGGCTTCAAGGCTTGCTTCCCTGTGAGAGCTAAGGACAGGGCACAACCCTCCCGCATCCTGCTTGACTGTAGAAGGAGCTGCTAACGTCCTCATGTTAGTGTCAGGGAAAGGTTGTGAGAAAAGCATGTGGAATCGTTGTGCCTGAACCCACCTGTATCTGAGTTGAATTCAGCGATTTCCAAATTCCTTCTTCATCAGAGTGTAGCTAGGTTCCCACTCGCATGTCCGAGTGGGTAGCAGACATCTGCCTCCCATGCATACCCACTTCTGAGAGTTGAGCTTATGGCCTGTAACCCTACCTCCTGCCTGCAGCTACCTTTTGCTTCCAAAAGGCCTAGGCTCGCTGCTTCACCGAAGTGTTGGGAGAGGTAACTGGAATCTGCCGGCACACAAGACGAGTGCCTCCAAGCTCAATCAAGCGATTTCCTAGTAATTCCTGGGGTAGACTGGTGCTACATACTAAGTTCCATACGTGAGTAGGTAGTTGAACGCCTTGTCCAAAAACATCTTACTTCTGAGAGTTGAGCTCACCCTCAGTCCCTAACAGTTCCACACTGCCTGCAGAGTGAGTTTCGCACGTCTTCAACAGAGACGTTTGCCAGAGGCTTCTGAGACGCAAGTTAACAATGCAGACCTGGAGGGTATCTCCAGGTGCAGTAGAGTGGTAATCTGGGAACCTCCTGTCTCAGAATACTGCTACCTTCACCCTGCCATAAGAATGCAGCTAGTTGACAGCTGGCTTCAAGGCATGCTTCCCTGTGAGAGCTAAGGACAGGGCACAACCTTCCCGCATCCTGCTTGACTGTAGGAGCTGCTAACGTCTTCATGTTAGTGGCAGGGAAAGGTTGTGAGAAAAACATGTGGAATCGTTGTGCCTGAACCCACGTGTATCTGAGTTGAATACAGCGATTTCCAAAGTCCTTCTTCATCAGAGTGTAGCTAGGTTCCCACTCGCATGTCCGAGTGGGTAGCAGACATCTGCCTCCCATGCATACCCACTTCTGAGAGTTGATCTTATGGCCTGTAACCCTACCTCCTGCCTGCAGCTACCTTTCGCTTCCAAAAGGCCTAGGCTCGCTGCTTCACCGAAGTGTTGGGAGAGGTAACTGGAATCTGCCGGCACACAAGACTAGTGCCTCCAAGCTCAATCCAGCGATTTCCCAGTAATTCCTGGGGTAGACTGGTGCTACATACTAAGTTCCATATGTGAGAAGGTAGCTGAACGCCTTGTCCAAAATCATCTTACTTCTGAGAGTTGAGCTCACCCTCAGTCCCTCACAGTTCCACACTGCCTGCAGAGTGAGTTTCCCACGTCTTCACCAGAGACTTTTGCCAGAGGCCTCTGAGACGCAAGTTAACAATGCAGACCTGGACGGTATCTCCAGGTGCCGGAGAGTGGCAATCTGGGACCCTCCTTACTCAGTATACTGCTACCTTCACACTGTCATAAGAATGCAGCTAGTTGAGAGCTGGCTTCTAGGCATGCTTCCCTGTGAGTGTTGAGGACAGGGCAGAACCCTCCCGCATCCTGCCTGACTGTAGACGTACCTGCTAACCTCCTTATGTTAGCGGCTGGGATAGGTTGTGTGAAAAGCATGTGTAAGCATTGGGCCTGAACTCCCGTGTATCTGAGTTGAATACAGCGATTTCCAAAGTCCTTCTTCATCAGAGTGTAGCTAGGTTCCCACTCGCATGTCCGAGTGGGTAGCAGACATCTGCCTCCCATGCATACCCACTTCTGAGAGTTGAGCTTATGGCCTGTAACCCTACCTCCTGCCTGCAGCTACCTTTCGCTTCCAAAAGGCCTAGGCTCGCTGCTTCACCAAAGTGTTGGGAGAGGTAACTGGAATCTCCCGGCACACAAGACTAGTGCCTCCAAGCTCAATCCAGCGATTTCCCAGTAATTCCTGGGGTAGACTGGTGCTACATACTAAGTTCCATATGTGAGAAGGTAGCTGAACGCCTTGTCCAAAATCATCTTACTGCTGAGAGTTGAGCTAACCCTCAGTCCCTCACAGTTCCACAGTGCCTGTAGAGTGAGTTTCGCACGTCTTCACCAGAGACGTTTGCCAGAGGCTATGAGACGCAAGTTAACAATGCAGACCTGGACGGTGTCTCCAGGTGCAGTAGAGTGGTAATCTGGGAACCTCCTGTCTCAGAATACTGCTACCTTCACCCTGCCATAAGAATGCAGCTAGTTGACAGCTGGCTTCAAGGCATGCTTCCCTGTGAGAGCTAAGGACAGGGCACAACCCTCCCGCATCCTGCTTGACTGTAGAAGGAGCTGCTAACGTCCTCATGTTAGTGGCAGGGAAAGGTTGTGAGAAAAGCATGTGGAATCGTTGTGCCTGAACTCACGTGTATCTGAGTTGAATACAGCGATTTCCAAAGTCCTTCTTCATCAGAGTGTAGCTAGGTTCCCACTCGCATGTCCGAGTGGGTAGCAGACATCTGCCTCCCATGCATACCCACTTCTGAGAGATGAGCTTATGGCCTGTAACCCTACCTCCTGCCTGCAGCTACCTTTCGTTCCCAAAAGGCCTAGGCTCGCTGCTTCACCGAAGTGTTGGGAGAGGTAACTGGAATCTGCCGGCACACAAGACTAGTGCCTCCAAGCTCCATCCAGCGATTTCCCAGTAATTCCTGGGGTAGACTGGTGCTACATACTAAGTTCCATATGAGAGAAGGTAGCTGAACGCCTTGTCCAAAGTCATCTTACTTCTGACAGTTGAGCTCACCCTCAGTCCCTCACAGTTCCACACTGCCTGCAGAGTGAGTTTCGCACGTCTTCACCAGAGACGTTTGCCAGAGGCTATGAGACGCAAGTTAACAATGCAGACCTGGACGGTATCTCCAGGTGCCGGAGAGTGGCAATCTGGGACCCTCCTTACTCAGAATACTGCTACCTTCACACTGTCATAAGAATGCAGCTAGTTGAGAGCTGGCTTCTAGGCATGCTTCCCTGTGAGAGTTGAGGACAGGGCAGAACCCTCCCGCATCCTGCCTGACTGTAGACGTACCTGCTAACCTCCTTATGTTAGCGGCTGGGATAGGTTGTGTGAAAAGCATGTGTAAGCATTGGGCCTGAACTCCCGTGTATCTGAGTTGAATACAGCGATTTCCAAAGTCCTTCTTCATCAGAGTGTAGCTAGGTTCCCACTCGCATGTCCGAGTGGGTAGCAGACATCTGCCTCCCATGCATACCCACTTCTGAGAGTTGAGCTTATGGCCTGTAACCCTACCTCCTGCCTGCAGCTACCTTTCGCTTCCAAAAGGCCTAGGCTCGCTGCTTCACCAAAGTGTTGGGAGAGGTAACTGGAATCTCCCGGCACACAAGACTAGTGCCTCCAAGCTTAATCCAGCGATTTCCCAGTAATTCCTGGGGTAGACTGGTGCTACATACTAAGTTCCATATGTGAGAAGGTAGCTGAACGCCTTGTCCAAAATCATCTTACTGCTGAGAGTTGAGCTCACCCTCAGTCCCTCACAGTTCCACACTGCCTGCAGAGTGAGTTTCCCACGTCTTCACCAGAGACTTTTGCCAGAGGCCTCTGAGACGCAAGTTAACAATGCAGACCTGGACGGTGTCTCCAGGTGCAGTAGAGTGGTAATCTGGGAACCTCCTGTCTCAGAATACTGCTACCTTCACCCTGCCATAAGAATGCAGCTAGGTGACACCTGGCTTCAAGGCATGCTTCCCTGTGAGAGCTAAGGAGAGGGCAGAACCCTCCCGCATCCTGCTTGACTGTAGAAGGAGCTGCTAACGTCCTCATGTTAGTGGCAGGGAAAGGTTGTGAGAAAAGCATGTGGAATCGTTGTGCCTGAACCCACGTGTATCTGAGTTGAATACAGCGATTTCCAAAGTCCTTCTTCATCAGAGTGTAGCTAGGTTCCCACTCGCATGTCCGAGTGGGTAGCAGACATCTGCCTCCCATGCATACACACTTCTGAGAGTTGAGCTCATGGCCTGTAACCCTACATCCTGCCTGCCGCTACCTTTCGCTTCCAAAAGGCCTAGGCTCGCTGCTTCACCAAAGTGTTGGGAGAGGTAACTGGAATCTCCCGGCACACAAGACGAGTGCCTCCAAGCTCAATCAAGCGATTTCCTAGTGATTCCTGGGGTAGACTGGTGCTACATACTAAGTTCCATACGTGAGTAGGTAGTTGAACGCCTTGTCCAAAAACATCTTACTTCTGAGAGTTGAAGTCACCCTCAGTCCCTCACAGTTCCACACTGCCTGCAGAGTGAGTTTCGCACGTCTTCACCAGAGACGTTTGCCAGAGGCTTCTGAGACGCAAGTTAACAATGCAGACCTGGAGGGTATCCCCAGGTGCAGTAGAGTGGTAATCTGGGAACCTCCTGTCTCAGAATACTGTTACCTTCACCCTGCCATAAGAATGCAGCTAGTTGACAGCTGGCTTCAAGGCATGCTTCCCTGTGAGAGCTAAGGACAGGGCACAACCCTCCCGCATCCTGCTTGACTGTAGAAGGAGCTGCTAACGTCCTCATGTTAGTGGCAGGGAAAGGTTGTGAGAAAAGCATGTGGAATCGTTGTGCCTGAACCCACGTGTATCTGAGTTGAATACAGCGATTTCCAAAGACCTTCTTCATCAGAGTGTAGCTAGGTTCCCACTCGCATGTCCGAGTGGGTAGCAGACATCTGCCTCCCATGCATACCCACTTCTGAGAGTTGAGCTTATGGCCTGTAACCCTACCTCCTGCCTGCAGCTACCTTTCGCTTCCAAAAGGCCTAGGCTCGCTGCTTCACCGAAGTGTTGGGAGAGGTAACTGGAATCTCCCGGCACACAAGACTAGTGCCTCCAAGCTCAATCCAGCGATTTCCCAGTAATTCCTGGGGTAGACTGGTGCTACATACTAAGTTCCATATGTGAGAAGGTAGCTGAACGCCTTGTCCAAAATCATCTTACTTCTGACAGTTGAGCTAACCCTCAGTCCCTCACAGTTCCACACTGCCTGCAGAGTTAGTTTCGCACGTCTTCAACAGAGACGTTTGCCAGAGGCTATGAGACGCAAGTTAACAATGCAGACCTGGAGGGTATCTCCAGGTGCAGTAGAGTGGTAATCTGGGAACCTCCTGTCTCAGAATACTGCTACCTTCACCCTGCCATAAGAATGCAGCTAGTTGACAGCTGGCTTCAAGGCATGCTTCCCTCTGAGAGCTAAGGACAGGGCACAACCCTCCCGCATCCTGCTTGACTGTAGGAGCTGCTAACGTCCTCATGTTAGTGGCAGGGAAAGGTTGTGAGAAAAACATGTGGAATCGTTGTGCCTGAACCCACGTGTATCTGAGTTGAATACAGCGATTTCCAAAGTCCTTCTTCATCAGAGTGTAGCTAGGTTCCCACTCGCATGTCCGAGTGAGTAGCAGACATCTGCGTCCCATGCATACCCACTTCTGAGAGTTGAGCTTATGGCCTGTAACCCTACCTCCTGCCTGCCGCTACCTTTCGCTTCCAAAAGGCCTAGGCTCGCTGCTTCACCGAAGTGTTGGGAGAGGTAACTGGAATCTGCCGGCACAGAAGACTAGTGCCTCCAAGCTCAATCCAGCGATTTCCCAGTAATTCCTGGGGTAGACTGGTGCTACATACTAAGTTCCATATGTGAGAAGGTAGCTGAACGCCTTGTCCAAAATCATCTTACTGCTGAGAGTTGAGCTCACCCTCAGTCCCTCACAGTTCCATACTGCCTGCAGAGTGAGTTTCGCACGTCTTCACCAGAGACGTTTGCCAGAGGCTATGAGACGCAAGTTAACAATGCAGACCTGGAGGGTATCTCCAGGTGCAGTAGAGTGGTAATCTGGGAACCTCCTGTCTCAGAATACTGCTACCTTCACCCTGCCATAAGAATGCAGCTAGTTGACAGCTGGCTTCAAGGTATGCTTCCCTGTGAGAGCTAAGGACAGGGCACAACCCTCCCGCATCCTGCTTGACTGTAGAAGGAGCTGCTAACGTCCTCATGTTAGTGGCAGGGAAAGGTTGTGAGAAAAGCATGTGGAATCGTTGTGCCTGAACCCACGTGTATATGAGTTGAATACAGCGATTTCCAAAGTCCTTCTTCATCAGAGTGTAGCTAGGTTCCCACTCGCATGTCCGAGTGGGTAGCAGACATCTGCCTCCCATGCATACCCACTTCTGAGAGTTGAGCTTATGGCCTGTAACCCTACATCCTGCCTGCAGCTACCTTTCGCTTCCAAAAGGCCTAGGCTCGCTGCTTCACCAAAGTGTTGGGAGAGGTAACTGGAATCTCCCGGCACACAAGACGAGTGCCTCCAAGCTCAATCAAGCGATTTCCTAGTAATTCCTGGGGTAGACTGGTGCTACATACTAAGTTCCATACGTGAGTAGGTAGTTGAACGCCTTGTCCAAAAACATCTTACTTCTGAGAGTTGAAGTCACCCTCAGTCCCTCACAGTTCCACACTGCCTGCAGAGTGAGTTTCGCACGTCTTCACCAGAGACGTTTGCCACAGGCTTCTGAGACGCAAGTTAACAATGCAGACCTGGAGGGTATCTCCAGGTGCAGTAGAGTGGTAACCTGGGAACCTCCTGTCTCAGAATACTGCTACCTTGAACCTGCCATAAGAATGCAGCTAGTTGACAGCTGGCTTCAAGGCATGCTTCCCTGTGAGAGCTAAGGACAGGGCACAACCCTCCCGCATCCTGCTTGACTGTAGAAGGAGCTGCTAACGTCCTCATGTTAGTGGCAGGGAAAGGTTGTGAGAAAAGCATGTGGAATCGTTGTGCCTGAACCCACGTGTATCTGAGTTGAATACAGCGATTTCCAAAGACCTTCTTCATCAGAGTGTAGCTAGGTTCCCACTCGCATGTCCGAGTGGGTAGCAGACATCTGCCTCCCATGCATACCCACTTCTGAGAGTTGAGCTTATGGCCTGTAACCCTACCTCCTGCCTGCAGCTACCTTTCGCTTCCAAAATGCCTAGGCTCGCTGCTTCACCGAAGTGTTGGGAGAGGTAACTGGAATCTCCCGGCACACAAGACTAGTGCCTCCAAGCTCAATCCAGCGATTTCCCAGTAATTCCTGGGGTAGACTGGTGCTACATACTAAGTTCCATATGAGAGAAGGTAGCTGAATGCCTTGTCCAAAATCATCTTACTTCTGACAGTTGAGCTAACCCTCAGTCCCTCACAGTTCCACACTGCCTGCAGAGTGAGTTTCGCACGTCTTCAACAGAGACGTTTGCCAGAGGCTATGAGACGCAAGTTAACAATGCAGACCTGGCCGGTGTCTCCAGGTGCAGTAGAGTGGTAATCTGGGAACCTCCTGTCTCAGAATACTGCTACCTTCACCCTGCCATAAGAATGCAGCTAGTTGACAGCTGGCTTCAAGGCATGCTTCCCTGTGAGAGCTAAGGACAGGGCACAACCCTCCCGCATCCTGCTTGACTGTAGAAGGAGCTGCTAACGTCCTCATGTTAGTGGCAGGGAAAGGTTGAGAGAAAAGCATGTGGAATCGTTGTGCCTGAACCCACGTGTATCTGAGTTGAATACAGCGATTTCCAAAGTCCTTCTTCATCAGAGTGTAGCTAGGTTACCACTCGCATGTCCGAGTGGGTAGCAGACATCTGCCTCCCATGCATACCCACTTCTGAGAGTTGAGCTTATGGCCTGTAACCCTACCCCCTGCCTGCAGCTACCTTTCGCTTCCAAAAGGCCTAGGCTCGCTGCTTCACCGAAGTGTTGGGAGAGGTAACTGGAATTTCCCGGCACACAAGACGAGTGCCTCCAAGCTCAATCCAGCGATTTCCCAGTAATTCCTGGGGTAGACTGGTGCTACATACTAAGTTCCATATGTGAGAAGGTAGCTGAACGCCTTGTCCAAAATCATCTTACTGCTGAGAGTTGAGCTCACCCTCAGTCCCTCAGAGTTCCACACTGCCTGCAGAGTGAGTTTTGCACGTCTTCACCAGAGACGTTTGCCAGAGGCTATGAGACGCAAGTTAACAATGCAGACCTGGACGGTGTCTCCAGGTGCAGTAGAGTGGTAATCTGGGAACCTCCTGTCTCAGAATACTGCTACCTTCACCCTGCCATAAGAATGCAGCTAGTTGACAGCTGGCTTCAAGGTATGCTTCCCTGTGAGAGCTAAGGACAGAGCACAACCTTCCCGCATCCTGCTTGACTGTAGGAGCTGCTAACGTCTTCTTGTTAGTGGCAGGGAAAGGTTGTGAGAAAAGCATGTGGAATCGTTGTGCCTGAACCCACGTGTATCTGAGTTGAATACAGCGATTTCCAAAGTCCTTCTTCATCAGAGTGTAGCTAGGTTCCCACTCGCATGTCCGAGTGGGTAGCAGACATCTGCCTCCCATGCATACCCACTTCTGAGAGTTGAGCTTATGGCCTGTAACCCTACCTCCTGCCTGCAGCTACCTTTCGCTTCCAAAAGGCCTAGGCTCGCTGCTTCACCGAAGTGTTGGGAGAGGTAACTGGAATCTGCCGGCACACAAGACTAGTGCCTCCAAGCTCAATCCAGCGATTTCCCAGTAATTCCTTGGGTAGACTGGTGCTACATACTAAGTTCCATATGTGAGAAGGTAGCTGAACGCCTTGTCCAAAATCATCTTACTGCTGAGAGTTGAGCTCACCCTCAGTCCCTCACAGTTCCACACTGCCTGCTGAGTGAGTTTCGCACGTCTTCACCAGAGACGTTTGCCAGAGGCTTCTGAGACGCAAGTTAACAATGCAGACCTGGAGGGTATCTCCAGGTGCAGTAGAGTGGTAATCTGGGAACCTCCTGTCTCAGAATACTGCTACCTTCACCCTGCCATAAGAATGCAGCTAGTTGACAGCTGGCTTCAAGGTATGCTTCCCTGTGAGAGCTAAGGACAGGGCACAACCCTCCCGCATCCTGCTTGACTGTAGAAGGAGCTGCTAACGTCCTCATGTTAGTGGCAGGGAAAGGTTGTGAGAAAAGCATGTGGAATCGTTGTGCCTGAACCCACGTGTATATGAGTTGAATACAGCGATTTCCAAAGTCCTTCTTCATCAGAGTGTAGCTAGGTTCCCACTCGCATGTCCGAGTGGGTAGCAGACATCTGCCTCCCATGCATACCCACTTCTGAGAGTTGAGCTTATGGCCTGTAACCCTACATCCTGCCTGCAGCTACCTTTCGCTTCCAAAAGGCCTAGGCTCGCTGCTTCACCAAAGTGTTGGGAGAGGTAACTGGAATCTCCCGGCACACAAGACGAGTGCCTCCAAGCTCAATCAAGCGATTTCCTAGTAATTCCTGGGGTAGACTGGTGCTACATACTAAGTTCCATACGTGAGTAGGTAGTTGAACGCCTTGTCCAAAAACATCTTACTTCTGAGAGTTGAAGTCACCCTCAGTCCCTCACAGTTCCACACTGCCTGCAGAGTGAGTTTCGCACGTCTTCACCAGAGACGTTTGCCACAGGCTTCTGAGACGCAAGTTAACAATGCAGACCTGGAGGGTATCTCCAGGTGCAGTAGAGTGGTAATCTGGGAACCTCCTGTCTCAGAATACTGCTACCTTCACCCTGCCATAAGAATGCAGCTAGTTGACAGCTGGCTTCAAGGCATGCTTCCCTGTGAGAGCTAAGGACAGGGCACAACCCTCCCGCATCCTGCTTGACTGTAGAAGGAGCTGCTAACGTCCTCATGTTAGTGGCAGGGAAAGGTTGTGAGAAAAGCATGTGGAATCGTTGTGCCTGAACCCACGTGTATCTGAGTTGAATACAGCGATTTCCAAAGACCTTCTTCATCAGAGTGTAGCTAGGTTCCCACTCGCATGTCCGAGTGGGTAGCAGACATCTGCCTCCCATGCATACCCACTTCTGAGAGTTGAGCTTATGGCCTGTAACCCTACCTCCTGCCTGCAGCTACCTTTCGCTTCCAAAAGGCCTAGGCTCGCTGCTTCACCGAAGTGTTGGGAGAGGTAACTGGAATCTCCCGGCACACAAGACTAGTGCCTCCAAGCTCAATCCAGCGATTTCCCAGTAATTCCTGGGGTAGACTGGTGCTACATACTAAGTTCCATATGAGAGAAGGTAGCTGAACGCCTTGTCCAAAATCATCTTACTTCTGACAGTTGAGCTAACCCTCAGTCCCTCACAGTTCCACACTGCCTGCAGAGTGAGTTTCGCACGTCTTCAACAGAGACGTTTGCCAGAGGCTATGAGACGCAAGTTAACAATGCAGACCTGGCCGGTGTCTCCAGGTGCAGTAGAGTGGTAATCTGGGAACCTCCTGTCTCAGAATACTGCTACCTTCACCCTGCCATAAGAATGCAGCTAGTTGACAGCTGGCTTCAAGGCATGCTTCCCTGTGAGAGCGAAGGACAGGGCACAACCCTCCCGCATCCTGCTTGACTGTAGAAGGAGCTGCTAACGTCCTCATGTTAGTGGCAGGGAAAGGTTGAGAGAAAAGCATGTGGAATCGTTGTGCCTGAACCCACGTGTATCTGAGTTGAATACAGCGATTTCCAAAGTCCTTCTTCATCAGAGTGTAGCTAGGTTCCCACTCGCATGTCCGAGTGGGTAGCAGACATCTGCCTCCCATGCGTACCCACTTCTGAGAGTTGAGCTTATGGCATTATAACCCTACCTCCTGCCTGCAGCTACCTTTCGCTTCCAAAAGGCCTAGGCTCGCTGCTTCACCGAAGTGTTGGGAGAGGTAACTGGAATTTCCCGGCACACAAGACTAGTGCCTCCAAGCTCAATCCAGCGATTTCCCAGTAATTCCTGGGGTAGACTGGTGCTACATACTAAGTTCCATATGTGAGAAGGTAGCTGAACGCCTTGTCCAAAATCATCTTACTGCTGAGAGTTGAGCTCACCCTCAGTCCCTCACAGTTCCACACTGCCTGCAGAGTGAGTTTCCCACGTCTTCACCAGAGACTTTTGCCAGAGGCCTCTGAGACTCAAGTTAACAATGCAGACCTGGACGGTATCTCCAGGTGCCGGAGAGTGGCAATCTGGGACCCTCCTTACTCAGAATACTGCTACCTTCACACTGTCATAAGAATGCAGCTAGTTGAGAGCTGGCTTCTAGGCATGCTTCCCTGTGAGAGTTGAGGACAGGGCAGAACCCTCCCGCATCCTGCCTGACTGTAGACGTACCTGCTAACCTCCTTATGTTAGTGGCTGGGATAGGTTGTGGGAAAAGCATGTGTAAGCATTGGGCCTGAACTCCCGTGTATCTGAGTTGAATACAGCGATTTCCAACATCCTTCTTCAATAGGAGTGTAGCTAGGTTCCAACTCCCATGTCCGAGTGGGTAGCAGACATCTGCCTCCCATGCGTACCCACTTCTGAGAGTTGAGCTTATGGCATTATAACCCTACCTCCTGCCTGCAGCTACCTTTCGCTTCCAAAAGGCCTAGGCTCGCTGCTTGACGCAAGTGTTGGGAGAGGTAACTGGAATCTCCCGGCACACAAGACTAGTGCCTCCAAGCTCAATCCAGCGATTTCCCAGTAATTCCTGGGGTAGTCTGTTGCTACATACTAAGTTCCATATGTGAGAAGGTAGCTGAACGCCTTGTCCAAAATCATCTTACTTCTGAGAGTTGAGCTCACCCTCAGTCCCTCACAGTTCCACACTGCCTGCAGAGTGAGTTTCGCACGTCTTCACCAGAGACGTTTGCCAGAGGCTTCTGAGATGCAAGTTAACAATGCAGACCTGGAGGGTATCTCCAGGTGCAGTAGAGTGGTAATCTGGGAACCTCCTGTCTCAGAATACTGCTACCTTCACCCTGCCATAAGAATGCAGCTAGTTGACAGCTGGCTTCAAGGCATGCTTCCCTGTGAGAGCTAAGGACAGGGCACAACCCTCCCGCAACCTGCTTGACTGTAGAAGGAGCTGCTAACGTCCTCATGTTAGTGGCAGGGAAAGGTTGTGAGAAAAGCATGTGGAATCGTTGTGCCTGAACCCACGTGTATCTGAGTTGAATACAGCGATTTCCAAAGTCCTTCTTCATCAGAGTGTAGCTAGGTTCCCACTCGCATGTCCGAGAGGGTAGCAGACATCTGCCTCCCATGCATACCCACTTCTGAGAGTTGAGCTTATGGCCTGTAACCCTACCTCCTGCCTGCAGCTACCTTTCGCTTCCAAAAGGCCTAGGCTCGCTGCTTCACCAAGTGTTGGGAGAGGTAACTGGAATCTCCCGGCACACAAGACTAGTGCCTCCAAGCTCAATCCAGCGATTTCCCAGTAATTCCTGGGGTAGACTGGTGCTACATACTAAGTTCCATATGTGAGAAGGTAGCTGAACGCCTTGTCCAAAATCATCTTACTGCTGAGAGTTGAGCTCACCCTCAGTCCCTCACAGTTCCACACTGCCTGCAGAGTGAGTTTCCCACGTCTTCACCAGAGACTTTTGCCAGAGGCCTCTGAGACGCAAGTTAACAATGCAGACCTGGACGGTATCTCCAGGTGCCGGAGAGTGGCAATCTGGGACCCTCCTTACTCAGAATACTGCTACCTTCACATTGTCATAAGAATGCAGCTAGTTGAGAGCTGGCTTCTAGGCATGCTTCCCTGTGAGAGCTGAGGACAGGGCAGGACCCTCCCGCATCCTGCCTGACTGTAGACTTACCTGCTAACCTCCTTCTGTTAGGGGCTGGTATAGTTTGTGGGAAAAGCATGTGTAAGCATTGGGCCTGAACTCCCGTGTATCTGAGTTGAATACAGCGATTTCCAACATCCTTCTTTAATAGGAGTGTAGCTAGGTTCCAACTCCCATGTCCGAGTGGGTAGCAGACATCTGCCTCCCATGCATACCCACTTCTGAGAGTTGAGCTTATGGCCTGTAACCCTACCTCCTGCCTGCAGCTACCTTTCGCTTCCAAAAGGCCTTGGCTCGCTGCTTCACCGAAGTGTTGGGAGAGGTAACTGGAATCTCCCGGCACACAAGACTAGTGCCTCCAAGCTCAATCCAGCGATTTCCCAGTAATTCCTGGGGTAGACTGGTGCTACATACTAAGTTCCATATGTGAGAAGGTAGCTGAACGCCTTGTCCAAAATCATCTTACTGCTGAGAGTTGAGCTCACCCTCAGTCCCTCACAGTTCCACACTGCCTGCAGAGTGAGTTTCGCACGTCTTCACCAGAGACGTTTGCCAGAGGCTATGAGACGCAAGTTAACAATGCAGACCTGGAGGGTATCTCCAGGTGCAGTAGAGTGGTAATCTGGGAACCTCCTGTCTCAGAATACTGCTACCTTCACCCTGCCATAAGAATGCAGCTAGTTGACAGCTGGCTTCAAGGCATGCTTCCCTGTGAGAGCTAAGGACAGGGCACAACCCTGCCGCATCCTGCTTGACTGTAGAAGGAGCTGCTAACGTCCTCATGTTAGTGGCAGGGAAAGGTTGTGAGAAAAGCATGTGGAATCGTTGTGCCTGAACTCACGTGTATCTGAGTTGAATACAGCGATTTCCAAAGTCCTTCTTCATCAGAGTGTAGCTAGGTTCCCACTCGCATGTCCGAGTGGGTAGCAGACATCTGCCTCCCATGCATACCCACTTCTGAGAGTTGAGCTTATGGCCTGTAACCCTACCTCCTGCCTGCAGCTACCTTTCGCTTCCAAAAGGCCTAGGCTCGCTGTTTCACCGAAGTGTTGGGAGAGGTAACTGGAATCTGCCGGCACACAAGACTAGTGCCTCCAAGCTCAATCCAGCGATTTCCCAGTAATTCCTGGGGTAGACTGGTGCTACATACTAAGTTCCATATGTGAGAAGGTAGCTGAACGCCTTGTCCAAAATCATCTTACTGCTGAGAGTTGAGCTCACCCTCAGTCCCTCACAGTTCCACACTGCCTGCAGAGTGAGTTTCCCACGTCTTCACCAGAGACTTTTGCCAGAGGCCTCTGAGATGCAAGTTAACCATGCAGACCTGGACGGTATCTCCAGGTGACGGAGAGTGGCAATCTGGGACCCTCCTTACTCAGAATACTGCTACCTTCACACTGTCATAAGAATGCAGCTAGTTGAGAGCTGGCTTCTAGGCATGCTTCCCTGTGAGAGTTGAGGACAGGGCAGAACCCTCCCGCATCCTGCCTGACTGTAGACGTACCTGCTAACCTCCTTATGTTAGCGGCTGGGATAGGTTGTGGGAAAAGCATGTGTAAGCATTGGGCCTGAACTCCCGTGTATCTGAGTTGAATACAGCGATTTCCAACATCCTTCTTTAATAGGAGTGTAGCTAGGTTCCAACTCCCATGTCCGAGTGGGTAGCAGACATCTGCCTCCCATGCATACCCACTTCTGAGAGTTGAGCTTATGGCCTGTAACCCTACCTCCTGCCTGCAGCTACCTTTCGCTTCCAAAAGGCCTTGGCTCGCTGCTTCACCGAAGTGTTGGGAGAGGTAACTGGAATCTCCCGGCACACAAGACTAGTGCCTCCAAGCTCAATCCAGCGATTTCCCAGTAATTCCTGGGGTAGACTAGTGCTACATACTAAGTTCCATATGTGAGAAGGTAGCTGAACGCCTTGTCCAAAATCATCTTACTGCTGAGAGTTGAGCTCACCCTCAGTCCCTCACAGTTCCACACTGCCTGCAGAGTGAGTTTCGCACGTCTTCACCAGAGACGTTTGCCAGAGGCTATGAGACGCAAGTTAACAATGCAGACCTGGAGGGTATCTCCAGGTGCAGTAGAGTGGTAATCTGGGAACCTCCTGTCTCAGAATACTGCTACCTTCACCCTGCCATAAGAATGCAGCTAGTTGACAGCTGGCTTCAAGGCATGCTTCCCTGTGAGAGCTAAGGACAGGGCACAACCCTGCCGCATCCTGCTTGACTGTAGAAGGAGCTGCTAACGTCCTCATGTTAGTGGCAGGGAAAGGTTGTGAGAAAAGCATGTGGAATCGTTGTGCCTGAACTCACGTGTATCTGAGTTGAATACAGCGATTTCCAAAGTCCTTCTTCATCAGAGTGTAGCTAGGTTCCCACTCGCATGTCCGAGTGGGTAGCAGACATCTGCCTCCCATGCATACCCACTTCTGAGAGTTGAGCTTATGGCCTGTAACCCTACCTCCTGCCTGCAGCTACCTTTCGCTTCCAAAAGGCCTAGGCTCGCTGTTTCACCGAAGTGTTGGGAGAGGTAACTGGAATCTGCCGGCACACAAGACTAGTGCCTCCAAGCTCAATCCAGCGATTTCCCAGTAATTCCTGGGGTAGACTGGTGCTACATACTAAGTTCCATATGTGAGAAGGTAGCTGAACGCCTTGTCCAAAATCATCTTACTGCTGAGAGTTGAGCTCACCCTCAGTCCCTCACAGTTCCACACTGCCTGCAGAGTGAGTTTCCCACGTCTTCACCAGAGACTTTTGCCAGAGGCCTCTGAGACGCAAGTTAACCATGCAGACCTGGACGGTATCTCCAGGTGACGGAGAGTGGCAATCTGGGACCCTCCTTACTCAGAATACTGCTACCTTCACACTGTCATAAGAATGCAGCTAGTTGAGAGCTGGCTTCGAGGCATGCTTCCCTGTGAGAGTTGAGGACAGGGCAGAACCCTCCCGCATCCTGCCTGACTGTAGACGTACCTGCTAACCTCCTTATGTTAGCGGCTGAGATAGGTTGTGGGAAAAGCATGTGTAAGCATTGGGCCTGAACTCCCGTGTATCTGAGTTGAATACAGCGATTTCCAAAGTCCTTCTTCATCAGAGTGTAGCTAGGTTCCCACTCGCATGTCCGAGTGAGTAGCAGACATCTGCGTCCCATGCATACCCACTTCTGAGAGTTGAGCTTATGGCCTGTAACCCTACCTCCTGCCTGCCGTTACCTTTCGCTTCCAAAAGGTCTAGGCTCGCTGCTTCACCGAAGTGTTGGGAGAGGTAACTGGAATCTCCCGGCACACAAGACTAGTGCCTCCAAGCTCAATCCAGCGATTTCCCAGTAATTCCTGGGGTAGACTGGTGCTACATACTAAGTTCCATATGTGAGAAGGTAGCTGAACGCCTTGTCCAAAATCATCTTACTGCTGAGAGTTGAGCTCACCCTCTGTCCCTCACAGTTCCACACTGCCTGCAGAGTGAGTTTCCCACGTCTTCACCAGAGACGTTTGCCAGAGGCTATGAGACGCAAGTTAACAATGCAGACCTGGAGGGTATCTCCAGGTGCAGTAGAGTGGTAATCTGGGAACCTCCTGTCTCAGAATACTGCTACCTTCACCCTGCCATAAGAATGCAGCTAGTTGACAGCTGGCTTCAAGGCATGCTTCCCTGTGAGAGCTAAGGACAGGGCACAACCCTCCCGCATCCTGCTTGACTGTAGAAGGAGCTGCTAACGTCCTCATGTTAGTGGCAGGGAAAGGTTGTGAGAAAAGCATGTGGAATCGTTGTGCCTGATCCCACGTGTATCTGAGTTGAATACAGCGATTTCCAAAGTCCTTCTTCTTCAGAGTGTAGCTAGGTTCCCACTCGCATGTCCGAGTGGGTAGCAGACATCTGCCTCCCATGCATACCCACTTCTGAGAGTTGAGCTTATGGCCTGTAACCCTACCTCCTGCCTGCAGCTACCTTTCGCTTCCAAAAGGCCTAGGCTCGCTGCTTCACCGAAGTGTTGGGAGAGGTAACTGGAATCTCCCGGCACACAAGACTAGTGCCTCCAAGCTCAATCCAGCGTTTTCCCAGTAATTCCTGGGGTAGACTGGTGCTACATACTAAGTTCCATATGTGAGAAGGTAGCTGAACGCCTTGTCCAAAATCATCTTACTTCTGAGAGTTGAGCTCACCCTCAGTCCCTCACAGTTCCACACTGCCTGCAGAGTGAGTTTCCCACGTCTTCACCAGAGACTTTTGCCAGAGGCCTCTGAGACGCAAGTTAACAATGCAGACCTGGACGGTATCTCCAGGTGCCGGAGAGTGGCAATCTGGGACCCTCCTTACTCAGAATACTGCTACCTTCACATTGTCATAAGAATGCAGCTAGTTGAGAGCTGGCTTCTAGGCATGCTTCCCTGTGAGAGCTGAGGACAGGGCAGGACCCTCCCGCATCCTGCCTGACTGTAGACTTACCTGCTAACCTCCTTCTGTTAGGGGCTGGTATAGTTTGTGGGAAAAGCATGTGTAAGCATTGGGCCTGAACTCCCGTGTATCTGAGTTGAATACAGCGATTTCCAACATCCTTCTTTAATAGGAGTGTAGCTAGGTTCCAACTCCCATGTCCGAGTGGGTAGCAGACATCTGCCTCCCATGCATACCCACTTCTGAGAGTTGAGCTTATGGCCTGTAACCCTACCTCCTGCCTGCAGCTACCTTTCGCTTCCAAAAGGCCTTGGCTCGCTGCTTCACCGAAGTGTTGGGAGAGGTAACTGGAATCTCCCGGCACACAAGACTAGTGCCTCCAAGCTCAATCCAGCGATTTCCCAGTAATTCCTGGGGTAGACTGGTGCTACATACTAAGTTCCATATGTGAGAAGGTAGCTGAACGCCTTGTCCAAAATCATCTTACTGCTGAGAGTTGAGCTCACCCTCAGTCCCTCACAGTTCCACACTGCCTGCAGAGTGAGTTTCGCACGTCTTCACCAGAGACGTTTGCCAGAGGCTATGAGACGCAAGTTAACAATGCAGACCTGGAGGGTATCTCCAGGTGCAGTAGAGTGGTAATCTGGGAACCTCCTGTCTCAGAATACTGCTACCTTCACCCTGCCATAAGAATGCAGCTAGTTGACAGCTGGCTTCAAGGCATGCTTCCCTGTGAGAGCTAAGGACAGGGCACAACCCTGCCGCATCCTGCTTGACTGTAGAAGGAGCTGCTAACGTCCTCATGTTAGTGGCAGGGAAAGGTTGTGAGAAAAGCATGTGGAATCGTTGTGCCTGAACTCACGTGTATCTGAGTTGAATACAGCGATTTCCAAAGTCCTTCTTCATCAGAGTGTAGCTAGGTTCCCACTCGCATGTCCGAGTGGGTAGCAGACATCTGCCTCCCATGCATACCCACTTCTGAGAGTTGAGCTTATGGCCTGTAACCCTACCTCCTGCCTGCAGCTACCTTTCGTTCCTAAAAGGCCTAGGCTCGCTGCTTCACCGAAGTGTTGGGAGAGGTAACTGGAATCTGCCGGCACACAAGACTAGTGCCTCCAAGCTCAATCCAGCGATTTCCCAGTAATTCCTGGGGTAGACTGGTGCTACATACTAAGTTCCATATGAGAGAAGGTAGCTGAACGCCTTGTCCAAAGTCATCTTACTTCTGACAGTTGAGCTCACCCTCAGTCCCTCACAGTTCCACACTGCCTGCAGAGTGAGTTTCGCACGTCTTCACCAGAGACGTTTGCCAGAGGCTATGAGACGCAAGTTAACAATGCACACCTGGACGGTATCTCCAGGTGCCGGAGAGTGGCAATCTGGGACCCTCCTTACTCAGTATACTGCTACCTTCACACTGTCATAAGAATGCAGCTAGTTGAGAGCTGGCTTCTAGGCATGCTTCCCTGTGAGAGTTGAGGACAGGGCAGAACCCTCCCGCATCCTGCCTGACTGTAGACGTACCTGCTAACCTCCTTATGTTAGCGGCTGGGATAGGTTGTGTGAAAAGCATGTGTAAGCATTGGGCCTGAACTCCCGTGTATCTGAGTTGAATACAGCGATTTCCAAAGTCCTTCTTCATCAGAGTGTAGCTAGGTTCCCACTCGCATGTCCGAGTGGGTAGCAGACATCTGCCTCCCATGCATACCCAGTTCTGAGAGTTGAGCTTATGGCCTGTAAGCCTACCTCCTGCCTGCAGCTACCTTTCGCTTCCAAAAGGCCTAGGCTCGCTGCTTCACCGAAGTGTTGGGAGAGGTAACTGGGATCTGCCGGCACACAAGACTAGTGCCTCCAAGCTCAATCCAGCGATTTCCCAGTAATTCCTGGGTTAGTCTGTTGCTACATACTAAGTTCCATATGTGAGAAGGTAGCTGAACGCCTTGTCCAAAATCATCTTACTTCTGAGAGTTGAGCTCACCCTCAGTCCCTCACAGTTCCACACTGCCTGCAGAGTGAGTTTCGCACGTCTTCACCAGAGACGTTTGCCAGAGGCTTCTGAGACGCAAGTTAACAATGCAGACCTGGAGGGTATCTCCAGGTGCAGTAGAGTGGTAATCTGGGAACCTCCTGTCTCAGAATACTGCTACCTTCACCCTGCCATAAGAATGCAGCTAGTTGACAGCTGGCTTCAAGGCTTGCTTCCCTGTGAGAGCTAAGGACAGGGCACAACCCTCCCGCATCCTGCTTGACTGTAGAATGAGCTGCTAACGTCCTCATGTTAGTGGCAGGGAAAGGTTGTGAGAAAAGCATGTGGAATCGTTGTGCCTGAACCCACGTGTATCTGAGTTGAATACAGCGATTTCCAAAGTCCTTCTTCATCAGAGTGTAGCTAGGTTCCCACTCGCATGTCCGAGTGGGTAGCAGACATCTGCCTCCCATGCATACCCACTTCTGAGAGTTGAGCTTATGGCCTGTAACCCTACCTCCTGCCTGCAGCTACCTTTCGCTTCCAAAAGGCCTAGGCTCGCTGCTTGACGCAAGTGTTGGGAGAGGTAACTGGAATCTGCCGGCACACAAGACGAGTGCCTCCAAGCTCAATCCAGCGATTTCCCAGTAATTCCTGGGGTAGACTGGTGCTACATACTAAGTTCCATATGTGAGAAGGTAGCTGAACGCCTTGTCCAAAATCATCTTACTTCTGAGAGTTGAGCTCACCCTCAGTCCCTCACAGTTCCACACTGCCTGCAGAGTGAGTTTCGCACGTCTTCAATAGAGACGTTTGCCAGAGGCTTCTGAGACGCAAGTTAACAATGCAGACCTGGAGGGTATCTCCAGGTGCAGTAGAGTGGTAATCTGGGAACCTCCTGTCTCAGAATACTGCTACCTTCACCCTGCCATAAGAATGCAGCTAGTTGACAGCTGGCTTCAAGGCTTGCTTCCCTGTGAGAGCTAAGGACAGGGCACAACCCTCCCGCATCCTGCTTGACTGTAGAAGGAGCTGCTAACGTCCTCATGTTAGTGGCAGGGAAAGGTTGTGAGAAAAGCATGTGGAATCGTGCCTGAACCCACCTGTATCTGAGTTGAATTCAGCGATTTCCAAATTCCTTCTTCATCAGAGTGTAGCTAGGTTCCCACTCGCATGTCCGAGTGGGTAGCAGACATCTGCCTCCCATGCATACCCACTTCTGAGAGTTGAGCTTATGGCCTGTAACCCTACCTCCTGCCTGCAGCTACGTTTTGCTTCCAAAAGGCCTAGGCTCGCTGCTTCACCGAAGTGTTGGGAGAGGTAACTGGAATCTGCCGGCACACAAGACGAGTGCCTCCAAGCTCAATCAAGTGATTTCCTAGTAATTCCTGGGGTACACTGGTGCTACATACTAAGTTCCATACGTGAGTAGGTAGTTGAACGCCTTGTCCAAAAACATCTTACTTCTGAGAGTTGAGCTCACCTTCAGTCCCTCACAGTTCCACACTGCCTGCAGAGTGTGTTTCACTCGTCTTCAACAGAGACGTTTGCCAGAGGCTTCTGAGACGCAAGTTAACAATGCAGACCTGGAGGGTATCTCCAGGTGCAGTAGAGTGGTAATCTGGGAACCTCCTGTCTCAGAATACTGCTACCTTCACACTGCCATAAGAATGCAGCTAGTTGACAGCTGGCTTCAAGGCATGCTTCCCTGTGAGAGCTAAGGACAGGGCACAACCTTCCCGCATCCTGCTTGACTGTAGGAGCTGCTAACGTCTTCATGTTAGTGGCAGGGAAAGGTTGTGAGAAAAACATGTGGAATCGTTGTGCCTGAACCCACGTGTATCTGAGTTGAATACAGCGATTTCCAAAGTCCTTCTTCATCAGAGTGTAGCTAGGTTCCCACTCGCATGTCCGAGTGGGTAGCAGACATCTGCCTCCCATGCATACCCACTTCTGAGAGTTGAGCTTATGGCCTGTAACCCTACCTCCTGCCTGCAGCTACCTTTCGCTTCCAAAAGGCCTAGGCTCGCTGCTTCACCGAAGTGTTGGGAGAGGTAACTGGAATCTCCCGGCACACAAGACTAGTGCCTCCAAGCTCAATCCAGCGATTTCCCAGTAATTCCTGGGGTAGACTGGTTCTACATACTAAGTTCCATATGTGAGAAGGTAGCTGAACGCCTTGTCCAAAATCATCTTACTGCTGAGAGTTGAGCTCACCCTCAGTCCCTCACAGTTCCACACTGCCTGCAGAGTGAGTTTCCCACGTCTTCACCAGAGACTTTTGCCAGAGGCCTCTGAGACGCAAGTTAACAATGCAGACCTGGACGGTATCTCCAGGTGCCGGAGAGTGGCAATCTGGGACCCTCCTTACTCAGAATACTGCTACCTTCACATTGTCATAAGAATGCAGCTAGTTGAGAGCTGGCTTCTAGGCATGCTTCCCTGTGAGAGCTGAGGACAGGGCAGGACCCTCCCGCATCCTGCCTGACTGTAGACTTACCTGCTAACCTCCTTCTGTTAGGGGCTGGGATAGTTTGTGGGAAAAGCATGTGTAAGCATTGGGCCTGAACTCCCGTGTATCTGAGTTGAATACAGCGATTTCCAACATCCTTCTTTAATAGGAGTGTAGCTAGGTTCCAACTCCCATGTCCGAGTGGGTAGCAGACATCTGCCTCCCATGCATACCCACTTCTGAGAGTTGAGCTTATGGCCTGTAACCCTACCTCCTGCCTGCAGCTACCTTTCGCTTCCAAAAGGCCTAGGCTCGCTGCTTCACCGAAGTGTTGGGAGAGGTAACTGGAATCTGCCGGCACACAAGACTAGTGCCTCCAAGCTCAATCCAGCGATTTCCCAGTAATTCCTGGGTTAGTCTGTTGCTACATACTAAGTTCCATATGTGAGAAGGTAGCTGAACGCCTTGTCCAAAATCATCTTACTTCTGAGAGTTGAGCTCACCCTCAGTCCCTCACAGTTCCACACTGCCTGCAGAGTGAGTTTCGCACGTCTTCACCAGAGACGTTTGCCAGAGGCTTCTGAGACGCAAGTTAACAATGCAGACCTGGAGGGTATCTCCAGGTGCAGTAGAGTGGTAATCTGGGAACCTCCTGTCTCAGAATACTGCTATCTTCACCCTGCCATAAGAATGCAGCTAGTTGACAGCTGGCTTCAAGGCTTGCTTCCCTGTGAGAGCTAAGGACAGGGCACAACCCTCCCGCATCCTGCTTGACTGTAGAAGGAGCTGCTAACGTCCTCATGTTAGTGGCAGGGAAAGTTTGTGTGAAAAGCATGTGGAATCGTTGTGCCTGAACCCACGTGTATCTGAGATGAATACAGCGATTTCCAAAGTCCTTCTTCATCAGAGTGTAGCTAGGTTCCCACTTGCATGTCCGAGTGGGTAGCAGACATCTGCCTCCCATGCATACCCAGTTCTGAGAGTTGAGCTTATGGCCTGTAACCCTACCTCCTGCCTGCAGCTACCTTTCGCTTCCAAAAGGCCTAGGCTCGCTGCTTGACGCAAGTGTTGGGAGAGGTAACTGGAATCTCCCGATACACAAGACTAGTGCCTCCAAGCTCAATCCAGCGATTTCCCAGTAATTCCTGGGGTAGTCTGTTGCTACATACTAAGTTCCATATGTGAGAAGGTAGCTGAACGCCTTGACCAAAATCATCTTACTTCTGAGAGTTGAGCTCACCCTCAGTCCCTCACAGTCCCACACTGCCTGCAGAGTGAGTTTCGCACGTCTTCAACAGAGACGTTTTCCAGAGTCTTCTGAGACGCAAGTTAACAATGCAGACCTGGAGGGTATCTCTAGGTGCAGTAGAGTGGTAATCTGGGAACCTCCTGTCTCAGAATACTGCTACCTTCACCCTGCCATAAGAATGCAGCTAGTTGACAGCTGGCTTCAAGGCTTGCTTCCCTGTGAGAGCTAAGGACAGGGCACAACCCTCCCGCATCCTGCTTGACTGTAGAAGGAGCTGCTAACGTCCTCATGTTAGTGGCAGGGAAAGGTTGTGAGAAAAGCATGTGGAATCGTTGTGCCTGAACCCACGTGTATCTGAGTTGAATACAGCGATTTCCAAAGTCCTTCTTCATCAGAGTGTAGCTAGGTTCCCACTCGCATGTCCGAGTGGGTAGCAGACATCTGCCTCCCATGCATACCCACTTCTGAGAGTTGAGCTTATGGCCTGTAACCCTACCTCCTGCCTGCAGCTACCTTTCGCTTCCAAAAGGCCTAGGCTCGCTGCTTCACCGAAGTGTTGGGAGAGGTAACTGGGATCTGCCGGCACACAAGACTAGTGCTTCCAAGCTCAATCCAGCGATTTCCCAGTAATTCCTGGGGTAGACTGGTGCTACATACTAAGTTCCATATGTGAGAAGGTAGCTGAACGCCTTTTCCAAAATCATCTTTCTTCTGAGAGTTGAGCTCACCCTCAGTCCCTCACAGTTCCACACTGCCTGCTGAGTGAGTTTCGCACGTCTTCATCAGAGACGTTTGCCAGAGGCTATGAGACGCAAGTTAACAATGCAGACCTGGAGGGTATCTCCAGGTGCAGTAGAGTGGTAATCTGGGAACCTCCTGTCTCAGAATACTGCTACCTTCACCCTGCCATAAGAATGCAGCTAGTTGACAGCTGGCTTCAAGGCTTGCTTCCCTGTGAGAGCTAAGGACAGGGCACAACCCTCCCGCATCCTGCTTGACTGTAGAAGGAGCTGCTAACGTCCTCATGTTAGTGGCAGGGAAAGGTTGTGAGAAAAGCATGTGGAATCGTTGTGCCTGAACCCACGTGTATCTGAGTTGAATACAGCGATTTCCAAAGTCCTTCTTCATCAGAGTGTAGCTAGGTTCCCACTCGCATGTCCGAGTGGGTAGCAGACATCTGCCTCCCATGCATACCCACTTCTGAGAGTTGAGCTTATGGCCTGTAACCCTACCTCCTGCCTGCAGCTACCTTTCGCTTCCAAAAGGCCTAGGCTCGCTGCTTGACGCAAGTGTTGGGAGAGGTAACTGGAATCTGCCGGCACACAAGACGAGTGCCTCCAAGCTCAATCCAGCGATTTCCCAGTAATTCCTGGGGTAGACTGGTGCTACATACTAAGTTCCATATGTGAGAAGGTAGCTGAAGGCCTTGTCCAAAATCATCTTACTTCTGAGAGTTGAGCTCACCCTCAGTCCCTCACAGTTCCACACTGCCTGCAGAGTGAGTTTGGCACGTCTTCGATAGAGACGTTTGCCAGAGGCTTCTGAGACGCAAGTTAACAATGCAGACCTGGAGGGTATCTCCAGGTGCTGTAGAGTGGTAATCTGGGAACCTCCTGTCTCAGAATACTGCTACCTTCACCCTGCCATAAGAATGCAGCTAATTGACAGCTGGCTTCAAGGCATGCTTCCCTGTGAGAGCTAAGGACAGGGCACAACCTTCCCGCATCCTGCTTGACTGTAGGAGCTGCTAACGTCTTCATGTTAGTGGCAGGGAAAGGTTGTGAGAAAAACATGTGGAATCGTTGTGCCTGAACCCACGTGTATCTGAGTTGAATACAGCGATTTCCAAAGTCCTTCTTCATCAGAGTGTAGCTAGGTTCCCACTCGCATGTCCGAGTGGGTAGCAGACATCTGCCTCCCATGCATACCCACTTCTGAGAGTTGAGCTTATGGCCTGTAACCCTACCTCCTGCCTGCAGCTACCTTTCGCTTCCAAAAGGCCTAGGCTCGCTGCTTCACCGAAGTGTTGGGAGAGGTAACTGGAATCTCCCGGCACACAAGACTAGTGCCTCCAAGCTCAATCCAGCGATTTCCCAGTAATTCCTGGGGTAGACTGGTGCTACATACTAAGTTCCATATGTGAGAAGGTAGCTGAACGCCTTGTCCAAAATCATCTTACTGCTGAGAGTTGAGCTCACCCTCAGTCCCTCACAGTTCCACACTGCCTGCAGAGTGAGTTTCCCACGTCTTCACCAGAGACTTTTGCCAGAGGCCTCTGAGACGCAAGTTAACAATGCAGACCTGGACGGTATCTCCAGGTGCCGGAGAGTGGCAATCTGGGAACCTCCTTACTCAGAATACTGCTACCTTCACATTGTCATAAGAATGCAGCTAGTTGAGAGCTGGCTTCTAGGCATGCTTCCCTGTGAGAGCTGAGGACAGGGCAGGACCCTCCCGCATCCTGCCTGACTGTAGACTTACCTGCTAACCTCCTTCTGTTAGGGGCTGGGATAGTTTGTGGGAAAAGCATGTGTAAGCATTGGGCCTGAACTCCCGTGTATCTGAGTTGAATACAGCGATTTCCAACATCCTTCTTTAATAGGAGTGTAGCTAGGTTCCAACTCCCATGTCCGAGTGGGTAGCAGACATCTGCCTCCCATGCATACCCACTTCTGAGAGTTGAGCTTATGGCCTGTAACCCTACCTCCTGCCTGCAGCTACCTTTCGCTTCCAAAAGGCCTTGGCTCGCTGCTTCACCGAAGTGTTGGGAGAGGTAACTGGAATCTCCCGGCACACAAGACTAGTGCCTCCAAGCTCAATCCAGCGATTTCCCAGTAATTCCTGGGGTAGACTGGTGCTACATACTAAGTTCCATATGTGAGAAGGTAGCTGAACGCCTTGTCCAAAATCATCTTACTGCTGAGAGTTGAACTCACCCTCAGTCCCTCACAGTTCCACACTGCCTGCAGAGTGAGTTTCGCACGTCTTCACCAGAGACGTTTGCCAGAGGCTATGAGACGCAAGTTAACAATGCAGACCTGGAGGGTATCTCCAGGTGCAGTAGAGTGGTAATCTGGGAACCTCCTGTCTCAGAATACTGCTACCTTCACCCTGCCATAAGAATGCAGCTAGTTGACAGCTGGCTTCAAGGTATGCTTCCCTGTGAGAGCTAAGGACAGGGCACAACCCTCCCGCATCCTGCTTGACTGTAGAAGGAGCTGCTAACGTCCTCATGTTAGTGGCAGGGAAAGGTTGTGAGAAAAGCATGTGGAATCGTTGTGCCTGAACCCACGTGTATATGAGTTGAATACAGCGATTTCCAAAGTCCTTCTTCATCAGAGTGTAGCTAGGTTCCCACTCGCATGTCCGAGTGTGTAGCAGACATCTGCCTCCCATGCATACCCACTTCTGAGAGTTGAGCTTATGGCCTGTAACCCTACCTCCTGCCTGCAGCTACCTTTCGCTTCCAAAAGGCCTAGGCTCGCTGCTTCACCGAAGTGTTGGGAGAGGTAACTGGAATCTGCCGGCACACAAGACTAGTGCCTCCAAGCTCAATCCAGCGATTTCCCAGTAATTCCTGGGTTAGTCTGTTGCTACATACTAAGTTCCATATGTGAGAAGGTAGCTGAACGCCTTGTCCAAAATCATCTTACTTCTGAGAGTTGAGCTCACCCTCAGTCCCTCACAGTTCCACACTGCCTGCAGAGTGAGTTTCGCACGTCTTCACCAGAGACGTTTGCCAGAGGCTTCTGAGACGCAAGTTAACAATGCAGACCTGGAGGGTATCTCCAGGTGCAGTAGAGTGGTAATCTGCGAACCTCCTGTCTCAGAATACTGCTATCTTCACCCTGCCATAAGAATGCAGCTAGTTGACAGCTGGCTTCAAGGCTTGCTTCCCTGTGAGAGCTAAGGACAGGGCACAACCCTCCCGCATCCTGCTTGACTGTAGAAGGAGCTGCTAACGTCCTCATGTTAGTGGCAGGGAAAGGTTGTGAGAAAAGCATGTGGAATCGTTGTGCCTGAACCCACGTGTATCTGAGATGAATACAGCGATTTCCAAAGTCCTTCTTCATCAGAGTGTAGCTAGGTTCCCACTTGCATGTCCGAGTGGGTAGCAGACATCTGCCTCCCATGCATACCCAGTTCTGAGAGTTGAGCTTATGGCCTGTAACCCTACCTCCTGCCTGCAGCTACCTTTCGCTTCCAAAAGGCCTAGGCTCGCTGCTTGACGCAAGTGTTGGGAGAGGTAACTGGAATCTCCCGATACACAAGACTAGTGCCTCCAAGCTCAATCCAGCGATTTCCCAGTAATTCCTGGGGTAGACTGGTGCTACATACTAAGTTCCATATGTGAGAAGGTAGCTGAACGCCTTGTCCAAAATCATCTTACTGCTGAGAGTTGAGCTCACCCTCAGTCCCTCACAGTTCCACACTGCCTGCAGAGTGAGTTTCGCACGTCTTCACCAGAGACGTTTGCCAGAGGCTATGAGACGCAAGTTAACAATGCAGACCTGGAGGGTATCTCCAGGTGCAGTAGAGTGGTAATCTGGGAACCTCCTGTCTCAGAATACTGCTACCTTCACCCTGCCATAAGAATGCAGCTAGTTGACAGCCGGCTTCAAGGCATGCTTCCCTGTGAGAGCTAAGGACAGGGCACAACCCTGCCGCATCCTGCTTGACTGTAGAAGGAGCTGCTAACGTCCTCATGTTAGTGGCAGGGAAAGGTTGTGAGAAAAGCATGTGGAATCGTTGTGCCTGAACTCACGTGTATCTGAGTTGAATACAGCGATTTCCAAAGTCCTTCTTCATCAGAGTGTAGCTAGGTTCCCACTCGCATGTCCGAGTGGGTAGCAGACATCTGCCTCCCATGCATACCCACTTCTGAGAGTTGAGCTTATGGCCTGTAACCCTACTTCCTGCCTGCAGCTACCTTTCGTTCCCAAAAGGCCTAGGCTCGCTGCTTCACCGAAGTGTTGGGAGAGGTAACTGGAATCTGCCGGCACACAAGACTAGTGCCTCCAAGCTCAATCCAGCGATTTCCCAGTAATTCCTGGGGTAGACTGGTGCTACATACTAAGTTCCATATGAGAGAATGTAGCTGAACGCCTTGTCCAAAGTCATCTTACTTCTGACAGTTGAGCTCACCCTCAGTCCCTCACAGTTCCACACTGCCTGCAGAGTGAGTTTCGCCCGTCTTCACCAGAGACGTTTGCCAGAGGCTATGAGACGCAAGTTAACAATGCACACCTGGACGGTATCTCCAGGTGCCGGAGAGTGGCAATCTGGGACCCTCCTTACTCAGTATACTGCTACCTTCACACTGTCATAAGAATGCAGCTAGTTGAGAGCTGGCTTCTAGGCATGCTTCCCTGTGAGAGTTGAGGACAGGGCAGAACCCTCCCGCATCCTGCCTGACTGTAGACGTACCTGCTAACCTCCTTATGTTAGCGGCTGGGATAGGTTGTGTGAAAAGCATGTGTAAGCATTGGGCCTGAACTCCCGTGTATCTGAGTTGAATACAGCGA
Source organism: Canis lupus baileyi (assembly GCF_048164855.1). NCBI lineage: Eukaryota > Metazoa > Chordata > Mammalia > Carnivora > Canidae > Canis > Canis lupus. The sequence continues at coordinate 386,990 of NW_027326426.1, read as the reverse complement.
TTTCCAAAGTCCTTCTTCATCAGAGTGTAGCTAGGTTCCCACTCGCATGTCCGAGTGGGTAGCAGACATCTGCCTCCCATGCATACCCACTTCTGAGAGTTGAGCTTATGGCCTGTAACCCTACCTCCTGCCTGCAGCTACCTTTCGCTTCCAAAAGGCCTAGGCTCGCTGCTTCACCAAAGTGTTGGGAGAGGTAACTGGAATCTCCCGGCACACAAGACTAGTGCCTCCAAGCTCAATCCAGCGATTTCCCAGTAATTCCTGGGGTAGACTGGTGCTACATACTAAGTTTCATATGTGAGAAGGTAGCTGAACGCCTTGTCCAAAATCATCTTACTGCTGAGAGTTGAGCTAACCCTCAGTCCCTCACAGTTCCACACTGCCTGTAGAGTGAGTTTCGCACGTCTTCACCAGAGACGTTTGCCAGAGGCCTCTGAGACGCAAGTTAACAATGCAGACCTGGACGGTGTCTCCAGGTGCAGTAGAGTGGTAATCTGGGAACCTCCTGTCTCAGAATACTGCTACCTTCACCCTGCCATAAGAATGCAGCTAGTTGACAGCTGGCTTCAAGGCATGCTTCCCTGTGAGAGCTAAGGACAGGGCACAACCCTCCCGCATCCTGCTTGACTGTAGAAGGAGCTGCTAACGTCCTCATGTTAGTGGCAGGGAAAGGTTGTGAGAAAAGCATGTGGAATCGTTGTGCCTGAACTCACGTGTATCTGAGTTGAATACAGCGATTTCCAAAGTCCTTCTTCATCAGAGTGTAGCTAGGTTCCCACTCGCATGTCCGAGTGGGTAGCAGACATCTGCCTCCCATGCATACCCACTTCTGAGAGTTGAGCTTATGGCCTGTAACCCTACCTCCTGCCTGCAGCTACCTTTCGTTCCCAAAAGGCCTAGGCTCGCTGCTTCACCGAAGTGTTGGGAGAGGTAACTGGAATCTGCCGGCACACAAGACTAGTGCCTCCAAGCTCCATCCAGCGATTTCCCAGTAATTCCTAGGGTAGACTGGTGCTACATACTAAGTTCCATATGAGAGAAGGTAGCTGAACGCCTTGTCCAAAGTCATCTTACTTCTGACAGTTGAGCTCACCCTCAGTCCCTCACAGTTCCACACTGCCTGCAGAGTGAGTTTCGCACGTCTTCACCAGAGACGTTTGCCAGAGGCTATGAGACGCAAGTTAACAATGCAGACCTGGACGGTATCTCCAGGTGCCGGAGAGTGGCAATCTGGGACCCTCCTTACTCAGAATACTGCTACCTTCACACTGTCATAAGAATGCAGCTAGTTGAGAGCTGGCTTCTAGGCATGCTTCCCTGTGAGAGTTGAGGACAGGGCAGAACCCTCCCGCATCCTGCCTGACTGTAGACGTACCTGCTAACCTCCTTATGTTAGCGGCTGGGATAGGTTGTGTGAAAAGCATGTGTAAGCATTGGGCCTGAACTCCCGTGTATCTGAGTTGAATACAGCGATTTCCAAAGTCCTTCTTCATCAGAGTGTAGCTAGGTTCCCACTCGCATGTCCGAGTGGGTAGCAGACATCTGCCTCCCATGCATACCCACTTCTGAGAGTTGAGCTTATGGCCTGTAACCCTACCTCCTGCCTGCAGCTACCTTTCGCTTCCAAAAGGCCTAGGCTCGCTGCTTCACCAAAGTGTTGGGAGAGGTAACTGGAATCTCCCGGCACACAAGACTAGTGCCTCCAAGCTCAATCCAGCGATTTCCCAGTAATTCCTGGGGTAGAATGGTGCTACATACTAAGTTCCATATGTGAGAAGGTAGCTGAACGCCTTGTCCAAAATCATCTTACTGCTGAGAGTTGAGCTCACCCTCAGTCCCTCACAGTTCCACACTGCCTGCAGAGTGAGTTTCCCACGTCTTCACCAGAGACTTTTGCCAGAGGCCTCTGAGACGCAAGTTAACAATGCAGACCTGGACGGTGTCTCCAGGTGCAGTAGAGTGGTAATCTGGGAACCTCCTGTCTCAGAATACTGCTACCTTCACCCTGCCATAAGAATGCAGCTAGTTGACAGCTGGCTTCAAGGCATGCTTCCCTGTGAGAGCTAAGGAGAGGGCAGAACCCTCCCGCATCCTGCTTGACTGTAGAAGGAGCTGCTAACGTCCTCATGTTAGTGGCAGGGAAAGGTTGTGAGAAAAGCATGTGGAATCGTTGTGCCTGAACCCACGTGTATCTGAGTTGAATACAGCGATTTCCAAAGTCCTTCTTCATCAGAGTGTAGCTAGGTTCCCACTCGCATGTCCGAGTGGGTAGCAGACATCTGCCTCCCATGCATACACACTTCTGAGAGTTGAGCTAATGGCTTGTAACCCTACATCCTGCCTGCCGCTACCTTTCGCTTCCAAAAGGCCTAGGCTCGCTGCTTGACGCAAGTGTTGGGAGAGGTAACTGGAATCTCCCGGCACACAAGACGAATGCCTCCAAGCTCAATCAAGCGATTTCCTAGTAATTCCTGGGGTAGACTGGTGCTACATACTAAGTTCCATACGTGAGTAGGTAGTTGAACGCCTTGTCCAAAAACATCTTACTTCTGAGAGTTGAAGTCACCCTCAGTCCCTCACAGTTCCACACTGCCTGCAGAGTGAGTTTCGCACGTCTTCACCAGAGACGTTTGCCAGAGGCTTCTGAGACGCAAGTTAACAATGCAGACCTGGAGGGTATCCCCAGGTGCAGTAGAGTGGTAATCTGGGAACCTCCTGTCTCAGAATACTGCTACCTTCACCCTGCCATAAGAATGCAGCTAGTTGACAGCTGGCTTCAAGGCATGCTTCCCTGTGAGAGCTAAGGACAGGGCACAACCCTCCCGCATCCTGCTTGACTGTAGGAGGAGCTGCTAACGTCCTCATGTTAGTGGCAGGGAAAGGTTGTGAGAAAAGCATGTGGAATCGTTGTGCCTGAACCCACGTGTATCTGAGTTGAATACAGCGATTTCCAAAGACCTTCTTCATCAGAGTGTAGCTAGGTTCCCACTCGCATGTCCGAGTGGGTAGCAGACATCTGCCTCCCATGCATACCCACTTCTGAGAGTTGAGCTTATGGCCTGTAACCCTACCTCCTGGCTGCAGCTACCTTTCGCTTCCAAAAGGCCTAGGCTCGCTGCTTCACCAAAGTGTTGGGAGAGGTAACTGGAATCTCCCGGCACACAAGACTAGTGCCTCCAAGCTCAATCCAGCGATTTCCCAGTAATTCCTGGGGTAGACTGGTGCTACATACTAAGTTCCATATGTGAGAAGGTAGCTGAACGCCTTGTCCAAAATCATCTTACTGCTGAGAGTTGAGCTCACCCTCAGTCCCTCACAGTTCCACACTGCCTGCAGAGTGAGTTTCGCACGTCTTCACCAGAGACGTTTGCCAGAGGCTATGAGACGCAAGTTAACAATGCAGACCTGGAGGGTATCTCCAGGTGCAGTAGAGTGGTAATCTGGGAACCTCCTGTCTCAGAATACTGCTACCTTCACCCTGCCATAAGAATGCAGCTAGTTGACAGCTGGCTTCAAGGCATGCTTCCCTGTGAGAGCTAAGGACAGGGCACAACCCTGCCGCATCCTGCTTGACTGTAGAAGGAGCTGCTAACGTCCTCATGTTAGTGGCAGGGAAAGGTTGTGAGAAAAGCATGTGGAATCGTTGTGCCTGAACTCACGTGTATCTGAGTTGAATACAGCGATTTCCAAAGTCCTTCTTCATCAGAGTGTAGCTAGGTTCCCACTCGCATGTCCGAGTGGGTAGCAGACATCTGCCTCCCATGCATACCCACTTCTGAGAGTTGAGCTTATGGCCTGTAACCCTACCTCCTGCCTGCAGCTACCTTTCGTTCCCAAAAGGCCTAGGCTCGCTGCTTCACCGAAGTGTTGGGAGAGGTAACTGGAATCTGCCGGCACACAAGACTAGTGCCTCCAAGCTCAATCCAGCGATTTCCCAGTAATTCCTGGGGTAGACTGGTGCTACATACTAAGTTCCATATGAGAGAATGTAGCTGAACGCCTTGTCCAAAGTCATCTTACTTCTGACAGTTGAGCTCACCCTCAGTCCCTCACAGTTCCACACTGCCTGCAGAGTGAGTTTCGCACGTCTTCACCAGAGACGTTTGCCAGAGGCTATGAGACGCAAGTTAACAATGCACACCTGGACGGTATCTCCAGGTGCCGGAGAGTGGCAATCTGGGACCCTCCTTACTCAGAATACTGCTACCTTCACACTGTCATAAGAATGCAGCTAGTTGAGAGCTGGCTTCTAGGCATGCTTCCCTGTGAGAGTTGAGGACAGGGCAGAACCCTCCCGCATCCTGCCTGACTGTAGACGTACCTGCTAACCTCCTTATGTTAGCGGCTGGGATAGGTTGTGTGAAAAGCATGTGTTAGCATTGGGCCTGAACTCCCGTGTATCTGAGTTGAATACAGCGATTTCCAAAGTCCTTCTTCATCAGAGTGTAGCTAGGTTCCCACTCGCATGTCCGAGTGGGTAGCAGACATCTGCCTCCCATGCATACCCACTTCTGAGAGTTGAGCTTATGGCCTGTAACCCTACCTCCTGCCTGCAGCTACCTTTCGCTTCCAAAAGGCCTAGGCTCGCTGCTTCACCAAAGTGTTGGGAGAGGTAACTGGAATCTCCCGGCACACAAGACTAGTGCCTCCAAGCTCAATCCAGCGATTTCCCAGTAATTCCTGGGGTAGACTGGTGCTACATACTAAGTTCCATATGTGAGAAGGTAGCTGAACGCCTTGTCCAAAATCATCTTACTGCTGAGAGTTGAGCTCACCCTCAGTCCCTCACAGTTCCACACTGCCTGCAGAGTGAGTTTCGCACGTCTTCACCAGAGACGTTTGCCAGAGGCTATGAGACGCAAGTTAACAATGCAGACCTGGAGGGTATCTCCAGGTGCAGTAGAGTGGTAATCTGGGAACCTCCTGTCTCAGAATACTGCTACCTTCACCCTGCCATAAGAATGCAGCTAGTTGACAGCTGGCTTCAAGGCATGCTTCCCTGTGAGAGCTAAGGACAGGGCACAACCCTGCCGCATCCTGCTTGACTGTAGAAGGAGCTGCTAACGTCCTCATGTTAGTGGCAGGGAAAGGTTGTGAGAAAAGCATGTGGAATCGTTGTGCCTGAACTCACGTGTATCTGAGTTGAATACAGCGATTTCCAAAGTCCTTCTTCATCAGAGTGTAGCTAGGTTCCCACTCGCATGTCCGAGTGGGTAGCAGACATCTGCCTCCCATGCATACCCACTTCTGAGAGTTGAGCTTATGGCCTGTAACCCTACCTCCTGCCTGCAGCTACCTTTCGTTCCCAAAAGGCCTAGGCTCGCTGCTTCACCGAAGTGTTGGGAGAGGTAACTGGAATCTGCCGGCACACAAGACTAGTGCCTCCAAGCTCCATCCAGCGATTTCCCAGTAATTCCTGGGGTAGACTGGTGCTACATACTAAGTTCCATATGAGAGAAGGTAGCTGAACGCCTTGTCCAAAGTCATCTTACTTCTGACAGTTGAGCTCACCCTCAGTCCCTCACAGTTCCACACTGCCTGCAGAGTGAGTTTCGCACGTCTTCACCAGAGACGTTTGCCAGAGGCTATGAGACGCAAGTTAACAATGCAGACCTGGACGGTATCTCCAGGTGCCGGAGAGTGGCAATCTGGGACCCTCCTTACTCAGAATACTGCTACCTTCACACTGTCATAAGAATGCAGCTAGTTGAGAGCTGGCTTCTAGGCATGCTTCCCTGTGAGAGTTGAGGACAGGGCAGAACCCTCCCGCATCCTGCCTGACTGTAGACGTACCTGCTAACCTCCTTATGTTAGCGGCTGGGATAGGTTGTGTGAAAAGCATGTGTAAGCATTGGGCCTGAACTCCCGTGTATCTGAGTTGAATACAGCGATTTCCAAAGTCCTTCTTCATCAGAGTGTAGCTAGGTTCCCACTCGCATGTCCGAGTGGGTAGCAGACATCTGCCTCCCATGCATACCCACTTCTGAGAGTTGAGCTTATGGCCTGTAACCCTACCTCCTGCCTGCAGCTACCTTTCGCTTCCAAAAGGCCTAGGCTCGCTGCTTCACCAAAGTGTTGGGAGAGGTAACTGGAATCTCCCGGCACACAAGACTAGTGCCTCCAAGCTCAATCCAGCGATTTCCCAGTAATTCCTGGGGTAGAATGGTGCTACATACTAAGTTCCATATGTGAGAAGGTAGCTGAACGCCTTGTCCAAAATCATCTTACTGCTGAGAGTTGAGCTCACCCTCAGTCCCTCACAGTTCCACACTGCCTGCAGAGTGAGTTTCCCACGTCTTCACCAGAGACTTTTGCCAGAGGCCTCTGAGACGCAAGTTAACAATGCAGACCTGGACGGTGTCTCCAGGTGCAGTAGAGTGGTAATCTGGGAACCTCCTGTCTCAGAATACTGCTACCTTCACCCTGCCATAAGAATGCAGCTAGTTGACAGCTGGCTTCAAGGCATGCTTCCCTGTGAGAGCTAAGGAGAGGGCAGAACCCTCCCGCATCCTGCTTGACTGTAGAAGGAGCTGCTAACGTCCTCATGTTAGTGGCAGGGAAAGGTTGTGAGAAAAGCATGTGGAATCGTTGTGCCTGAACCCACGTGTATCTGAGTTGAATACAGCGATTTCCAAAGTCCTTTTCATCAGAGTGTAGCTAGGTTCCCACTCGCATGTCCGAGTGGGTAGCAGACATCTGCCTCCCATGCATACACACTTCTGAGAGTTGAGCTAATGGCTTGTAACCCTACATCCTGCCTGCCGCTACCTTTCGCTTCCAAAAGGCCTAGGCTCGCTGCTTGACGCAAGTGTTGGGAGAGGTAACTGGAATCTCCCGGCACACAAGACGAATGCCTCCAAGCTCAATCAAGCGATTTCCTAGTAATTCCTGGGGTAGACTGGTGCTACATACTAAGTTCCATACGTGAGTAGGTAGTTGAACGCCTTGTCCAAAAACATCTTACTTCTGAGAGTTGAAGTCACCCTCAGTCCCTCACAGTTCGACACTGCCTGCAGAGTGAGTTTCGCACGTCTTCACCAGAGACGTTTGCCAGAGGCTTCTGAGACGCAAGTTAACAATGCAGACCTGGAGGGTATCCCCAGGTGCAGTAGAGTGGTAATCTGGGAACCTCCTGTCTCAGAATACTGCTACCTTCACCCTGCCATAAGAATGCAGCTAGTTGACAGCTGGCTTCAAGGCATGCTTCCCTGTGAGAGCTAAGGACAGGGCACAACCCTCCCGCATCCTGCTTGACTGTAGGAGGAGCTGCTAACGTCCTCATGTTAGTGGCAGGGAAAGGTTGTGAGAAAAGCATGTGGAATCGTTGTGCCTGAACCCACGTGTATCTGAGTTGAATACAGCGATTTCCAAAGACCTTCTTCATCAGAGTGTAGCTAGGTTCCCACTCGCATGTCCGAGTGGGTAGCAGACATCTGCCTCCCATGCATACCCACTTCTGAGAGTTGAGCTTATGGCCTGTAACCCTACCTCCTGGCTGCAGCTACCTTTCGCTTCCAAAAGGCCTAGGCTCGCTGCTTCACCAAAGTGTTGGGAGAGGTAACTGGAATCTCCCGGCACACAAGACTAGTGCCTCCAAGCTCAATCCAGCGATTTCCCAGTAATTCCTGGGGTAGACTGGTGCTACATACTAAGTTCCATATGTGAGAAGGTAGCTGAACGCCTTGTCCAAAATCATCTTACTGCTGAGAGTTGAGCTCACCCTCAGTCCCTCACAGTTCCACACTGCCTGCAGAGTGAGTTTCGCACGTCTTCACCAGAGACGTTTGCCAGAGGCTATGAGACGCAAGTTAACAATGCAGACCTGGAGGGTATCTCCAGGTGCATTAGAGTGGTAATCTGGGAACCTCCTGTCTCAGAATACTGCTACCTTCACCCTGCCATAAGAATGCAGCTAGTTGACAGCTGGCTTCAAGGCATGCTTCCCTGTGAGAGCTAAGGACAGGGCACAACCCTGCCGCATCCTGCTTGACTGTAGAAGGAGCTGCTAACGTCCTCATGTTAGTGGCAGGGAAAGGTTGTGAGAAAAGCATGTGGAATCGTTGTGCCTGAACTCACGTGTATCTGAGTTGAATACAGCGATTTCCAAAGTCCTTCTTCATCAGAGTGTAGCTAGGTTCCCACTCGCATGTCCGAGTGGGTAGCAGACATCTGCCTCCCATGCATACCCACTTCTGAGAGTTGAGCTTATGGCCTGTAACCCTACCTCCTGCCTGCAGCTACCTTTCGTTCCCAAAAGGCCTAGGCTCGCTGCTTCACCGAAGTGTTGGGAGAGGTAACTGGAATCTGCCGGCACACAAGACTAGTGCCTCCAAGCTCCATCCAGCGATTTCCCAGTAATTCCTGGGGTAGACTGGTGCTACATACTAAGTTCCATATGAGAGAAGGTAGCTGAACGCCTTGTCCAAAGTCATCTTACTTCTGACAGTTGAGCTCACCCTCAGTCCCTCACAGTTCCACACTGCCTGCAGAGTGAGTTTCGCACGTCTTCACCAGAGACGTTTGCCAGAGGCTATGAGACGCAAGTTAACAATGCACACCTGGACGGTATCTCCAGGTGCCGGAGAGTGGCAATCTGGGACCCTCCTTACTCAGAATACTGCTACCTTCACACTGTCATAAGAATGCAGCTAGTTGAGAGCTGGCTTCTAGGCATGCTTCCCTGTGAGAGTTGAGGACAGGGCAGAACCCTCCCGCATCCTGCCTGACTGTAGACGTACCTGCTAACCTCCTTATGTTAGCGGCTGGGATAGGTTGTGTGAAAAGCATGTGTTAGCATTGGGCCTGAACTCCCGTGTATCTGAGTTGAATACAGCGATTTCCAAAGTCCTTCTTCATCAGAGTGTAGCTAGGTTCCCACTCGCATGTCCGAGTGGGTAGCAGACATCTGCCTCCCATGCATACCCACTTCTGAGAGTTGAGCTTATGGCCTGTAACCCTACCTCCTGCCTGCAGCTACCTTTCGCTTCCAAAAGGCCTAGGCTCGCTGCTTCACCAAAGTGTTGGGAGAGGTAACTGGAATCTCCCGGCACACAAGACTAGTGCCTCCAAGCTCAATCCAGCGATTTCCCAGTAATTCCTGGGGTAGACTGGTGCTACATACTAAGTTCCATATGTGAGAAGGTAGCTGAACGCCTTGTCCAAAATCATCTTACTGCTGAGAGTTGAGCTCACCCTCAGTCCCTCACAGTTCCACACTGCCTGCAGAGTGAGTTTCGCACGTCTTCACCAGAGACGTTTGCCAGAGGCTATGAGACGCAAGTTAACAATGCAGACCTGGAGGGTATCTCCAGGTGCAGTAGAGTGGTAATCTGGGAACCTCCTGTCTCAGAATACTGCTACCTTCACCCTGCCATAAGAATGCAGCTAGTTGACAGCTGGCTTCAAGGCATGCTTCCCTGTGAGAGCTAAGGACAGGGCACAACCCTGCCGCATCCTGCTTGACTGTAGAAGGAGCTGCTAACGTCCTCATGTTAGTGGCAGGGAAAGGTTGTGAGAAAAGCATGTGGAATCGTTGTGCCTGAACTCACGTGTATCTGAGTTGAATACAGCGATTTCCAAAGTCCTTCTTCATCAGAGTGTAGCTAGGTTCCCACTCGCATGTCCGAGTGGGTAGCAGACATCTGCCTCCCATGCATACCCACTTCTGAGAGTTGAGCTTATGGCCTGTAACCCTACCTCCTGCCTGCAGCTACCTTTCGTTCCCAAAAGGCCTAGGCTCGCTGCTTCACCGAAGTGTTGGGAGAGGTAACTGGAATCTGCCGGCACACAAGACTAGTGCCTCCAAGCTCCATCCAGCGATTTCCCAGTAATTCCTGGGGTAGACTGGTGCTACATACTAAGTTCCATATGAGAGAAGGTAGCTGAACGCCTTGTCCAAAGTCATCTTACTTCTGACAGTTGAGCTCACCCTCAGTCCCTCACAGTTCCACACTGCCTGCAGAGTGAGTTTCGCACGTCTTCACCAGAGACGTTTGCCAGAGGCTATGAGACGCAAGTTAACAATGCAGACCTGGACGGTATCTCCAGGTGCCGTAGAGTGGCAATCTGGGACCCTCCTTACTCAGAATACTGCTACCTTCACACTGTCATAAGAATGCAGCTAGTTGAGAGCTGGCTTCTAGGCATGCTTCCCTGTGAGAGTTGAGGACAGGGCAGAACCCTCCCGCATCCTGCCTGACTGTAGACGTACCTGCTAACCTCCTTATGTTAGCGGCTGGGATAGGTTGTGTGAAAAGCATGTGTAAGCATTGGGCCTGAACTCCCGTGTATCTGAGTTGAATACAGCGATTTCCAAAGTCCTTCTTCATCAGAGTGTAGCTAGGTTCCCACTCGCATGTCCGAGTGGGTAGCAGACATCTGCCTCCCATGCATACCCACTTCTGAGAGTTGAGCTTATGGCCTGTAACCCTACCTCCTGCCTGCAGCTACCTTCGCTTCCAAAAGGCCTAGGCTCGCTGCTTCACCAAAGTGTTGGGAGAGGTAACTGGAATCTCCCGGCACACAAGACTAGTGCCTCCAAGCTCAATCCAGCGATTTCCCAGTAATTCCTGGGGTAGAATGGTGCTACATACTAAGTTCCATATGTGAGAAGGTAGCTGAACGCCTTGTCCAAAATCATCTTACTGCTGAGAGTTGAGCTCACCCTCAGTCCCTCACAGTTCCACACTGCCTGCAGAGTGAGTTTCCCACGTCTTCACCAGAGACTTTTGCCAGAGGCCTCTGAGACGCAAGTTAACAATGCAGACCTGGACGGTGTCTCCAGGTGCAGTAGAGTGGTAATCTGGGAACCTCCTGTCTCAGAATACTGCTACCTTCACCCTGCCATAAGAATGCAGCTAGTTGACAGCTGGCTTCAAGGCATGCTTCCCTGTGAGAGCTAAGGAGAGGGCAGAACCCTCCCGCATCCTGCTTGACTGTAGAAGGAGCTGCTAACGTCCTCATGTTAGTGGCAGGGAAAGGTTGTGAGAAAAGCATGTGGAATCGTTGTGCCTGAACCCACGTGTATCTGAGTTGAATACAGCGATTTCCAAAGTCCTTCTTCATCAGAGTGTAGCTAGGTTCCCACTCGCATGTCCGAGTGGGTAGCAGACATCTGCCTCCCATGCATACACACTTCTGAGAGTTGAGCTAATGGCTTGTAACCCTACATCCTGCCTGCCGCTACCTTTCGCTTCCAAAAGGCCTAGGCTCGCTGCTTGACGCAAGTGTTGGGAGAGGTAACTGGAATCTCCCGGCACACAAGACGAATGCCTCCAAGCTCAATCAAGCGATTTCCTAGTAATTCCTGGGGTAGACTGGTGCTACATACTAAGTTCCATACGTGAGTAGGTAGTTGAACGCCTTGTCCAAAAACATCTTACTTCTGAGAGTTGAAGTCACCCTCAGTCCCTCACAGTTCCACACTGCCTGCAGAGTGAGTTTCGCACGTCTTCACCAGAGACGTTTGCCAGAGGCTTCTGAGACGCAAGTTAACAATGCAGACCTGGAGGGTATCCCCAGGTGCAGTAGAGTGGTAATCTGGGAACCTCCTGTCTCAGAATACTGCTACCTTCACCCTGCCATAAGAATGCAGCTAGTTGACAGCTGGCTTCAAGGCATGCTTCCCTGTGAGAGCTAAGGACAGGGCACAACCCTCCCGCATCCTGCTTGACTGTAGGAGGAGCTGCTAACGTCCTCATGTTAGTGGCAGGGAAAGGTTGTGAGAAAAGCATGTGGAATCGTTGTGCCTGAACCCACGTGTATCTGAGTTGAATACAGCGATTTCCAAAGACCTTCTTCATCAGAGTGTAGCTAGGTTCCCACTCGCATGTCCGAGTGGGTAGCAGACATCTGCCTCCCATGCATACCCACTTCTGAGAGTTGAGCTTATGGCCTGTAACCCTACCTCCTGGCTGCAGCTACCTTTCGCTTCCAAAAGGCCTAGGCTCGCTGCTTCACCAAAGTGTTGGGAGAGGTAACTGGAATCTCCCGGCACACAAGACTAGTGCCTCCAAGCTCAATCCAGCGATTTCCCAGTAATTCCTGGGGTAGACTGGTGCTACATACTAAGTTCCATATGTGAGAAGGTAGCTGAACGCCTTGTCCAAAATCATCTTACTGCTGAGAGTTGAGCTCACCCTCAGTCCCTCACAGTTCCACACTGCCTGCAGAGTGAGTTTCGCACGTCTTCACCAGAGACGTTTGCCAGAGGCTATGAGACGCAAGTTAACAATGCAGACCTGGAGGGTATCTCCAGGTGCATTAGAGTGGTAATCTGGGAACCTCCTGTCTCAGAATACTGCTACCTTCACCCTGCCATAAGAATGCAGCTAGTTGACAGCTGGCTTCAAGGCATGCTTCCCTGTGAGAGCTAAGGACAGGGCACAACCCTGCCGCATCCTGCTTGACTGTAGAAGGAGCTGCTAACGTCCTCATGTTAGTGGCAGGGAAAGGTTGTGAGAAAAGCATGTGGAATCGTTGTGCCTGAACTCACGTGTATCTGAGTTGAATACAGCGATTTCCAAAGTCCTTCTTCATCAGAGTGTAGCTAGGTTCCCACTCGCATGTCCGAGTGGGTAGCAGACATCTGCCTCCCATGCATACCCACTTCTGAGAGTTGAGCTTATGGCCTGTAACCCTACCTCCTGCCTGCAGCTACCTTTCGTTCCCAAAAGGCCTAGGCTCGCTGCTTCACCGAAGTGTTGGGAGAGGTAACTGGAATCTGCCGGCACACAAGACTAGTGCCTCCAAGCTCAATCCAGCGATTTCCCAGTAATTCCTGGGGTAGACTGGTGCTACATACTAAGTTCCATATGAGAGAAGGTAGCTGAACGCCTTGTCCAAAGTCATCTTACTTCTGACAGTTGAGCTCACCCTCAGTCCCTCACAGTTCCACACTGCCTGCAGAGTGAGTTTCGCACGTCTTCACCAGAGACGTTTGCCAGAGGCTATGAGACGCAAGTTAACAATGCACACCTGGACGGTATCTCCAGGTGCCGGAGAGTGGCAATCTGGGACCCTCCTTACTCAGAATACTGCTACCTTCACACTGTCATAAGAATGCAGCTAGTTGAGAGCTGGCTTCTAGGCATGCTTCCCTGTGAGAGTTGAGGACAGGGCAGAACCCTCCCGCATCCTGCCTGACTGTAGACGTACCTGCTAACCTCCTTATGTTAGCGGCTGGGATAGGTTGTGTGAAAAGCATGTGTTAGCATTGGGCCTGAACTCCCGTGTATCTGAGTTGAATACAGCGATTTCCAAAGTCCTTCTTCATCAGAGTGTAGCTAGGTTCCCACTCGCATGTCCGAGTGGGTAGCAGACATCTGCCTCCCATGCATACCCACTTCTGAGAGTTGAGCTTATGGCCTGTAACCCTACCTCCTGCCTGCAGCTACCTTTCGCTTCCAAAAGGCCTAGGCTCGCTGCTTCACCAAAGTGTTGGGAGAGGTAACTGGAATCTCCCGGCACACAAGACTAGTGCCTCCAAGCTCAATCCAGCGATTTCCCAGTAATTCCTGGGGTAGACTGGTGCTACATACTAAGTTCCATATGTGAGAAGGTAGCTGAACGCCTTGTCCAAAATCATCTTACTGCTGAGAGTTGAGCTCACCCTCAGTCCCTCACAGTTCCACACTGCCTGCAGAGTGAGTTTCCCACGTCTTCACCAGAGACTTTTGCCAGAGGCCTCTGAGACGCAAGTTAACAATGCAGACCTGGACGGTGTCTCCAGGTGCAGTAGAGTGGTAATCTGGGAACCTCCTGTCTCAGAATACTGCTACCTTCACCCTGCCATAAGAATGCAGCTAGTTGACAGCTGGCTTCAAGGCATGCTTCCCTGTGAGAGCTAAGGAGAGGGCAGAACCCTCCCGCATCCTGCTTGACTGTAGAAGGAGCTGCTAACGTCCTCATGTTAGTGGCAGGGAAAGGTTGTGAGAAAAGCATGTGGAATCGTTGTGCCTGAACCCACGTGTATCTGAGTTGAATACAGCGATTTCCAAAGTCCTTCTTCATCAGAGTGTAGCTAGGTTCCCACTCGCATGTCCGAGTGGGTAGCAGACATCTGCCTCCCATGCATACACACTTCTGAGAGTTGAGCTAATGGCTTGTAACCCTACATCCTGCCTGCCGCTACCTTTCGCTTCCAAAAGGCCTAGGCTCGCTGCTTGACGCAAGTGTTGGGAGAGGTAACTGGAATCTCCCGGCACACAAGACGAATGCCTCCAAGCTCAATCAAGCGATTTCCTAGTAATTCCTGGGGTAGACTGGTGCTACATACTAAGTTCCATACGTGAGTAGGTAGTTGAACGCCTTGTCCAAAAACATCTTACTTCTGAGAGTTGAAGTCACCCTCAGTCCCTCACAGTTCCACACTGCCTGCAGAGTGAGTTTCGCACGTCTTCACCAGAGACGTTTGCCAGAGGCTTCTGAGACGCAAGTTAACAATGCAGACCTGGAGGGTATCCCCAGGTGCAGTAGAGTGGTAATCTGGGAACCTCCTGTCTCAGAATACTGCTACCTTCACCCTGCCATAAGAATGCAGCTAGTTGACAGCTGGCTTCAAGGCATGCTTCCCTGTGAGAGCTAAGGACAGGGCACAACCCTCCCGCATCCTGCTTGACTGTAGGAGGAGCTGCTAACGTCCTCATGTTAGTGGCAGGGAAAGGTTGTGAGAAAAGCATGTGGAATCGTTGTGCCTGAACCCACGTGTATCTGAGTTGAATACAGCGATTTCCAAAGACCTTCTTCATCAGAGTGTAGCTAGGTTCCCACTCGCATGTCCGAGTGGGTAGCAGACATCTGCCTCCCATGCATACCCACTTCTGAGAGTTGAGCTTATGGCCTGTAACCCTACCTCCTGGCTGCAGCTACCTTTCGCTTCCAAAAGGCCTAGGCTCGCTGCTTCACCAAAGTGTTGGGAGAGGTAACTGGAATCTCCCGGCACACAAGACTAGTGCCTCCAAGCTCAATCCAGCGATTTCCCAGTAATTCCTGGGGTAGACTGGTGCTACATACTAAGTTCCATATGTGAGAAGGTAGCTGAACGCCTTGTCCAAAATCATCTTACTGCTGAGAGTTGAGCTCACCCTCAGTCCCTCACAGTTCCACACTGCCTGCTGAGTGAGTTTCGCACGTCTTCACCAGAGACGTTTGCCAGAGGCTATGAGACGCAAGTTAACAATGCAGACCTGGAGGGTATCTCCAGGTGCAGTAGAGTGGTAATCTGGGAACCTCCTGTCTCAGAATACTGCTACCTTCACCCTGCCATAAGAATGCAGCTAGTTGACAGCTGGCTTCAAGGCATGCTTCCCTGTGAGAGCTAAGGACAGGGCACAACCCTGCCGCATCCTGCTTGACTGTAGAAGGAGCTGCTAACGTCCTCATGTTAGTGGCAGGGAAAGGTTGTGAGAAAAGCATGTGGAATCGTTGTGCCTGAACTCACGTGTATCTGAGTTGAATACAGCGATTTCCAAAGTCCTTCTTCATCAGAGTGTAGCTAGGTTCCCACTCGCATGTCCGAGTGGGTAGCAGACATCTGCCTCCCATGCATACCCACTTCTGAGAGTTGAGCTTATGGCCTGTAACCCTACCTCCTGCCTGCAGCTACCTTTCGTTCCCAAAAGGCCTAGGCTCGCTGCTTCACCGAAGTGTTGGGAGAGGTAACTGGAATCTGCCGGCACACAAGACTAGTGCCTCCAAGCTCAATCCAGCGATTTCCCAGTAATTCCTGGGGTAGACTGGTGCTACATACTAAGTTCCATATGAGAGAAGGTAGCTGAACGCCTTGTCCAAAGTCATCTTACTTCTGACAGTTGAGCTCACCCTCAGTCCCTCACAGTTCCACACTGCCTGCAGAGTGAGTTTCGCACGTCTTCACCAGAGACGTTTGCCAGAGGCTATGAGACGCAAGTTAACAATGCACACCTGGACGGTATCTCCAGGTGCCGGAGAGTGGCAATCTGGGACCCTCCTTACTCAGAATACTGCTACCTTCACACTGTCATAAGAATGCAGCTAGTTGAGAGCTGGCTTCTAGGCATGCTTCCCTGTGAGAGTTGAGGACAGGGCAGAACCCTCCCGCATCCTGCCTGACTGTAGACGTACCTGCTAACCTCCTTATGTTAGCGGCTGGGATAGGTTGTGTGAAAAGCATGTGTTAGCATTGGGCCTGAACTCCCGTGTATCTGAGTTGAATACAGCGATTTCCAAAGTCCTTCTTCATCAGAGTGTAGCTAGGTTCCCACTCGCATGTCCGAGTGGGTAGCAGACATCTGCCTCCCATGCATACCCACTTCTGAGAGTTGAGCTTATGGCCTGTAACCCTACCTCCTGCCTGCAGCTACCTTTCGCTTCCAAAAGGCCTAGGCTCGCTGCTTCACCAAAGTGTTGGGAGAGGTAACTGGAATCTCCCGGCACACAAGACTAGTGCCTCCAAGCTCAATCCAGCGATTTCCCAGTAATTCCTGGGGTAGACTGGTGCTACATACTAAGTTCCATATGTGAGAAGGTAGCTGAACGCCTTGTCCAAAATCATCTTACTGCTGAGAGTTGAGCTCACCCTCAGTCCCTCACAGTTCCACACTGCCTGCAGAGTGAGTTTCCCACGTCTTCACCAGAGACTTTTGCCAGAGGCCTCTGAGACGCAAGTTAACAATGCAGACCTGGACGGTGTCTCCAGGTGCAGTAGAGTGGTAATCTGGGAACCTCCTGTCTCAGAATACTGCTACCTTCACCCTGCCATAAGAATGCAGCTAGTTGACAGCTGGCTTCAAGGCATGCTTCCCTGTGAGAGCTAAGGAGAGGGCAGAACCCTCCCGCATCCTGCTTGACTGTAGAAGGAGCTGCTAACGTCCTCATGTTAGTGGCAGGGAAAGGTTGTGAGAAAAGCATGTGGAATCGTTGTGCCTGAACCCACGTGTATCTGAGTTGAATACAGCGATTTCCAAAGTCCTTCTTCATCAGAGTGTAGCTAGGTTCCCACTCGCATGTCCGAGTGGGTAGCAGACATCTGCCTCCCATGCATACACACTTCTGAGAGTTGAGCTAATGGCTTGTAACCCTACATCCTGCCTGCCGCTACCTTTCGCTTCCAAAAGGCCTAGGCTCGCTGCTTGACGCAAGTGTTGGGAGAGGTAACTGGAATCTCCCGGCACACAAGACGAATGCCTCCAAGCTCAATCAAGCGATTTCCTAGTAATTCCTGGGGTAGACTGGTGCTACATACTAAGTTCCATACGTGAGTAGGTAGTTGAACGCCTTGTCCAAAAACATCTTACTTCTGAGAGTTGAAGTCACCCTCAGTCCCTCACAGTTCCACACTGCCTGCAGAGTGAGTTTCGCACGTCTTCACCAGAGACGTTTGCCAGAGGCTTCTGAGACGCAAGTTAACAATGCAGACCTGGAGGGTATCCCCAGGTGCAGTAGAGTGGTAATCTGGGAACCTCCTGTCTCAGAATACTGCTACCTTCACCCTGCCATAAGAATGCAGCTAGTTGACAGCTGGCTTCAAGGCATGCTTCCCTGTGAGAGCTAAGGACAGGGCACAACCCTCCCGCATCCTGCTTGACTGTAGGAGGAGCTGCTAACGTCCTCATGTTAGTGGCAGGGAAAGGTTGTGAGAAAAGCATGTGGAATCGTTGTGCCTGAACCCACGTGTATCTGAGTTGAATACAGCGATTTCCAAAGACCTTCTTCATCAGAGTGTAGCTAGGTTCCCACTCGCATGTCCGAGTGGGTAGCAGACATCTGCCTCCCATGCATACCCACTTCTGAGAGTTGAGCTTATGGCCTGTAACCCTACCTCCTGGCTGCAGCTACCTTTCGCTTCCAAAAGGCCTAGGCTCGCTGCTTCACCAAAGTGTTGGGAGAGGTAACTGGAATCTCCCGGCACACAAGACTAGTGCCTCCAAGCTCAATCCAGCGATTTCCCAGTAATTCCTGGGGTAGACTGGTGCTACATACTAAGTTCCATATGTGAGAAGGTAGCTGAACGCCTTGTCCAAAATCATCTTACTGCTGAGAGTTGAGCTCACCCTCAGTCCCTCACAGTTCCACACTGCCTGCAGAGTGAGTTTCGCACGTCTTCACCAGAGACGTTTGCCAGAGGCTATGAGACGCAAGTTAACAATGCAGACCTGGAGGGTATCTCCAGGTGCAGTAGAGTGGTAATCTGGGAACCTCCTGTCTCAGAATACTGCTACCTTCACCCTGCCATAAGAATGCAGCTAGTTGACAGCTGGCTTCAAGGCATGCTTCCCTGTGAGAGCTAAGGACAGGGCACAACCCTGCCGCATCCTGCTTGACTGTAGAAGGAGCTGCTAACGTCCTCATGTTAGTGGCAGGGAAAGGTTGTGAGAAAAGCATGTGGAATCGTTGTGCCTGAACTCACGTGTATCTGAGTTGAATACAGCGATTTCCAAAGTCCTTCTTCATCAGAGTGTAGCTAGGTTCCCACTCGCATGTCCGAGTGGGTAGCAGACATCTGCCTCCCATGCATACCCACTTCTGAGAGTTGAGCTTATGGCCTGTAACCCTACCTCCTGCCTGCAGCTACCTTTCGTTCCCAAAAGGCCTAGGCTCGCTGCTTCACCGAAGTGTTGGGAGAGGTAACTGGAATCTGCCGGCACACAAGACTAGTGCCTCCAAGCTCAATCCAGCGATTTCCCAGTAATTCCTGGGGTAGACTGGTGCTACATACTAAGTTCCATATGAGAGAATGTAGCTGAACGCCTTGTCCAAAGTCATCTTACTTCTGACAGTTGAGCTCACCCTCAGTCCCTCACAGTTCCACACTGCCTGCAGAGTGAGTTTCGCACGTCTTCACCAGAGACGTTTGCCAGAGGCTATGAGACGCAAGTTAACAATGCACACCTGGACGGTATCTCCAGGTGCCGGAGAGTGGCAATCTGGGACCCTCCTTACTCAGAATACTGCTACCTTCACACTGTCATAAGAATGCAGCTAGTTGAGAGCTGGCTTCTAGGCATGCTTCCCTGTGAGAGTTGAGGACAGGGCAGAACCCTCCCGCATCCTGCCTGACTGTAGACGTACCTGCTAACCTCCTTATGTTAGCGGCTGGGATAGGTTGTGTGAAAAGCATGTGTTAGCATTGGGCCTGAACTCCCGTGTATCTGAGTTGAATACAGCGATTTCCAAAGTCCTTCTTCATCAGAGTGTAGCTAGGTTCCCACTCGCATGTCCGAGTGGGTAGCAGACATCTGCCTCCCATGCATACCCACTTCTGAGAGTTGAGCTTATGGCCTGTAACCCTACCTCCTGCCTGCAGCTACCTTTCGCTTCCAAAAGGCCTAGGCTCGCTGCTTCACCAAAGTGTTGGGAGAGGTAACTGGAATCTCCCGGCACACAAGACTAGTGCCTCCAAGCTCAATCCAGCGATTTCCCAGTAATTCCTGGGGTAGACTGGTGCTACATACTAAGTTCCATATGTGAGAAGGTAGCTGAACGCCTTGTCCAAAATCATCTTACTGCTGAGAGTTGAGCTCACCCTCAGTCCCTCACAGTTCCACACTGCCTGCAGAGTGAGTTTCCCACGTCTTCACCAGAGACGTTTGCCAGAGGCTATGAGACGCAAGTTAACAATGCAGACCTGGAGGGGATCTCCAGGTGCAGTAGAGTGGTAATCTGGGAACCTCCTGTCTCAGAATACTGCTACCTTCACCCTGCCATAAGAATGCAGCTAGTTGACAGCTGGCTTCAAGGCATGCTTCCCTGTGAGAGCTAAGGACAGGGCAAAACCCTGCCGCATCCTGCTTGACTGTAGAAGGAGCTGCTAACGTCCTCATGTTAGTGGCAGGGAAAGGTTGTGAGAAAAGCATGTGGAATCGTTGTGCCTGAACTCACGTGTATCTGAGTTGAATACAGCGATTTCCAAAGTCCTTCTTCATCAGAGTGTAGCTAGGTTCCCACTCGCATGTCCGAGTGGGTAGCAGACATCTGCCTCCCATGCATACCCACTTCTGAGAGTTGAGCTTATGGCCTGTAACCCTACCTCCTGCCTGCAGCTATCTTTCGTTCCCAAAAGGCCTAGGCTCGCTGCTTCACCGAAGTGTTGGGAGAGGTAACTGTTATCTGCCGGCACACAAGACTAGTGCCTCCAAGCTCAATCCAGCGATTTCCCAGTAATTCCTGGGGTAGACTTGTGCTACATACTAAGTTCCATATGAGAGAAGGTAGCTGAACGCCTTGTCCAAAGTCATCTTACTTCTGACAGTTGAGCTCACCCTCAGTCCCTCACAGTTCCACACTGCCTGCAGAGTGAGTTTCGCACGTCTTCACCAGAGACGTTTGCCAGAGGCTATGAGACGCAAGTTAACAATGCACACCTGGACGGTATCTCCAGGTGCCGGAGAGTGGCAATCTGGGACCCTCCTTACTCAGTATACTGCTACCTTCACACTGTCATAAGAATGCAGCTAGTTGAGAGCTGGCTTCTAGGCATGCTTCCCTGTGAGAGTTGAGGACAGGGCAGAACCCTCCCGCATCCTGCCTGACTGTAGACGTACCTGCTAACCTCCTTATGTTAGCGGCTGGGATAGGTTGTGTGAAAAGCATGTGTAAGCATTGGGCCTGAACTCCCGTGTATCTGAGTTGAATACAGCGATTTCCAAAGTCCTTCTTCATCAGAGTGTAGCTAGGTTCCCACTCGCATGTCCGAGTGGGTAGCAGACATCTGCATCCCATGCATACCCACTTCTGAGAGTTGAGCTTATGGCCTGTAACCCTACCTCCTGCCTGCAGCTACCTTTCGCTTCCAAAAGGCCTAGGCTCGCTGCTTCACCAAAGTGTTGGGAGAGGTAACTGGAATCTCCCGGCACACAAGACTAGTGCCTCCAAGCTCAATCCAGCGATTTCCCAGTAATTCCTGGGGTAGACTGGTGCTACATACTAAGTTCCATATGTGAGAAGGTAGCTGAACGCCTTGTCCAAAATCATCTTACTGCTGAGAGTTGAGCTCACCCTCAGTCCCTCACAGTTCCACACTGCCTGCAGAGTGAGTTTCCCACGTCTTCACCAGAGACTTTTGCCAGAGGCCTCTGAGACGCAAGTTAACAATGCAGACCTGGACGGTGTCTCCAGGTGCAGTAGAGTTGTAATCTGGGAACCTCCTGTCTCAAAATACTGCTACCTTCACCCTGCCATAAGAATGCAGCTAGTTGACAGCTGGCTTCAAGGCATGCTTCCCTGTGAGAGCTAAGGAGAGGGCAGAACCCTCCCGCATCCTGCTTGACTGTAGAAGGAGCTGCTAACGTCCTCATGTTAGTGGCAGGGAAAGGTTGTGAGAAAAGCATGTGGAATCGTTGTGCCTGAACCCACGTGTATCTGAGTTGAATACAGCGATTTCCAAAGTCCTTCTTCATCAGAGTGTAGCTAGGTTCCCACTCGCATGTCCGAGTGGGTAGCAGACATCTGCCTCCCATGCATACACACTTCTGAGAGTTGAGCTCATGGCCTGTAACCCTACATCCTGCCTGCCGCTACCTTTCGCTTCCAAAAGGCCTAGGCTCGCTGCTTCACCAAAGTGTTGGGAGAGGTAACTGGAATCTCCCGGCACACAAGACGAGTGCCTCCAAGCTCAATCAAGCGATTTCCCAGTAATTCCTGGGGTAGACTGGTGCTACATACTAAGTTCCATACGTGAGTAGGTAGTTGAACGCCTTGTCCAAAAACATCTTACTTCTGAGAGTTGAAGTCACCCTCAGTCCCTCACAGTTCCACACTGCCTGCAGAGTGAGTTTCGCACGTCTTCACCAGAGACGTTTGCCAGAGGCTTCTGAGACGCAAGTTAACAATGCAGACCTGGAGGGTATCCCCAGGTGCAGTAGAGTGGTAATCTGGGAACCTCCTGTCTCAGAATACTGCTACCTTCACCCTGCCATAAGAATGCAGCTAGTTGACAGCTGGCTTCAAGGCATGCTTCCCTGTGAGAGCTAAGGACAGGGCACAACCCTCCCGCATCCTGCTTGACTGTAGAAGGAGCTGCTAACGTCCTCATGTTAGTGGCAGGGAAAGGTTGTGAGAAAAGCATGTGGAATCGTTGTGCCTGAACCCACGTGTATCTGAGTTGAATACAGCGATTTCCAAAGTCCTTCTTCATCAGAGTGTAGCTAGGTTCCCACTCGCATGTCCGAGTGGGTAGCAGACATCTGCCTCCCATGCATACCCACTTCTGAGAGTTGAGCTTATGGCCTGTAACCCTACCTCCTGCCTGCAGCTACCTTTCGCTTCCAAAAGGCCTAGGCTCGCTGCTTCACCGAAGTGTTGGGAGAGGTAACTGGAATCTGCCGGCACAAAAGACTAGGGCCTCCAAGCTCAATCCAGCGATTTCCCAGTAATTCCTGGGGTAGACTGGTGCTACATACTAAGTTCCATATGTGAGAAGGTAGCTGAACGCCTTGTCCAAAATCATCTTACTTCTGAGAGTTGAGCTCACCTTCAGTCCCTCACAGTTCCACACTGCCTGCAGAGTGAGTTTCGCACGTCTTCACCAGAGACGTTTGCCAGAGGCTATGAGACGCAAGTTAACAATGCAGACCTGGAGGGTATCTCCAGGTGCAGTAGAGTGGTAATCTGGGAACCTCCTGTCTCAGAATACTGCTACCTTCACCCTGCCATAAGAATGCAGCTAGTTGACAGCTGGCTTCAAGGTATGCTTCCCTGTGAGAGCTAAGGACAGGGCACAACCCTCCCGCATCCTGCTTGACTGTAGAAGGAGCTGCTAACGTCCTCATGTTAGTGGCAGGGAAAGGTTGTGAGAAAAGCATGTGGAATCGTTGTGCCTGAACCCACGTGTATATGAGTTGAATACAGCGATTTCCAAAGTCCTTCTTCATCAGAGTGTAGCTAGGTTCCCACTCGCATGTCCCAGTGGGTAGCAGACATCTGCCTCCCATGCATACCCACTTCTGAGAGTTGAGCTTATGGCCTGTAACCCTACCTCCTGCCTGCAGCTACCTTTCGCTTCCAAAAGGCCTAGGCTCGCTGCTTGACGCAAGTGTTGGGAGAGGTAACTGGAATCTCCCGGCACACAAGACTAGTGCCTCCAAGCTCAATCCAGCGATTTCCCAGTAATTCCTGGGGTAGTCTGTTGCTACATACTAAGATCCATATGTGAGAAGGTAGCTGAACGCCTTGACCAAAATCATCTTACTTCTGAGAGATGAGCTCACCCTCAGTCCCTCACAGTTCCACACTGCCTGCAGAGTGAGTTTCGCACGTCTTCAACAGAGACGTTTTCCAGAGGCTTCTGAGACGCAAGTTAACAATGCAGACCTGGAGGGTATCTCCAGGTGCAGTAGAGTGGTAATCTGGGAACCTCCTGTCTCAGAATACTGCTACCTTCACCCTGCCATAAGAATGCAGCTAGTTGACAGCTGGCTTCAAGGCTTGCTTCCCTGTGAGAGCTAAGGACAGGGCACAACCCTCCCGCATCCTGCTTGACTGTAGAAGGAGCTGCTAACGTCCTCATGTTAGTGGCAGGGAAAGGTTGTGAGAAAAGCATGTGGAATCGTTGTGCCTGAACCCACGTGTATCTGAGTTGAATACAGCGATTTCCAAAGTCCTTCTTCATCAGAGTGTAGCTAGGTTCCCACTCGCATGTCCGAGTGGGTAGCAGACATCTGCCTCCCATGCATACCCACTTCTGAGAGTTGAGCCTATGGCCTGTAACCCTACCTCCTGCCTGCAGCTACCTTTCGCTTCCAAAAGGCCTAGGCTCGCTGCTTCACCGAAGTGTTGGGAGAGGTAACTGGGATCTGCCGGCACACAAGACTAGTGCTTCCAAGCTCAATCCAGCGATTTCCCAGTAATTCCTGGGGTAGACTGGTGCTACATACTAAGTTCCATATGTGAGAAGGTAGCTGAACGCCTTGTCCAAAATCATCTTTCTTCTGAGAGTTGAGCTCACCCTCAGTCCCTCACAGTTCCACACTGCCTGCTGAGTGAGTTTCGCACGTCTTCATCAGAGACGTTTGCCAGAGGCTATGAGACGCAAGTTAACAATGCAGACCTGGAGGGTATCTCCAGGTGCAGTAGAGTGGTAATCTGGGAACCTCCTGTCTCAGAATACTGCTACCTTCACCCTGCCATAAGAATGCAGCTAGTTGACAGCTGGCTTCAAGGCTTGCTTCCCTGTGAGAGCTAAGGACAGGGCACAACCCTCCCGCATCCTGCTTGACTGTAGAAGGAGCTGCTAACGTCCTCATGTTAGTGGCAGGGAAAGGTTGTGAGAAAAGCATGTGGAATCGTTGTGCCTGAACCCACGTGTATCTGAGTTGAATACAGCGATTTCCAAAGTCCTTCTTCATCAGAGTGTAGCTAGGTTCCCACTCGCATGTCCGAGTGGGTAGCAGACATCTGCCTCCCATGCATACCCACTTCTGAGAGTTGAGCTTATGGCCTGTAACCCTACCTCCTGCCTGCAGCTACCTTTCGCTTCCAAAAGGCCTAGGCTCGCTGCTTCACCAAAGTGTTGGGAGAGGTAACTGGAATCTGCCGGCACACAAGACGAGTGCCTCCAAGCTCAATCCAGCGATTTCCCAGTAATTCCTGGGGTAGACTGGTGCTACATACTAAGTTCCATATGTGAGAAGGTAGCTGAACGCCTTGTCCAAAATCATCTTACTTCTGAGAGTTGAGCTCACCCTCAGTCCCTCACAGTTCCACACTGCCTGCAGAGTGAGTTTCGCACGTCTTCAATAGAGACGTTTGCCAGAGGCTTCTGAGACGCAAGTTAACAATGCAGACCTGGAGGGTATCTCCAGGTGCAGTAGAGTGGTAATCTGGGAACCTCCTGTCTCAGAATACTGCTACCTTCACCCTGGCATAAGAATGCAGCTAGTTGACAGCTGGCTTCAAGGCTTGCTTCCCTGTGAGAGCTAAGGACAGGGCACAACCCTCCCGCATCCTGCTTGACTGTAGAAGGAGCTGCTAACGTCCTCATGTTAGTGGCAGGGAAAGGTTGTGAGAAAAGCATGTGGAATCGTTGTGCCTGAACCCACCTGTATCTGAGTTGAATTCAGCGATTTCCAAATTCCTTCTTCATCAGAGTGTAGCTAGGTTCCCACTCGCATGTCCGAGTGGGTAGCAGACATCTGCCTCCCATGCATACCCACTTCTGAGAGTTGAGCTTATGGCCTGTAACCCTACCTCCTGCCTGCAGCTACCTTTCGCTTCCAAAAGGCCTAGGCTCGCTGCTTCACCGAAGTGTTGGGAGAGGTAACTGGAATCTGCCGGCACACAAGACTAGTGCCTCCAAGCTCAATCCAGCGATTTCCTAGTAATTCCTGGGGTAGACTGGTGCTACATACTAAGTTCCATACGTGAGTAGGTAGTTGATCGCCTTGTCCAAAAACATCTTACTTCTGAGAGTTGAGCTCACCCTCAGTCCCTCACAGTTCCACACTGCCTGCAGAGTGAGTTTCGCACGTCTTCAACAGAGACGTTTGCCAGAGGCTTCTGAGACGCAAGTTAACAATGCAGACCTGGAGGGTATCTCCAGGTGCAGTAGAGTGGTAATCTGGGAACCTCCTGTCTCAGAATACTGCTACCTTCACCCTGCCATAAGAATGCAGCTAGTTGACAGCTGGCTTCAAGGCATGCTTCCCTGTGAGAGCTAAGGACAGGGCACAACCCTCCCGCATCCTGCTTGACTGTAGAAGGAGCTGCTAACGTCCTCATGTTAGTGGCAGGGAAAGGTTCTGAGAAAAGCATGTGGAATCGTTGTGCCTGAACTCACGTGTATCTGAGTTGAATACAGCGATTTCCAAAGTCCTTCTTCATCAGAGTGTAGCTAGGTTCCCACTCGCATGTCCGAGTGGGTAGCAGACATCTGCCTCCCATGCATACCCACTTCTGAGAGTTGAGCTTATGGCCTGTAACCCTACCTCCTGCCTGGAGCTACCTTTCGTTCCCAAAAGGCCTAGGCTCGCTGCTTCACCGAAGTGTTGGGAGAGGTAACTGGAATCTGCCGGCACACAAGACTAGTGCCTCCAAGCTCCATCCAGCGATTTCCCAGTAATTCCTGGGGTAGACTGGTGCTACATACTAAGTTCCATATGAGAGAAGGTAGCTGAACGCCTTGTCCAAAGTCATCTTACTTCTGACAGTTGAGCTCACCCTCAGTCCCTCACAGTTCCACACTGCCTGCAGAGTGAGTTTCGCACGTCTTCACCAGAGACGTTTGCCAGAGGCTATGAGACGCAAGTTAACAATGCAGACCTGGACGGTATCTCCAGGTGCCGGAGAGTGGCAATCTGGGACCCTCCTTACTCAGAATACTGCTACCTTCACACTGTCATAAGAATGCAGCTAGTTGAGAGCTGGCTTCTAGGCATGCTTCCCTGTCAGAGTTGAGGACAGGGCAGGACCCTCCCGCATCCTGCCTGACTGTAGACTTACCTGCTAACCTCCTTCTGTTAGGGGCTGGTATAGTTTGTGGGAAAAGCATGTGTAAGCATTGGGCCTGAACTCCCGTGTATCTGAGTTGAATACAGCGATTTCCAACATCCTTCTTTAATAGGAGTGTAGCTAGGTTCCAACTCCCATGTCCGAGTGGGTAGCAGACATCTGCCTCCCATGCATACCCACTTCTGAGAGTTGAGCTTATGGCCTGTAACCCTACCTCCTGCCTGCAGCTACCTTTCGCTTCCAAAAGGCCTTGGCTCGCTGCTTCACCGAAGTGTTGGGAGAGGTAACTGGAATCTCCCGGCACACAAGACTAGTGCCTCCAAGCTCAATCCAGCGATTTCCCAGTAATTCCTGGGGTAGACTGGTGCTACATACTAAGTTCCATATGTGAGAAGGTAGCTGAACGCCTTGTCCAAAATCATCTTACTGCTGAGAGTTGAGCTCACCCTCAGTCCCTCACAGTTCCACACTGCCTGCAGAGTGAGTTTCGCACGTCTTCACCAGAGACGTTTGCCAGAGGCTATGAGACGCAAGTTAACAATGCAGACCTGGAGGGTATCTCCAGGTGCAGTAGAGTGGTAATCTGGGAACCTCCTGTCTCAGAATACTGCTACCTTCACCCTGCCATAAGAATGCAGCTAGTTGACAGCTGGCTTCAAGGCATGCTTCCCTGTGAGAGCTAAGGACAGGGCACAACCCTGCCGCATCCTGCTTGACTGTAGAAGGAGCTGCTAACGTCCTCATGTTAGTGGCAGGGAAAGGTTGTGAGAAAAGCATGTGGAATCGTTGTGCCTGAACTCACGTGTATCTGAGTTGAATACAGCGATTTCCAAAGTCCTTCTTCATCAGAGTGTAGCTAGGTTCCCACTCGCATGTCCGAGTGGGTAGCAGACATCTGCCTCCCATGCATACCCACTTCTGAGAGTTGAGCTTATGGCCTGTAACCCTACCTCCTGCCTGCAGCTACCTTTCGCTTCCAAAAGGCCTAGGCTCGCTGTTTCACCGAAGTGTTGGGAGAGGTAACTGGAATCTGCCGGCACACAAGACTAGTGCCTCCAAGCTCAATCCAGCGATTTCCCAGTAATTCCTGGGGTAGACTGGTGCTACATACTAAGTTCCATATGTGAGAAGGTAGCTGAACGCCTTGTCCAAAATCATCTTACTGCTGAGAGTTGAGCTCACCCTCAGTCCCTCACAGTTCCACACTGCCTGCAGAGTGAGTTTCCCACGTCTTCACCAGAGACTTTTGCCAGAGGCCTCTGAGACGCAAGTTAACCATGCAGACCTGGACGGTATCTCCAGGTGACGGAGAGTGGCAATCTGGGACCCTCCTTACTCAGAATACTGCTACCTTCACACTGTCATAAGAATGCAGCTAGTTGAGAGCTGGCTTCGAGGCATGCTTCCCTGTGAGAGTTGAGGACAGGGCAGAACCCTCCCGCATCCTGCCTGACTGTAGACGTACCTGCTAACCTCCTTATGTTAGCGGCTGAGATAGGTTGTGGGAAAAGCATGTGTAAGCATTGGGCCTGAACTCCCGTGTATCTGAGTTGAATACAGCGATTTCCAAAGTCCTTCTTCATCAGAGTGTAGCTAGGTTCCCACTCGCATGTCCGAGTGAGTAGCAGACATCTGAGTCCCATGCATACCCACTTCTGAGAGTTGAGCTTATGGCCTGTAACCCTACCTCCTGCCTGCCGTTACCTTTCGCTTCCAAAAGGTCTAGGCTCGCTGCTTCACCGAAGTGTTGGGAGAGGTAACTGGAATCTCCCGGCACACAAGACTAGTGCCTCCAAGCTCAATCCAGCGATTTCCCAGTAATTCCTGGGGTAGACTGGTGCTACATACTAAGTTCCATATGTGAGAAGGTAGCTGAACGCCTTGTCCAAAATCATCTTACTGCTGAGAGTTGAGCTCACCCTCTGTCCCTCACAGTTCCACACTGCCTGCAGAGTGAGTTTCCCACGTCTTCACCAGAGACGTTTGCCAGAGGCTATGAGACGCAAGTTAACAATGCAGACCTGGAGGGTATCTCCAGGTGCAGTAGAGTGGTAATCTGGGAACCTCCTGTCTCAGAATACTGCTACCTTCACCCTGCCATAAGAATGCAGCTAGTTGACAGCTGGCTTCAAGGCATGCTTCCCTGTGAGAGCTAAGGACAGGGCACAACCCTCCCGCATCCTGCTTGACTGTAGAAGGAGCTGCTAACGTCCTCATGTTAGTGGCAGGGAAAGGTTGTGAGAAAAGCATGTGGAATCGTTGTGCCTGAACCCACGTGTATCTGAGTTGAATACAGCGATTTCCAAAGTCCTTCTTCTTCAGAGTGTAGCTAGGTTCCCACTCGCATGTCCGAGTGGGTAGCAGACATCTGCCTCCCATGCATACCCACTTCTGAGAGTTGAGCTTATGGCCTGTAACCCTACCTCCTGCCTGCAGCTACCTTTCGCTTCCAAAAGGCCTAGGCTCGCTGCTTCACCGAAGTGTTGGGAGAGGTAACTGGAATCTCCCGGCACACAAGACTAGTGCCTCCAAGCTCAATCCAGCGATTTCCCAGTAATTCCTGGGGTAGACTGGTGCTACATACTAAGTTCCATATGTGAGAAGGTAGCTGAACGCCTTGTCCAAAATCATCTTACTTCTGAGAGTTGAGCTCACCCTCAGTCCCTCACAGTTCCACACTGCCTGCAGAGTGAGTTTCCCACGTCTTCTCCAGAGACTTTTGCCAGAGGCCTCTGAGACGCAAGTTAACAATGCAGACCTGGACGGTATCTCCAGGTGCCGGAGAGTGGCAATCTGGGACCCTCCTTACTCAGAATACTGCTACCTTCACATTGTCATAAGAATGCAGCTAGTTGAGAGCTGGCTTCTAGGCATGCTTCCCTGTGAGAGCTGAGGACAGGGCAGGACCCTCCCGCATCCTGCCTGACTGTAGACTTACCTGCTAACCTCCTTCTGTTAGGGGCTGGTATAGTTTGTGGGAAAAGCATGTGTAAGCATTGGGCCTGAACTCCCGTGTATCTGAGTTGAATACAGCGATTTCCAACATCCTTCTTTAATAGGAGTGTAGCTAGGTTCCAACTCCCATGTCCGAGTGGGTAGCAGACATCTGCCTCCCATGCATACCCACTTCTGAGAGTTGAGCTTATGGCCTGTAACCCTACCTCCTGCCTGCAGCTACCTTTCGCTTCCAAAAGGCCTTGGCTCGCTGCTTCACCGAAGTGTTGGGAGAGGTAACTGGAATCTCCCGGCACACAAGACTAGTGCCTCCAAGCTCAATCCAGCGATTTCCCAGTAATTCCTGGGGTAGACTGGTGCTACATACTAAGTTCCATATGTGAGAAGGTAGCTGAACGCCTTGTCCAAAATCATCTTACTGCTGAGAGTTGAGCTCACCCTCAGTCCCTCACAGTTCCACACTGCCTGCAGAGTGAGTTTCGCACGTCTTCACCAGAGACGTTTGCCAGAGGCTATGAGACGCAAGTTAACAATGCAGACCTGGAGGGTATCTCCAGGTGCAGTAGAGTGGTAATCTGGGAACCTCCTGTCTCAGAATACTGCTACCTTCACCCTGCCATAAGAATGCAGCTAGTTGACAGCTGGCTTCAAGGTATGCTTCCCTGTGAGAGCTAAGGACAGGGCACAACCCTGCCGCATCCTGCTTGACTGTAGAAGGAGCTGCTAACGTCCTCATGTTAGTGGCAGGGAAAGGTTGTGAGAAAAGCATGTGGAATCGTTGTGCCTGAACTCACGTGTATCTGAGTTGAATACAGCGATTTCCAAAGTACTTCTTCATCAGAGTGTAGCTAGGTTCCCACTCGCATGTCCGAGTGGGTAGCAGACATCTGCCTCCCATGCATACCCACTTCTGAGAGTTGAGCTTATGGCCTGTAACCCTACCTCCTGCCTGCAGCTACCTTTTGTTCCCAAAAGGCCTAGGCTCGCTGCTTCACCGAAGTGTTGGGAGAGGTAACTGGAATCTGCCGGCACACAAGACTAGTGCCTCCAAGCTCAATCCAGCGATTTCCCAGTAATTCCTGGGGTAGACTGGTGCTACATACTAAGTTCCATATGAGAGAAGGTAGCTGAACGCCTTGTCCAAAGTCATCTTACTTCTGACAGTTGAGCTCACCCTCAGTCCCTCACAGTTCCACACTGCCTGCAGAGTGAGTTTCGCACGTCTTCACCAGAGACGTTTGCCAGAGGCTATGAGACGCAAGTTAACAATGCACACCTGGACGGTATCTCCAGGTGCCGGAGAGTGGCAATCTGGGACCCTCCTTACTCAGTATACTGCTACCTTCACACTGTCATAAGAATGCAGCTAGTTGAGAGCTGGCTTCAAGGCATGCTTCCCTGTGAGAGTTGAGGACAGGGCAGAACCCTCCCGCATCCTGCCTGACTGTAGACGTACCTGCTAACCTCCTTATGTTAGCGGCTGGGATAGGTTGTGTGAAAAGCATGTGTAAGCATTGGGCCTGAACTCCCGTGTATCTGAGTTGAATACAGCGATTTCCAAAGTCCTTCTTCATCAGAGTGTAGCTAGGTTCCCACTCGCATGTCCGAGTGGGTAGCAGACATCTGCCTCCCATGCATACCCACTTCTGAGAGTTGAGCTTATGGCCTGTAACCCTACCTCCTGCCTGCAGCTACCTTTCGCTTCCAAAAGGCCTAGGCTCGCTGCTTCACCAAAGTGTTGGGAGAGGTAACTGGAATCTCCCGGCACACAAGACTAGTGCCTCCAAGCTCAATCCAGCGATTTCCCAGTAATTCCTGGGGTAGACTGGTGCTACATACTAAGTTCCATATGTGAGAAGGTAGCTGAACGCCTTGTCCAAAATCATCTTACTGCTGAGAGTTGAGCTAACCCTCAGTCCCTCACAGTTCCACACTGCCTGTAGAGTGAGTTTCGCACGTCTTCACCAGAGACGTTTGCCAGAGGCTATGAGACGCAAGTTAACAATGCAGACCTGGACGGTGTCTCCAGGTGCAGTAGAGTGGTAATCTGGGAACCTCCTGTCTCAGAATACTGTTACCTTCACCCTGCCATAAGAATGCAGCTAGTTGACAGCTGGCTTCAAGGCATGCTTCCCTGTGAGAGCTAAGGACAGGGCACAACCCTCCCGCATCCTGCTTGACTGTAGAAGGAGCTGCTAACGTCCTCATGTTAGTGGCAGGGAAAGGTTGTGAGAAAAGCATGTGGAATCGTTGTGCCTGAACTCACGTGTATCTGAGTTGAATACAGCGATTTCCAAAGTCCTTCTTCATCAGAGTGTAGCTAGGTTCCCACTCGCATGTCCGAGTGGGTAGCAGACATCTGCCTCCCATGCATACCCACTTCTGAGAGTTGAGCTTATGGCCTGTAACCCTACCTCCTGCCTGCAGCTACCTTTCGTTCCCAAAAGGCCTAGGCTCGCTGCTTCACCGAAGTGTTGGGAGAGGTAACTGGAATCTGCCGGCACACAAGACTAGTGCCTCCAAGCTCCATCCAGCGATTTCCCAGTAATTCCTGGGGTAGACTGGTGCTACATACTAAGTTCCATATGAGAGAAGGTAGCTGAACGCCTTGTCCAAAGTCATCTTACTTCTGACAGTTGAGCTCACCCTCAGTCCCTCACAGTTCCACACTGCCTGCAGAGTGAGTTTCGCACGTCTTCACCAGAGACGTTTGCCAGAGGCTATGAGACGCAAGTTAACAATGCAGACCTGGACGGTATCTCCAGGTGCCGGAGAGTGGCAATCTGGGACCCTCCTTACTCAGAATACTGCTACCTTCACACTGTCATAAGAATGCAGCTAGTTGAGAGCTGGCTTCTAGGCATGCTTCCCTGTGAGAGTTGAGGACAGGGCAGAACCCTCCCGCATCCTGCCTGACTGTAGACGTACCTGCTAACCTCCTTATGTTAGCGGCTGGGAGAGGTTGTGTGAAAAGCATGTGTAAGCATTGGGCCTGAACTCCCGTGTATCTGAGTTGAATACAGCGATTTCCAAAGTCCTTCTTCATCAGAGTGTAGCTAGGTTCCCACTCGCATGTCCGAGTGGGTAGCAGACATCTGCCTCCCATGCATACCCACTTCTGAGAGTTGAGCTTATGGCCTGTAACCCTACCTCCTGCCTGCAGCTACCTTTCGCTTCCAAAAGGCCTAGGCTCGCTGCTTCACCGAAGTGTTGGGAGAGGTAACTGGAATCTCCCGGCACACAAGACTAGTGCCTCCAAGCTCAATCAAGCGATTTCCCAGTAATTCCTGGGGTAGACTGGTGCTACATACTAAGTTCCATATGTGAGAAGGTAGCTGAACGCCTTGTCCAAAATCATCTTACTGCTGAGAGTTGAGCTACCCTCAGTCCCTCACAGTTCCACACTGCCTGCAGAGTGAGTTTCCCACGTCTTCACCAGAGACTTTTGCCAGAGGCCTCTGAGACGCAAGTTAACAATGCAGACCTGGACGGTGTCTCCAGGTGCAGTAGAGTGGTAATCTGGGAACCTCCTGTCTCAGAATACTGCTACCTTCACCCTGCCATAAGAATGCAGCTAGTTGACAGCTGGCTTCAAGGCTTGCTTCCCTGTGAGAGCTAAGGACAGGGCACAACCCTCCCGCATCCTGCTTGACTGTAGAAGGAGCTGCTAACGTCCTCATGTTAGTGGCAGGGAAAGGTTGTGAGAAAAGCATGTGGAATCGTTGTGCCTGAACCTACGTGTATCTGAGATGAATACAGCGATTTCCAAAGTCCTTCTTCATCAGAGTGTAGCTAGGTTCCCACTCGCATGTCCGAGTGGGTAGCAGACATCTGCCTCCCATGCATACCCAGTTCTGAGAGTTGAGCTTATGGCCTGTAAGCCTACCTCCTGCCTGCAGCTACCTTTCGCTTCCAAAAGGCCTAGGCTCGCTGCTTCACCGAAGTGTTGGGAGAGGTAACTGGGATCTGCCGGCACACAAGACTAGTGCCTCCAAGCTCAATCCAGCGATTTCCCAGTAATTCCTGGGTTAGTCTGTTGCTACATACTAAGTTCCATATGTGAGAAGGTAGCTGAACGCCTTGTCCAAAATCATCTTACTTCTGAGAGTTGAGCTCACCCTCAGTCCCTCACAGTTCCACACTGCCTGCAGAGTGAGTTTCGCACGTCTTCACCAGAGACGTTTGCCAGAGGCTTCTGAGACGCAAGTTAACAATGCAGACCTGGAGGGTATCTCCAGGTGCAGTAGAGTGGTAATCTGGGAACCTCCTGTCTCAGAATACTGCTATCTTCACCCTGCCATAAGAATGCAGCTAGTTGACAGCTGGCTTCAAGGCTTGCTTCCCTGTGAGAGCTAAGGACAGGGCACAACCCTCCCGCATCCTGCTTGACTGTAGAAGGAGCTGCTAACGTCCTCATGTTAGTGGCAGGGAAAGGTTGTGAGAAAAGCATGTGGAATCGTTGTGCCTGAACCCACGTGTATCTGAGATGAATACAGCGATTTCCAAAGTCCTTCTTCATCAGAGTGTAGCTAGGTTCCCACTCGCATGTCCGAGTGGGTAGCAGACATCTGCCTCCCATGCATACCCAGTTCTGAGAGTTGAGCTTATGGCCTGTAACCCTACCTCCTGCCTGCAGCTACCTTTCGCTTCCAAAAGGCCTAGGCTCGCTGCTTGACGCAAGTGTTGGGAGAGGTAACTGGAATCTCCCGGTACACAAGACTAGTGCCTCCAAGCTCAATCCAGCGATTTCCCAGTAATTCCTGGGGTAGTCTGTTGCTACATACTAAGTTCCATATGTGAGAAGGTAGCTGAACGCCTTGACCAAAATCATCTTACTTCTGAGAGATGAGCTCACCCTCAGTCCCTCACAGTTCCACACTGCCTGCAGAGTGAGTTTCGCACGTCTTCAACAGAGACGTTTTCCAGAGGCTTCTGAGACGCAAGTTAACAATGCAGACCTGGAGGGTATCTCCAGGTGCAGTAGAGTGGTAATCTGGGAACCTCCTGTCTCAGAATACTGCTACCTTCACCCTGCCATAAGAATGCAGCTAGTTGACAGCTGGCTTCAAGGCTTGCTTCCCTGTGAGAGCTAAGGACAGGGCACAACCCTCCCGCATCCTGCTTGACTGTAGAAGGAGCTGCTAACGTCCTCATGTTAGTGGCAGGGAAAGGTTGTGAGAAAAGCATGTGGAATCGTTGTGCCTGAACCCACGTGTATCTGAGTTGAATACAGCGATTTCCAAAGTCCTTCTTCATCAGAGTGTAGCTAGGTTCCCACTCGCATGTCCGAGTGGGTAGCAGACATCTGCCTCCCATGCATACCCACTTCTGAGAGTTGAGCTTATGGCCTGTAACCCTACCTCCTGCCTGCAGCTACCTTTCGCTTCCAAAAGGCCTAGGCTCGCTGCTTCACCGAAGTGTTGGGAGAGGTAACTGGGATCTGCCGGCACACAAGACTAGTGCTTCCAAGCTCAATCCAGCGATTTCCCAGTAATTCCTGGGGTAGACTGGTGCTACATACTAAGTTCCATATGTGAGAAGGTAGCTGAACGCCTTGTCCAAAATCATCTTTCTTCTGAGAGTTGAGCTCACCCTCAGTCCCTCACAGTTCCACACTGCCTGCTGAGTGAGTTTCGCACGTCTTCATCAGAGACGTTTGCCAGAGGCTATGAGACGCAAGTTAACAATGCAGACCTGGAGGGTATCTCCAGGTGCAGTAGAGTGGTAATCTGGGAACCTCCTGTCTCAGAATACTGCTACCTTCACCCTGCCATAAGAATGCAGCTAGTTGACAGCTGGCTTCAAGGCTTGCTTCCCTGTGAGAGCTAAGGACAGGGCACAACCCTCCCGCATCCTGCTTGACTGTAGAATGAGCTGCTAACGTCCTCATGTTAGTGGCAGGGAAAGGTTGTGAGAAAAGCATGTGGAATCGTTGTGCCTGAACCCACGTGTATCTGAGTTGAATACAGCGATTTCCAAAGTCCTTCTTCATCAGAGTGTAGCTAGGTTCCCACTCGCATGTCCGAGTGGGTAGCAGACATCTGCCTCCCATGCATACCCACTTCTGAGAGTTGAGCTTATGGCCTGTAACCCTACCTCCTGCCTGCAGCTACCTTTCGCTTCCAAAAGGCCTAGGCTCGCTGCTTGACGCAAGTGTTGGGAGAGGTAACTGGAATCTGCCGGCACACAAGACGAGTGCCTCCAAGCTCAATCCAGCGATTTCCCAGTAATTCCTGGGGTAGACTGGTGCTACATACTAAGTTCCATATGTGAGAAGGTAGCTGAACGCCTTGTCCAAAATCATCTTACTTCTGAGAGTTGAGCTCACCCTCAGTCCCTCACAGTTCCACACTGCCTGCAGAGTGAGTTTCGCACGTCTTCAATAGAGACGTTTGCCAGAGGCTTCTGAGACGCAAGTTAACAATGCAGACCTGGAGGGTATCTCCAGGTGCAGTAGAGTGGTAATCTGGGAACCTCCTGTCTCAGAATACTGCTACCTTCACCCTGCCATAAGAATGCAGCTAGTTGACAGCTGGCTTCAAGGCTTGCTTCCCTGTGAGAGCTAAGGACAGGGCACAACCCTCCCGCATCCTGCTTGACTGTAGAAGGAGCTGCTAACGTCCTCATGTTAGTGGCAGGGAAAGGTTGTGAGAAAAGCATGTGGAATCGTGCCTGAACCCACCTGTATCTGAGTTGAATTCAGCGATTTCCAAATTCCTTCTTCATCAGAGTGTAGCTAGGTTCCCACTCGCATGTCCGAGTGGGTAGCAGACATCTGCCTCCCATGCATACCCACTTCTGAGAGTTGAGCTTATGGCCTGTAACCCTACCTCCTGCCTGCAGCTACCTTTTGCTTCCAAAAGGCCTAGGCTCGCTGCTTCACCGAAGTGTTGGGAGAGGTAACTGGAATCTGCCGGCACACAAGACGAGTGCCTCCAAGCTCAATCAAGTGATTTCCTAGTAATTCCTGGGGTACACTGGTGCTACATACTAAGTTCCATACGTGAGTAGGTAGTTGAACGCCTTGTCCAAAAACATCTTACTTCTGAGAGTTGAGCTCACCTTCAGTCCCTCACAGTTCCACACTGCCTGCAGAGTGTGTTTCGCTCGTCTTCAACAGAGACGTTTGCCAGAGGCTTCTGAGACGCAAGTTAACAATGCAGACCTGGAGGGTATCTCCAGGTGCAGTAGAGTGGTAATCTGGGAACCTCCTGTCTCAGAATACTGCTACCTTCACCCTGCCATAAGAATGCAGCTAGTTGACAGCTGGCTTCAAGGCATGCTTCCCTGTGAGAGCTAAGGACAGGGCACAACCTTCCCGCATCCTGCTTGACTGTAGGAGCTGCTAACGTCTTCATGTTAGTGGCAGGGAAAGGTTGTGAGAAAAACATGTGGAATCGTTGTGCCTGAACCCACGTGTATCTGAGTTGAATACAGCGATTTCCAAAGTCCTTCTTCATCAGAGTGTAGCTAGGTTCCCACTCGCATGTCCGAGTGGGTAGCAGACATCTGCCTCCCATGCATACCCACTTCTGAGAGTTGAGCTTATGGCCTGTAACCCTACCTCCTGCCTGCAGCTACCTTTCGCTTCCAAAAGGCCTAGGCTCGCTGCTTCACCGAAGTGTTGGGAGAGGTAACTGGAATCTCCCGGCACACAAGACTAGTGCCTCCAAGCTCAATCCAGCGATTTCCCAGTAATTCCTGGGGTAGACTGGTTCTACATACTAAGTTCCATATGTGAGAAGGTAGCTGAACGCCTTGTCCAAAATCATCTTACTGCTGAGAGTTGAGCTCACCCTCAGTCCCTCACAGTTCCACACTGCCTGCAGAGTGAGTTTCCCACGTCTTCACCAGAGACTTTTGCCAGAGGCCTCTGAGACGCAAGTTAACAATGCAGACCTGGACGGTATCTCCAGGTGCCGGAGAGTGGCAATCTGGGACCCTCCTTACTCAGAATACTGCTACCTTCACATTGTCATAAGAATGCAGCTAGTTGAGAGCTGGCTTCTAGGCATGCTTCCCTGTGAGAGCTGAGGACAGGGCAGGACCCTCCCGCATCCTGCCTGACTGTAGACTTACCTGCTAACCTCCTTCTGTTAGGGGCTGGGATAGTTTGTGGGAAAAGCATGTGTAAGCATTGGGCCTGAACTCCCGTGTATCTGAGTTGAATACAGCGATTTCCAACATCCTTCTTTAATAGGAGTGTAGCTAGGTTCCAACTCCCATGTCCGAGTGGGTAGCAGACATCTGCCTCCCATGCATACCCACTTCTGAGAGTTGAGCTTATGGCCTGTAACCCTACCTCCTGCCTGCAGCTACCTTTCGCTTCCAAAAGGCCTTGGCTCGCTGCTTCACCGAAGTGTTGGGAGAGGTAACTGGAATCTCCCGGCACACAAGACTAGTGCCTCCAAGCTCAATCCAGCGATTTCCCAGTAATTCCTGGGGTAGACTGGTGCTACATACTAAGTTCCATATGTGAGAAGGTAGCTGAACGCCTTGTCCAAAATCATCTTACTGCTGAGAGTTGAGCTCACCCTCAGTCCCTCACAGTTCCACACTGCCTGCAGAGTGAGTTTCGCACGTCTTCACCAGAGACGTTTGCCAGAGGCTATGAGACGCAAGTTAACAATGCACACCTGGACGGTATCTCCAGGTGCCGGAGAGTGGCAATCTGGGACCCTCCTTACTCAGTATACTGCTACCTTCACACTGTCATAAGAATGCAGCTAGTTGAGAGCTGGCTTCTAGGCATGCTTCCCTGTGAGAGTTGAGGACAGGGCAGAACCCTCCCGCATCCTGCCTGACTGTAGACGTACCTGCTAACCTCCTTATGTTAGCGGCTGGGATAGGTTGTGTGAAAAGCATGTGTAAGCATTGGGCCTGAACTCCCGTGTATCTGAGTTGAATACAGCGATTTCCAAAGTCCTTCTTCATCAGAGTGTAGCTAGGTTCCCACTCGCATGTCCGAGTGGGTAGCAGACATCTGCCTCCCATGCATACCCACTTCTGAGAGTTGAGCTTATGGCCTGTAACCCTACCTCCTGCCTGCAGCTACCTTTCGCTTCCAAAAGGCCTAGGCTCGCTGCTTCACCAAAGTGTTGGGAGAGGTAACTGGAATCTCCCGGCACACAAGACTAGTGCCTCCAAGCTCAATCCAGCGATTTCCCAGTAATTCCTGGGGTAGACTGGTGCTACATACTAAGTTCCATATGTGAGAAGGTAGCTGAACGCCTTGTCCAAAATCATCTTACTGCTGAGAGTTGAGCTAACCCTCAGTCCCTCACAGTTCCACACTGCCTGTAGAGTGAGTTTCGCACGTCTTCACCAGAGACGTTTGCCAGAGGCTATGAGACGCAAGTTAACAATGCAGACCTGGACGGTGTCTCCAGGTGCAGTAGAGTGGTAATCTGGGAACCTCCTGTCTCAGAATACTGCTACCTTCACCCTGCCATAAGAATGCAGCTAGTTGACAGCTGGCTTCAAGGCATGCTTCCCTGTGAGAGCTAAGGACAGGGCACAACCCTCCCGCATCCTGCTTGACTGTAGAAGGAGCTGCTAACGTCCTCATGTTAGTGGCAGGGAAAGGTTGTGAGAAAAGCATGTGGAATCGTTGTGCCTGAACTCACGTGTATCTGAGTTGAATACAGCGATTTCCAAAGTCCTTCTTCATCAGAGTGTAGCTAGGTTCCCACTCGCATGTCCGAGTGGGTAGCAGACATCTGCCTCCCATGCATACCCACTTCTGAGAGTTGAGCTTATGGCCTGTAACCCTACCTCCTGCCTGCAGCTACCTTTCGTTCCCAAAAGGCCTAGGCTCGCTGCTTCACCGAAGTGTTGGGAGAGGTAACTGGAATCTGCCGGCACACAAGACTAGTGCCTCCAAGCTCCATCCAGCGATTTCCCAGTAATTCCTGGGGTAGACTGGTGGTACATACTAAGTTCCATATGAGAGAAGGTAGCTGAACGCCTTGTCCAAAGTCATCTTACTTCTGACAGTTGAGCTCACCCTCAGTCCCTCACAGTTCCACACTGCCTGCAGAGTGAGTTTCGCACGTCTTCACCAGAGACGTTTGCCAGAGGCTATGAGACGCAAGTTAACAATGCAGACCTGGACGGTATCTCCAGGTGCCGGAGAGTGGCAATCTGGGACCCTCCTTACTCAGAATACTGCTACCTTCACACTGTCATAAGAATGCAGCTAGTTGAGAGCTGGCTTCTAGGCATGCTTCCCTGTGAGAGTTGAGGACAGGGCAGAACCCTCCCGCATCCTGCCTGACTGTAGACGTACCTGCTAACCTCCTTATGTTAGCGGCTGGGATAGGTTGTGTGAAAAGCATGTGTAAGCATTGGGCCTGAACTCCCGTGTATCTGAGTTGAATACAGCGATTTCCAAAGTCCTTCTTCATCAGAGTGTAGCTAGGTTCCCACTCGCATGTCCGAGTGGGTAGCAGACATCTGCCTCCCATGCATACCCACTTCTGAGAGTTGAGCTTATGGCCTGTAACCCTACCTCCTGCCTGCAGCTACCTTTCGCTTCCAAAAGGCCTAGGCTCGCTGCTTCACCAAAGTGTTGGGAGAGGTAACTGGAATCTCCCGGCACACAAGACTAGTGCCTCCAAGCTCAATCCAGCGATTTCCCAGTAATTCCTGGGGTAGAATGGTGCTACATACTAAGTTCCATATGTGAGAAGGTAGCTGAACGCCTTGTCCAAAATCATCTTACTGCTGAGAGTTGAGCTCACCCTCAGTCCCTCACAGTTCCACACTGCCTGCAGAGTGAGTTTCCCACGTCTTCACCAGAGACTTTTGCCAGAGGCCTCTGAGACGCAAGTTAACAATGCAGACCTGGACGGTGTCTCCAGGTGCAGTAGAGTGGTAATCTGGGAACCTCCTGTCTCAGAATACTGCTACCTTCACCCTGCCATAAGAATGCAGCTAGTTGACAGCTGGCTTCAAGGCATGCTTCCCTGTGAGAGCTAAGGAGAGGGCAGAACCCTCCCGCATCCTGCTTGACTGTAGAAGGAGCTGCTAACGTCCTCATGTTAGTGGCAGGGAAAGGTTGTGAGAAAAGCATGTGGAATCGTTGTGCCTGAACCCACGTGTATCTGAGTTGAATACAGCGATTTCCAAAGTCCTTCTTCATCAGAGTGTAGCTAGGTTCCCACTCGCATGTCCGAGTGGGTAGCAGACATCTGCCTCCCATGCATACACACTTCTGAGAGTTGAGCTAATGGCTTGTAACCCTACATCCTGCCTGCCGCTACCTTTCGCTTCCAAAAGGCCTAGGCTCGCTGCTTGACGCAAGTGTTGGGAGAGGTAACTGGAATCTCCCGGCACACAAGACGAATGCCTCCAAGCTCAATCAAGCGATTTCCTAGTAATTCCTGGGGTAGACTGGTGCTACATACTAAGTTCCATACGTGAGTAGGTAGTTGAACGCCTTGTCCAAAACATCTTACTTCTGAGAGTTGAAGTCACCCTCAGTCCCTCACAGTTCCACACTGCCTGCAGAGTGAGTTTCGCACGTCTTCACCAGAGACGTTTGCCAGAGGCTTCTGAGACGCAAGTTAACAATGCAGACCTGGAGGGTATCCCCAGGTGCAGTAGAGTGGTAATCTGGGAACCTCCTGTCTCAGAATACTGCTACCTTCACCCTGCCATAAGAATGCAGCTAGTTGACAGCTGGCTTCAAGGCATGCTTCCCTGTGAGAGCTAAGGACAGGGCACAACCCTCCCGCATCCTGCTTGACTGTAGGAGGAGCTGCTAACGTCCTCATGTTAGTGGCAGGGAAAGGTTGTGAGAAAAGCATGTGGAATCGTTGTGCCTGAACCCACGTGTATCTGAGTTGAATACAGCGATTTCCAAAGACCTTCTTCATCAGAGTGTAGCTAGGTTCCCACTCGCATGTCCGAGTGGGTAGCAGACATCTGCCTCCCATGCATACCCACTTCTGAGAGTTGAGCTTATGGCCTGTAACCCTACCTCCTGGCTGCAGCTACCTTTCGCTTCCAAAAGGCCTAGGCTCGCTGCTTCACCAAAGTGTTGGGAGAGGTAACTGGAATCTCCCGGCACACAAGACTAGTGCCTCCAAGCTCAATCCAGCGATTTCCCAGTAATTCCTGGGGTAGACTGGTGCTACATACTAAGTTCCATATGTGAGAAGGTAGCTGAACGCCTTGTCCAAAATCATCTTACTGCTGAGAGTTGAGCTCACCCTCAGTCCCTCACAGTTCCACACTGCCTGCAGAGTGAGTTTCGCACGTCTTCACCAGAGACGTTTGCCAGAGGCTATGAGACGCAAGTTAACAATGCAGACCTGGAGGGTATCTCCAGGTGCAGTAGAGTGGTAATCTGGGAACCTCCTGTCTCAGAATACTGCTACCTTCACCCTGCCATAAGAATGCAGCTAGTTGACAGCTGGCTTCAAGGCATGCTTCCCTGTGAGAGCTAAGGACAGGGCACAACCCTGCCGCATCCTGCTTGACTGTAGAAGGAGCTGCTAACGTCCTCATGTTAGTGGCAGGGAAAGGTTGTGAGAAAAGCATGTGGAATCGTTGTGCCTGAACTCACGTGTATCTGAGTTGAATACAGCGATTTCCAAAGTCCTTCTTCATCAGAGTGTAGCTAGGTTCCCACTCGCATGTCCGAGTGGGTAGCAGACATCTGCCTCCCATGCATACCCACTTCTGAGAGTTGAGCTTATGGCCTGTAACCCTACCTCCTGCCTGCAGCTACCTTTCGTTCCCAAAAGGCCTAGGCTCGCTGCTTCACCGAAGTGTTGGGAGAGGTAACTGGAATCTGCCGGCACACAAGACTAGTGCCTCCAAGCTCAATCCAGCGATTTCCCAGTAATTCCTGGGGTAGACTGGTGCTACATACTAAGTTCCATATGAGAGAATGTAGCTGAA
This sequence comes from Canis lupus baileyi, assembly GCF_048164855.1. Taxonomy (NCBI): domain Eukaryota; kingdom Metazoa; phylum Chordata; class Mammalia; order Carnivora; family Canidae; genus Canis; species Canis lupus. Next base: position 344,705 of record NW_027326426.1, on the reverse strand, counting down.
CGCCTTGTCCAAAGTCATCTTACTTCTGACAGTTGAGCTCACCCTCAGTCCCTCACAGTTCCACACTGCCTGCAGAGTGAGTTTCGCACGTCTTCACCAGAGACGTTTGCCAGAGGCTATGAGACGCAAGTTAACAATGCACACCTGGACGGTATCTCCAGGTGCCGGAGAGTGGCAATCTGGGACCCTCCTTACTCAGAATACTGCTACCTTCACACTGTCATAAGAATGCAGCTAGTTGAGAGCTGGCTTCTAGGCATGCTTCCCTGTGAGAGTTGAGGACAGGGCAGAACCCTCCCGCATCCTGCCTGACTGTAGACGTACCTGCTAACCTCCTTATGTTAGCGGCTGGGATAGGTTGTGTGAAAAGCATGTGTTAGCATTGGGCCTGAACTCCCGTGTATCTGAGTTGAATACAGCGATTTCCAAAGTCCTTCTTCATCAGAGTGTAGCTAGGTTCCCACTCGCATGTCCGAGTGGGTAGCAGACATCTGCCTCCCATGCATACCCACTTCTGAGAGTTGAGCTTATGGCCTGTAACCCTACCTCCTGCCTGCAGCTACCTTTCGCTTCCAAAAGGCCTAGGCTCGCTGCTTCACCAAAGTGTTGGGAGAGGTAACTGGAATCTCCCGGCACACAAGACTAGTGCCTCCAAGCTCAATCCAGCGATTTCCCAGTAATTCCTGGGGTAGACTGGTGCTACATACTAAGTTCCATATGTGAGAAGGTAGCTGAACGCCTTGTCCAAAATCATCTTACTGCTGAGAGTTGAGCTCACCCTCAGTCCCTCACAGTTCCACACTGCCTGCAGAGTGAGTTTCGCACGTCTTCACCAGAGACGTTTGCCAGAGGCTATGAGACACAAGTTAACAATGCAGACCTGGAGGGTATCTCCAGGTGCAGTAGAGTGGTAATCTGGGAACCTCCTGTCTCAGAATACTGCTACCTTCACCCTGCCATAAGAATGCAGCTAGTTGACAGCTGGCTTCAAGGCATGCTTCCCTGTGAGAGCTAAGGACAAGGCAAAACCCTGCCGCATCCTGCTTGACTGTAGAAGGAGCTGCTAACGTCCTCATGTTAGTGGCAGGGAAAGGTTGTGAGAAAAGCATGTGGAATCGTTGTGCCTGAACTCACGTGTATCTGAGTTGAATACAGCGATTTCCAAAGTCCTTCTTCATCAGAGTGTAGCTAGGTTCCCACTCGCATGTCCGAGTGGGTAGCAGACATCTGCCTCCCATGCATACCCACTTCTGAGAGTTGAGCTTATGGCCTGTAACCCTACCTCCTGCCTGCAGCTATCTTTCGTTCCCAAAAGGCCTAGGCTCGCTGCTTCACCGAAGTGTTGGGAGAGGTAACTGTTATCTGCCGGCACACAAGACTAGTGCCTCCAAGCTCAATCCAGCGATTTCCCAGTAATTCCTGGGGTAGACTTGTGCTACATACTAAGTTCCATATGAGAGAAGGTAGCTGAACGCCTTGTCCAAAGTCATCTTACTTCTGACAGTTGAGCTCACCCTCAGTCCCTCACAGTTCCACACTGCCTGCAGAGTGAGTTTCGCACGTCTTCACCAGAGACGTTTGCCAGAGGCTATGAGACGCAAGTTAACAATGCACACCTGGACGGTATCTCCAGGTGCCGGAGAGTGGCAATCTGGGACCCTCCTTACTCAGTATACTGCTACCTTCACACTGTCATAAGAATGCAGCTAGTTGAGAGCTGGCTTCTAGGCATGCTTCCCTGTGAGAGTTGAGGACAGGGCAGAACCCTCCCGCATCCTGCCTGACTGTAGACGTACCTGCTAACCTCCTTATGTTAGCGGCTGGGATAGGTTGTGTGAAAAGCATGTGTAAGCATTGGGCCTGAACTCCCGTGTATCTGAGTTGAATACAGCGATTTCCAAAGTCCTTCTTCATCAGAGTGTAGCTAGGTTCCCACTCGCATGTCCGAGTGGGTAGCAGACATCTGCATCCCATGCATACCCACTTCTGAGAGTTGAGCTTATGGCCTGTAACCCTACCTCCTGCCTGCAGCTACCTTTCGCTTCCAAAAGGCCTAGGCTCGCTGCTTCACCAAAGTGTTGGGAGAGGTAACTGGAATCTCCCGGCACACAAGACTAGTGCCTCCAAGCTCAATCCAGCGATTTCCCAGTAATTCCTGGGGTAGACTGGTGCTACATACTAAGTTCCATATGTGAGAAGGTAGCTGAACGCCTTGTCCAAAATCATCTTACTGCTGAGAGTTGAGCTCACCCTCAGTCCCTCACAGTTCCACACTGCCTGCAGAGTGAGTTTCCCACGTCTTCACCAGAGACTTTTGCCAGAGGCCTCTGAGACGCAAGTTAACAATGCAGACCTGGACGGTGTCTCCAGGTGCAGTAGAGTGGTAATCTGGGAACCTCCTGTCTCAAAATACTGCTACCTTCACCCTGCCATAAGAATGCAGCTAGTTGACAGCTGGCTTCAAGGCATGCTTCCCTGTGAGAGCTAAGGAGAGGGCAGAACCCTCCCGCATCCTGCTTGACTGTAGAAGGAGCTGCTAACGTCCTCATGTTAGTGGCAGGGAAAGGTTGTGAGAAAAGCATGTGGAATCGTTGTGCCTGAACCCACGTGTATCTGAGTTGAATACAGCGATTTCCAAAGTCCTTCTTCATCAGAGTGTAGCTAGGTTCCCACTCGCATGTCCGAGTGGGTAGCAGACATCTGCCTCCCATGCATACACACTTCTGAGAGTTGAGCTCATGGCCTGTAACCCTACATCCTGCCTGCCGCTACCTTTCGCTTCCAAAAGGCCTAGGCTCGCTGCTTCACCAAAGTGTTGGGAGAGGTAACTGGAATCTCCCGGCACACAAGACGAGTGCCTCCAAGCTCAATCAAGCGATTTCCTAGTAATTCCTGGGGTAGACTGGTGCTACATACTAAGTTCCATACGTGAGTAGGTAGTTGAACGCCTTGTCCAAAAACATCTTACTTCTGAGAGTTGAAGTCACCCTCAGTCCCTCACAGTTCCACACTGCCTGCAGAGTGAGTTTCGCACGTCTTCACCAGAGACGTTTGCCAGAGGCTTCTGAGACGCAAGTTAACAATGCAGACCTGGAGGGTATCCCCAGGTGCAGTAGAGTGGTAATCTGGGAACCTCCTGTCTCAGAATACTGCTACCTTCACCCTGCCATAAGAATGCAGCTAGTTGACAGCTGGCTTCAAGGCATGCTTCCCTGTGAGAGCTAAGGACAGGGCACAACCCTCCCGCATCCTGCTTGACTGTAGAAGGAGCTGCTAACGTCCTCATGTTAGTGGCAGGGAAAGGTTTTGAGAAAAGCATGTGGAATCGTTGTGCCTGAACCCACGTGTATCTGAGTTGAATACAGCGATTTCCAAAGTCCTTCTTCATCAGAGTGTAGCTAGGTTCCCACTCGCATGTCCGAGTGGGTAGCAGACATCTGCCTCCCATGCATACCCACTTCTGAGAGTTGAGCTTATGGCCTGTAACCCTACCTCCTGCCTGCAGCTACCTTTCGCTTCCAAAAGGCCTAGGCTCGCTGCTTCACCGAAGTGTTGGGAGAGGTAACTGGAATCTGCCGGCACAAAAGACTAGGGCCTCCAAGCTCAATCCAGCGATTTCCCAGTAATTCCTGGGGTAGACTGGTGCTACATACTAAGTTCCATATGTGAGAAGGTAGCTGAACGCCTTGTCCAAAATCATCTTACTTCTGAGAGTTGAGCTCACCTTCAGTCCCTCACAGTTCCACACTGCCTGCAGAGTGAGTTTCGCACGTCTTCACCAGAGACGTTTGCCAGAGGCTATGAGACGCAAGTTAACAATGCAGACCTGGAGGGTATCTCCAGGTGCAGTAGAGTGGTAATCTGGGAACCTCCTGTCTCAGAATACTGCTACCTTCACCCTGCCATAAGAATGCAGCTAGTTGACAGCTGGCTTCAAGGTATGCTTCCCTGTGAGAGCTAAGGACAGGGCACAACCCTCCCGCATCCTGCTTGACTGTAGAAGGAGCTGCTAACGTCCTCATGTTAGTGGCAGGGAAAGGTTGTGAGAAAAGCATGTGGAATCGTTGTGCCTGAACCCACGTGTATCTGAGTTGAATACAGCGATTTCCAAAGTCCTTCTTCATCAGAGTGTAGCTAGGTTCCCACTCGCATGTCCGAGTGGGTAGCAGACATCTGCCTCCCATGCATACCCAGTTCTGAGAGTTGAGCTTATGGCCTGTAACCCTACCTCCTGCCTGCAGCTACCTTTCGCTTCCAAAAGGCCTAGGCTCGTTGCTTGACGCAAGTGCTGGGAGAGGTAACTGGAATCTCCCGGCACACAAGACTAGTGCCTCCAAGCTCAATCCAGCGATTTCCCAGTAATTCCTGGGGTAGTCTGTTGCTACATACTAAGTTCCATATGTGAGAAGGTAGCTGAACGCCTTGACCAAAATCATCTTACTTCTGAGAGTTGAGCTCACCCTCAGTCCCTCACAGTTCCACACTGCCTGCAGAGTGAGTTTCGCACGTCTTCACCAGAGACGTTTGCCAGAGGCTATGAGACGCAAGTTAACAATGCAGACCTGGAGGGTATCTCCAGGTGCAGTAGAGTGGTAATCTGGGAACCTCCTGTCTCAGAATACTGCTACCTTCACCCTGCCATAAGAATGCAGCTAGTTGACAGCTGGCTTCAAGGTATGCTTCCCTGTGAGAGCTAAGGACAGGGCACAACCCTCCCGCATCCTGCTTGACTGTAGAAGGAGCTGCTAACGTCCTCATGTTAGTGGCAGGGAAAGGTTGTGAGAAAAGCATGTGGAATCGTTGTGCCTGAACCCACGTGTATATGAGTTGATTACAGCGATTTCCAAAGTCCTTCTTCATCAGAGTGTAGCTAGGTTCCCACTCGCATGTCCCAGTGGGTAGCAGACATCTGCCTCCCATGCATACCCACTTCTGAGAGTTGAGCTTATGGCCTGTAACCCTACCTCCTGCCTGCAGCTACCTTTCGCTTCCAAAAGGCCTAGGCTCGCTGCTTGACGCAAGTGTTGGGAGAGGTAACTGGAATCTCACGGCACACAAGACTAGTGCCTCCAAGCTCAATCCAGCGATTTCCCAGTAATTCCTGGGGTAGTCTGTTGCTACATACTAAGATCCATATGTGAGAAGGTAGCTGAACGCCTTGACCAAAATCATCTTACTTCTGAGAGATGAGCTCACCCTCAGTCCCTCACAGTTCCACACTGCCTGCAGAGTGAGTTTCGCACGTCTTCAACAGAGACGTTTTCCAGAGGCTTCTGAGACGCAAGTTAACAATGCAGACCTGGAGGGTATCTCCAGGTGCAGTAGAGTGGTAATCTGGGAACCTCCTGTCTCAGAATACTGCTACCTTCACCCTGCCATAAGAATGCACCTAGTTGACAGCTGGCTTCAAGGCTTGCTTCCCTGTGAGAGCTAAGGACAGGGCACAACCCTCCCGCATCCTGCTTGACTGTAGAAGGAGCTGCTAACGTCCTCATGTTAGTGGCAGGGAAAGGTTGTGAGAAAAGCATGTGGAATCGTTGTGCCTGAACCCACGTGTATCTGAGTTGAATACAGCGATTTCCAAAGTCCTTCTTCATCAGAGTGTAGCTAGGTTCCCACTCGCATGTCCGAGTGGGTAGCAGACATCTGCCTCCCATGCATACCCACTTCTGAGAGTTGAGCTTATGGCCTGTAACCCTACCTCCTGCCTGCAGCTACCTTTCGCTTCCAAAAGGCCTAGGCTCGCTGCTTCACCGAAGTGTTGGGAGAGGTAACTGGGATCTGCCGGCACACAAGACTAGTGCTTCCAAGCTCAATCCAGCGATTTCCCAGTAATTCCTGGGGTAGACTGGTGCTACATACTAAGTTCCATATGTGAGAAGGTAGCTGAACGCCTTGTCCAAAATCATCTTACTGCTGAGAGTTGAGCTAACCCTCAGTCCCTCACAGTTCCACACTGCCTGCAGAGTGAGTTTCGCACGTCTTCACCAGAGACGTTTGCCAGAGGCTATGAGACGCAAGTTAACAATGCAGACCTGGACGGTGTCTCCAGGTGCAGTAGAGTGGTAATCTGGGAACCTCCTGTCTCAGAATACTGCTACCTTCACCCTGCCATAAGAATGCAGCTAGTTGACAGCTGGCTTCAAGGCATGCTTCCCTGTGAGAGCTAAGGACAGGGCACAACCCTCCCGCATCCTGCTTGACTGTAGAAGGAGCTGCTAACGTCCTCATGTTAGTGGCAGGGAAAGGTTGTGAGAAAAGCATGTGGAATCGTTGTGCCTGAACTCACGTGTATCTGAGTTGAATACAGCGATTTCCAAAGTCCTTCTTCATCAGAGTGTAGCTAGGTTCCCACTCGCATGTCCGAGTGGGTAGCAGACATCTGCCTCCCATGCATACCCACTTCTGAGAGTTGAGCTTATGGCCTGTAACCCTACCTCCTGCCTGCAGCTACCTTTCGTTCCCAAAAGGCCTAGGCTCGCTGCTTCACCGAAGTGTTGGGAGAGGTAACTGGAATCTGCCGGCACACAAGACTAGTGCCTCCAAGCTCCATCCAGCGATTTCCCAGTAATTCCTGGGGTAGACTGGTGCTACATACTAAGTTCCATATGAGAGAAGGTAGCTGAACGCCTTGTCCAAAGTCATCTTACTTCTGACAGTTGAGCTCACCCTCAGTCCCTCACAGTTCCACACTGCCTGCAGAGTGAGTTTCGCACGTCTTCACCAGAGACGTTTGCCAGAGGCTATGAGACGCAAGTTAACAATGCAGACCTGGACGGTATCTCCAGGTGCCGGAGAGTGGCAATCTGGGACCCTCCTTACTCAGAATACTGCTACCTTCACACTGTCATAAGAATGCAGCTAGTTGAGAGCTGGCTTCTAGGCATGCTTCCCTGTGAGAGTTGAGGACAGGGCAGAACCCTCCCGCATCCTGCCTGACTGTAGACGTACCTGCTAACCTCCTTATGTTAGCGGCTGGGATAGGTTGTGTGAAAAGCATGTGTAAGCATTGGGCCTGAACTCCCGTGTATCTGAGTTGAATACAGCGATTTCCAAAGTCCTTCTTCATCAGAGTGTAGCTAGGTTCCCACTCGCATGTCCGAGTGGGTAGCAGACATCTGCCTCCCATGCATACCCACTTCTGAGAGTTGAGCTTATGGCCTGTAACCCTACCTCCTGCCTGCAGCTACCTTTCGCTTCCAAAAGGCCTAGGCTCGCTGCTTCACCAAAGTGTTGGGAGAGGTAACTGGAATCTCCCGGCACACAAGACTAGTGCCTCCAAGCTCAATCCAGCGATTTCCCAGTAATTCCTGGGGTAGAATGGTGCTACATACTAAGTTCCATATGTGAGAAGGTAGCTGAACGCCTTGTCCAAAATCATCTTACTGCTGAGAGTTGAGCTCACCCTCAGTCCCTCACAGTTCCACACTGCCTGCAGAGTGAGTTTCCCACGTCTTCACCAGAGACTTTTGCCAGAGGCCTCTGAGACGCAAGTTAACAATGCAGACCTGGACGGTGTCTCCAGGTGCAGTAGAGTGGTAATCTGGGAACCTCCTGTCTCAGAATACTGCTACCTTCACCCTGCCATAAGAATGCAGCTAGTTGACAGCTGGCTTCAAGGCATGCTTCCCTGTGAGAGCTAAGGAGAGGGCAGAACCCTCCCGCATCCTGCTTGACTGTAGAAGGAGCTGCTAACGTCCTCATGTTAGTGGCAGGGAAAGGTTGTGAGAAAAGCATGTGGAATCGTTGTGCCTGAACCCACGTGTATCTGAGTTGAATACAGCGATTTCCAAAGTCCTTCTTCATCAGAGTGTAGCTAGGTTCCCACTCGCATGTCCGAGTGGGTAGCAGACATCTGCCTCCCATGCATACACACTTCTGAGAGTTGAGCTAATGGCTTGTAACCCTACATCCTGCCTGCCGCTACCTTTCGCTTCCAAAAGGCCTAGGCTCGCTGCTTGACGCAAGTGTTGGGAGAGGTAACTGGAATCTCCCGGCACACAAGACGAATGCCTCCAAGCTCAATCAAGCGATTTCCTAGTAATTCCTGGGGTAGACTGGTGCTACATACTAAGTTCCATACGTGAGTAGGTAGTTGAACGCCTTGTCCAAAAACATCTTACTTCTGAGAGTTGAAGTCACCCTCAGTCCCTCACAGTTCCACACTGCCTGCAGAGTGAGTTTCGCACGTCTTCACCAGAGACGTTTGCCAGAGGCTTCTGAGACGCAAGTTAACAATGCAGACCTGGAGGGTATCCCCAGGTGCAGTAGAGTGGTAATCTGGGAACCTCCTGTCTCAGAATACTGCTACCTTCACCCTGCCATAAGAATGCAGCTAGTTGACAGCTGGCTTCAAGGCATGCTTCCCTGTGAGAGCTAAGGACAGGGCACAACCCTCCCGCATCCTGCTTGACTGTAGGAGGAGCTGCTAACGTCCTCATGTTAGTGGCAGGGAAAGGTTGTGAGAAAAGCATGTGGAATCGTTGTGCCTGAACCCACGTGTATCTGAGTTGAATACAGCGATTTCCAAAGACCTTCTTCATCAGAGTGTAGCTAGGTTCCCACTCGCATGTCCGAGTGGGTAGCAGACATCTGCCTCCCATGCATACCCACTTCTGAGAGTTGAGCTTATGGCCTGTAACCCTACCTCCTGGCTGCAGCTACCTTTCGCTTCCAAAAGGCCTAGGCTCGCTGCTTCACCAAAGTGTTGGGAGAGGTAACTGGAATCTCCCGGCACACAAGACTAGTGCCTCCAAGCTCAATCCAGCGATTTCCCAGTAATTCCTGGGGTAGACTGGTGCTACATACTAAGTTCCATATGTGAGAAGGTAGCTGAACGCCTTGTCCAAAATCATCTTACTGCTGAGAGTTGAGCTCACCCTCAGTCCCTCACAGTTCCACACTGCCTGCAGAGTGAGTTTCGCACGTCTTCACCAGAGACGTTTGCCAGAGGCTATGAGACGCAAGTTAACAATGCAGACCTGGAGGGTATCTCCAGGTGCAGTAGAGTGGTAATCTGGGAACCTCCTGTCTCAGAATACTGCTACCTTCACCCTGCCATAAGAATGCAGCTAGTTGACAGCTGGCTTCAAGGCATGCTTCCCTGTGAGAGCTAAGGACAGGGCACAACCCTGCCGCATCCTGCTTGACTGTAGAAGGAGCTGCTAACGTCCTCATGTTAGTGGCAGGGAAAGGTTGTGAGAAAAGCATGTGGAATCGTTGTGCCTGAACTCACGTGTATCTGAGTTGAATACAGCGATTTCCAAAGTCCTTCTTCATCAGAGTGTAGCTAGGTTCCCACTCGCATGTCCGAGTGGGTAGCAGACATCTGCCTCCCATGCATACCCACTTCTGAGAGTTGAGCTTATGGCCTGTAACCCTACCTCCTGCCTGCAGCTACCTTTCGTTCCCAAAAGGCCTAGGCTCGCTGCTTCACCGAAGTGTTGGGAGAGGTAACTGGAATCTGCCGGCACACAAGACTAGTGCCTCCAAGCTCAATCCAGCGATTTCCCAGTAATTCCTGGGGTAGACTGGTGCTACATACTAAGTTCCATATGAGAGAATGTAGCTGAACGCCTTGTCCAAAGTCATCTTACTTCTGACAGTTGAGCTCACCCTCAGTCCCTCACAGTTCCACACTGCCTGCAGAGTGAGTTTCGCACGTCTTCACCAGAGACGTTTGCCAGAGGCTATGAGACGCAAGTTAACAATGCACACCTGGACGGTATCTCCAGGTGCCGGAGAGTGGCAATCTGGGACCCTCCTTACTCAGAATACTGCTACCTTCACACTGTCATAAGAATGCAGCTAGTTGAGAGCTGGCTTCTAGGCATGCTTCCCTGTGAGAGTTGAGGACAGGGCAGAACCCTCCCGCATCCTGCCTGACTGTAGACGTACCTGCTAACCTCCTTATGTTAGCGGCTGGGATAGGTTGTGTGAAAAGCATGTGTTAGCATTGGGCCTGAACTCCCGTGTATCTGAGTTGAATACAGCGATTTCCAAAGTCCTTCTTCATCAGAGTGTAGCTAGGTTCCCACTCGCATGTCCGAGTGGGTAGCAGACATCTGCCTCCCATGCATACCCACTTCTGAGTGTTGAGCTTATGGCCTGTAACCCTACCTCCTGCCTGCAGCTACCTTTCGCTTCCAAAAGGCCTAGGCTCGCTGCTTCACCAAAGTGTTGGGAGAGGTAACTGGAATCTCCCGGCACACAAGACTAGTGCCTCCAAGCTCAATCCAGCGATTTCCCAGTAATTCCTGGGGTAGACTGGTGCTACATACTAAGTTCCATATGTGAGAAGGTAGCTGAACGCCTTGTCCAAAATCATCTTACTGCTGAGAGTTGAGCTCACCCTCAGTCCCTCACAGTTCCACACTGCCTGCAGAGTGAGTTTCGCACGTCTTCACCAGAGACGTTTGCCAGAGGCTATGAGACGCAAGTTAACAATGCAGACCTGGAGGGTATCTCCAGGTGCAGTAGAGTGGTAATCTGGGAACCTCCTGTCTCAGAATACTGCTACCTTCACCCTGCCATAAGAATGCAGCTAGTTGACAGCTGGCTTCAAGGCATGCTTCCCTGTGAGAGCTAAGGACAGGGCAATACCCTGCCGCATCCTGCTTGACTGTAGAAGGAGCTGCTAACGTCCTCATGTTAGTGGCAGGGAAAGGTTGTGAGAAAAGCATGTGGAATCGTTGTGCCTGAACTCACGTGTATCTGAGTTGAATACAGCGATTTCCAAAGTCCTTCTTCATCAGAGTGTAGCTAGGTTCCCACTCGCATGTCCGAGTGGGTAGCAGACATCTGCCTCCCATGCATACCCACTTCTGAGAGTTGAGCTTATGGCCTGTAACCCTACCTCCTGCCTGCAGCTATCTTTCGTTCCCAAAAGGCCTAGGCTCGCTGCTTCACCGAAGTGTTGGGAGAGGTAACTGTTATCTGCCGGCACACAAGACTAGTGCCTCCAAGCTCAATCCAGCGATTTCCCAGTAATTCCTGGGGTAGACTTGTGCTACATACTAAGTTCCATATGAGAGAAGGTAGCTGAACGCCTTGTCCAAAGTCATCTTACTTCTGACAGTTGAGCTCACCCTCAGTCCCTCACAGTTCCACACTGCCTGCAGAGTGAGTTTCGCACGTCTTCACCAGAGACGTTTGCCAGAGGCTATGAGACGCAAGTTAACAATGCACACCTGGACGGTATCTCCAGGTGCCGGAGAGTGGCAATCTGGGACCCTCCTTACTCAGTATACTGCTACCTTCACACTGTCATAAGAATGCAGCTAGTTGAGAGCTGGCTTCTAGGCATGCTTCCCTGTGAGAGTTGAGGACAGGGCAGAACCCTCCCGCATCCTGCCTGACTGTAGACGTACCTGCTAACCTCCTTATGTTAGCGGCTGGGATAGGTTGTGTGAAAAGCATGTGTAAGCATTGGGCCTGAACTCCCGTGTATCTGAGTTGAATACAGCGATTTCCAAAGTCCTTCTTCATCAGAGTGTAGCTAGGTTCCCACTCGCATGTCCGAGTGGGTAGCAGACATCTGCATCCCATGCATACCCACTTCTGAGAGTTGAGCTTATGGCCTGTAACCCTACCTCCTGCCTGCAGCTACCTTTCGCTTCCAAAAGGCCTAGGCTCGCTGCTTCACCAAAGTGTTGGGAGAGGTAACTGGAATCTCCCGGCACACAAGACTAGTGCCTCCAAGCTCAATCCAGCGATTTCCCAGTAATTCCTGGGGTAGACTGGTGCTACATACTAAGTTCCATATGTGAGAAGGTAGCTGAACGCCTTGTCCAAAATCATCTTACTGCTGAGAGTTGAGCTCACCCTCAGTCCCTCACAGTTCCACACTGCCTGCAGAGTGAGTTTCCCACGTCTTCACCAGAGACTTTTGCCAGAGGCCTCTGAGACGCAAGTTAACAATGCAGACCTGGACGGTGTCTCCAGGTGCAGTAGAGTGGTAATCTGGGAACCTCCTGTCTCAAAATACTGCTACCTTCACCCTGCCATAAGAATGCAGCTAGTTGACAGCTGGCTTCAAGGCATGCTTCCCTGTGAGAGCTAAGGAGAGGGCAGAACCCTCCCGCATCCTGCTTGACTGTAGAAGGAGCTGCTAACGTCCTCATGTTAGTGGCAGGGAAAGGTTGTGAGAAAAGCATGTGGAATCGTTGTGCCTGAACCCACGTGTATCTGAGTTGAATACAGCGATTTCCAAAGTCCTTCTTCATCAGAGTGTAGCTAGGTTCCCACTCGCATGTCCGAGTGGGTAGCAGACATCTGCCTCCCATGCATACACACTTCTGAGAGTTGAGCTCATGGCCTGTAACCCTACATCCTGCCTGCCGCTACCTTTCGCTTCCAAAAGGCCTAGGCTCGCTGCTTCACCAAAGTGTTGGGAGAGGTAACTGGAATCTCCCGGCACACAAGACGAGTGCCTCCAAGCTCAATCCAGCGATTTCCTAGTAATTCCTGGGGTAGACTGGTGCTACATACTAAGTTCCATACGTGAGTAGGTAGTTGAACGCCTTGTCCAAAAACATCTTACTTCTGAGAGTTGAAGTCACCCTCAGTCCCTCACAGTTCCACACTGCCTGCAGAGTGAGTTTCGCACGTCTTCACCAGAGACGTTTGCCAGAGGCTTCTGAGACGCAAGTTAACAATGCAGACCTGGAGGGTATCCCCAGGTGCAGTAGAGTGGTAATCTGGGAACCTCCTGTCTCAGAATACTGCTACCTTCACCCTGCCATAAGAATGCAGCTAGTTGACAGCTGGCTTCAAGGCATGCTTCCCTGTGAGAGCTAAGGACAGGGCACAACCCTCCCGCATCCTGCTTGACTGTAGAAGGAGCTGCTAACGTCCTCATGTTAGTGGCAGGGAAAGGTTGTGAGAAAAGCATGTGGAATCGTTGTGCCTGAACCCACGTGTATCTGAGTTGAATACAGCGATTTCCAAAGTCCTTCTTCATCAGAGTGTAGCTAGGTTCCCACTCGCATGTCCGAGTGGGTAGCAGACATCTGCCTCCCATGCATACCCACTTCTGAGAGTTGAGCTTATGGCCTGTAACCCTACCTCCTGCCTGCAGCTACCTTTCGCTTCCAAAAGGCCTAGGCTCGCTGCTTCACCGAAGTGTTGGGAGAGGTAACTGGAATCTGCCGGCACAAAAGACTAGGGCCTCCAAGCTCAATCCAGCGATTTCCCAGTAATTCCTGGGGTAGACTGGTGCTACATACTAAGTTCCATATGTGAGAAGGTAGCTGAACGCCTTGTCCAAAATCATCTTACTTCTGAGAGTTGAGCTCACCTTCAGTCCCTCACAGTTCCACACTGCCTGCAGAGTGAGTTTCGCACGTCTTCACCAGAGACGTTTGCCAGAGGCTATGAGACGCAAGTTAACAATGCAGACCTGGAGGGTATCTCCAGGTGCAGTAGAGTGGTAATCTGGGAACCTCCTGTCTCAGAATACTGCTACCTTCACCCTGCCATAAGAATGCAGCTAGTTGACAGCTGGCTTCAAGGTATGCTTCCCTGTGAGAGCTAAGGACAGGGCACAACCCTCCCGCATCCTGCTTGACTGTAGAAGGAGCTGCTAACGTCCTCATGTTAGTGGCAGGGAAAGGTTGTGAGAAAAGCATGTGGAATCGTTGTGCCTGAACCCACGTGTATCTGAGTTGAATACAGCGATTTCCAAAGTCCTTCTTCATCAGAGTGTAGCTAGGTTCCCACTCGCATGTCCGAGTGGGTAGCAGACATCTGCCTCCCATGCATACCCAGTTCTGAGAGTTGAGCTTATGGCCTGTAACCCTACCTCCTGCCTGCAGCTACCTTTCGCTTCCAAAAGGCCTAGGCTCGTTGCTTGACGCAAGTGTTGGGAGAGGTAACTGGAATCTCCCGGCACACAAGACTAGTGCCTCCAAGCTCAATCCAGCGATTTCCCAGTAATTCCTGGGGTAGTCTGTTGCTACATACTAAGTTCCATATGTGAGAAGGTAGCTGAACGCCTTGACCAAAATCATCTTACTTCTGAGAGTTGAGCTCACCCTCAGTCCCTCACAGTTCCACACTGCCTGCAGAGTGAGTTTCGCACGTCTTCACCAGAGACGTTTGCCAGAGGCTATGAGACGCAAGTTAACAATGCAGACCTGGAGGGTATCTCCAGGTGCAGTAGAGTGGTAATCTGGGAACCTCCTGTCTCAGAATACTGCTACCTTCACCCTGCCATAAGAATGCAGCTAGTTGACAGCTGGCTTCAAGGTATGCTTCCCTGTGAGAGCTAAGGACAGGGCACAACCCTCCCGCATCCTGCTTGACTGTAGAAGGAGCTGCTAACGTCCTCATGTTAGTGGCAGGGAAAGGTTGTGAGAAAAGCATGTGGAATCGTTGTGCCTGAACCCACGTGTATATGAGTTGAATACAGCGATTTCCAAAGTCCTTCTTCATCAGAGTGTAGCTAGGTTCCCACTCGCATGTCCCAGTGGGTAGCAGACATCTGCCTCCCATGCATACCCACTTCTGAGAGTTGAGCTTATGGCCTGTAACCCTACCTCCTGCCTGCAGCTACCTTTCGCTTCCAAAAGGCCTAGGCTCGCTGCTTGACGCAAGTGTTGGGAGAGGTAACTGGAATCTCCCGGCACACAAGACTAGTGCCTCCAAGCTCAATCCAGCGATTTCCCAGTAATTCCTGGGGTAGTCTGTTGCTACAAACTAAGATCCATATGTGAGAAGGTAGCTGAACGCCTTGACCAAAATCATCTTACTTCTGAGAGATGAGCTCACCCTCAGTCCCTCACAGTTCCACACTGCCTGCAGAGTGAGTTTCGCACGTCTTCAACAGAGACGTTTTCCAGAGGCTTCTGAGACGCAAGTTAACAATGCAGACCTGGAGGGTATCTCCAGGTGCAGTAGAGTGGTAATCTGGGAACCTCCTGTCTCAGAATACTGCTACCTTCACCCTGCCATAAGAATGCACCTAGTTGACAGCTGGCTTCAAGGCTTGCTTCCCTGTGAGAGCTAAGGACAGGGCACAACCCTCCCGCATCCTGCTTGACTGTAGAAGGAGCTGCTAACGTCCTCATGTTAGTGGCAGGGAAAGGTTGTGAGAAAAGCATGTGGAATCGTTGTGCCTGAACCCACGTGTATCTGAGTTGAATACAGCGATTTCCAAAGTCCTTCTTCATCAGAGTGTAGCTAGGTTCCCACTCGCATGTCCGAGTGGGTAGCAGACATCTGCCTCCCATGCATACCCACTTCTGAGAGTTGAGCTTATGGCCTGTAACCCTACCTCCTGCCTGCAGCTACCTTTCGCTTCCAAAAGGCCTAGGCTCGCTGCTTCACCGAAGTGTTGGGAGAGGTAACTGGGATCTGCCGGCACACAAGACTAGTGCTTCCAAGCTCAATCCAGCGATTTCCCAGTAATTCCTGGGGTAGACTGGTGCTACATACTAAGTTCAATATGTGAGAATGTAGCTGAACGCCTTGTCCAAAATCATCTTTCTTCTGAGAGTTGAGCTCACCCTCAGTCCCTCACAGTTCCACACTGCCTGCTGAGTGAGTTTCGCACGTCTTCATCAGAGACGTTTGCCAGAGGCTATGAGACGCAAGTTAACAATGCAGACCTGGAGGGTATCTCCAGGTGCAGTAGAGTGGTAATCTGGGAACCTCCTGTCTCAGAATACTGCTACCTTCACCCTGCCATAAGAATGCAGCTAGTTGACAGCTGGCTTCAAGGCTTGCTTCCCTGTGAGAGCTAAGGACAGGGCACAACCCTCCCGCATCCTGCTTGACTGTAGAAGGAGCTGCTAACGTCCTCATGTTAGTGGCAGGGAAAGGTTGTGAGAAAAGCATGTGGAATCGTTGTGCCTGAACCCACGTGTATCTGAGTTGAATACAGCGATTTCCAAAGTCCTTCTTCATCAGAGTGTAGCTAGGTTCCCACTCGCATGTCCGAGTGGGTAGCAGACATCTGCCTCCCATGCATACCCACTTCTGAGAGTTGAGCTTATGGCCTGTAACCCTACCTCCTGCCTGCAGCTACCTTTCGCTTCCAAAAGGCCTAGGCTCGCTACTTGACGCAAGTGTTGGGAGAGGTAACTGGAATCTGCCGGCACACAAGACGAGTGCCTCCAAGCTCAATCCAGCGATTTCCCAGTAATTCCTGGGGTAGACTGGTGCTACATACTAAGTTCCATATGTGAGAAGGTAGCTGAACGCCTTGTCCAAAATCATCTTACTTCTGAGAGATGAGCTCACCCTCAGTCCCTCACAGTTCCACACTGCCTGCAGAGTGAGTTTCGCACGTCTTCAACAGAGACGTTTTCCAGAGGCTTCTGAGACGCAAGTTAACAATGCAGACCTGGAGGGTATCTCCAGGTGCAGTAGAGTGGTAATCTGGGAACCTCCTGTCTCAGAATACTGCTACCTTCACCCTGCCATAAGAATGCACCTAGTTGACAGCTGGCTTCAAGGCTTGCTTCCCTGTGAGAGCTAAGGACAGGGCACAACCCTCCCGCATCCTGCTTGACTGTAGAAGGAGCTGCTAACGTCCTCATGTTAGTGGCAGGGAAAGGTTGTGAGAAAAGCATGTGGAATCGTTGTGCCTGAACCCACGTGTATCTGAGTTGAATACAGCGATTTCCAAAGTCCTTCTTCATCAGAGTGTAGCTAGGTTCCCACTCGCATGTCCGAGTGGGTAGCAGACATCTGCCTCCCATGCATACCCACTTCTGAGAGTTGAGCTTATGGCCTGTAACCCTACCTCCTGCCTGCAGCTACCTTTCGCTTCCAAAAGGCCTAGGCTCGCTGCTTCACCGAAGTGTTGGGAGAGGTAACTGGGATCTGCCGGCACACAAGACTAGTGCTTCCAAGCTCAATCCAGCGATTTCCCAGTAATTCCTGGGGTAGACTGGTGCTACATACTAAGTTCAATATGTGAGAATGTAGCTGAACGCCTTGTCCAAAATCATCTTTCTTCTGAGAGTTGAGCTCACCCTCAGTCCCTCACAGTTCCACACTGCCTGCTGAGTGAGTTTCGCACGTCTTCATCAGAGACGTTTGCCAGAGGCTATGAGACGCAAGTTAACAATGCAGACCTGGAGGGTATCTCCAGGTGCAGTAGAGTGGTAATCTGGGAACCTCCTGTCTCAGAATACTGCTACCTTCACCCTGCCATAAGAATGCAGCTAGTTGACAGCTGGCTTCAAGGCTTGCTTCCCTGTGAGAGCTAAGGACAGGGCACAACCCTCCCGCATCCTGCTTGACTGTAGAAGGAGCTGCTAACGTCCTCATGTTAGTGGCAGGGAAAGGTTGTGAGAAAAGCATGTGGAATCGTTGTGCCTGAACCCACGTGTATCTGAGTTGAATACAGCGATTTCCAAAGTCCTTCTTCATCAGAGTGTAGCTAGGTTCCCACTCGCATGTCCGAGTGGGTAGCAGACATCTGCCTCCCATGCATACCCACTTCTGAGAGTTGAGCTTATGGCCTGTAACCCTACCTCCTGCCTGCAGCTACCTTTCGCTTCCAAAAGGCCTAGGCTCGCTACTTGACGCAAGTGTTGGGAGAGGTAACTGGAATCTGCCGGCACACAAGACGAGTGCCTCCAAGCTCAATCCAGCGATTTCCCAGTAATTCCTGGGGTAGACTGGTGCTACATACTAAGTTCCATATGTGAGAAGGTAGCTGAACGCCTTGTCCAAAATCATCTTACTGCTGAGAGTTGAGCTCACCCTCAGTCCCTCACAGTTCCACACTGCCTGCAGAGTGAGTTTCGCACGTCTTCAATAGAGACGTTTGCCAGAGGCTTCTGAGACGCAAGTTAACAATGCAGACCTGGAGGGTATCTCCAGGTGCAGTAGAGTGGTAATCTGGGAACCTCCTGTCTCAGAATACTGCTACCTTCACCCTGGCATAAGAATGCAGCTAGTTGACAGCTGGCTTCAAGGCTTGCTTCCCTGTGAGAGCTAAGGACAGGGCACAACCCTCCCGCATCCTGCTTGACTGTAGAAGGAGCTGCTAACGTCCTCATGTTAGTGGCAGGGAAAGGTTGTGAGAAAAGCATGTGGAATCGTTGTGCCTGAACCCACCTGTATCTGAGTTGAATTCAGCGATTTCCAAATTCCTTCTTCATCAGAGTGTAGCTAGGTTCCCACTCGCATGTCCGAGTGGGTAGCAGACATCTGCCTCCCATGCATACCCACTTCTGAGAGTTGAGCTTATGGCCTGTAACCCTACCTCCTGCCTGCAGCTACCTTTCGCTTCCAAAAGGCCTAGGCTCGCTGCTTCACCGAAGTGTTGGGAGAGGTAACTGGAATCTGCCGGCACACAAGACTAGTGCCTCCAAGCTCAATCCAGCGATTTCCTAGTAATTCCTGGGGTAGACTGGTGCTACATACTAAGTTCCATACGTGAGTAGGTAGTTGATCGCCTTGTCCAAAAACATCTTACTTCTGAGAGTTGAGCTCACCTTCAGTCCCTCACAGTTCCACACTGCCTGCAGAGTGAGTTTCGCACGTCTTCACCAGAGACGTTTGCCAGTGGCTATGAGACGCAAGTTAACAATGCAGACCTGGACGGTGTCTCCAGGTGCAGTAGAGTGGTAATCTGGGAACCTCCTGTCTCAGAATACTGCTACCTTCACCCTGCCATAAGAATGCAGCTAGTTGACAGCTGGCTTCAAGGCATGCTTCCCTGTGAGAGCTAAGGACAGGGCACAACCCTCCCGCATCCTGCTTGACTGTAGAAGGAGCTGCTAACGTCCTCATGTTAGTGGCAGGGAAAGGTTGTGAGAAAAGCATGTGGAATCGTTGTGCCTGAACTCACGTGTATCTGAGTTGAATACAGCGATTTCCAAAGTCCTTCTTCATCAGAGTGTAGCTAGGTTCCCACTCGCATGTCCGAGTGGGTAGCAGACATCTGCCTCCCATGCATACCCACTTCTGAGAGTTGAGCTTATGGCCTGTAACCCTACCTCCTGCCTGCAGCTACCTTTCGTTCCCAAAAGGCCTAGGCTCGCTGCTTCACCGAAGTGTTGGGAGAGGTAACTGGAATCTGCCGGCACACAAGACTAGTGCCTCCAAGCTCCATCCAGCGATTTCCCAGTAATTCCTGGGGTAGACTGGTGCTACATACTAAGTTCCATATGAGAGAAGGTAGCTGAACGCCTTGTCCAAAGTCATCTTACTTCTGACAGTTGAGCTCACCCTCAGTCCCTCACAGTTCCACACTGCCTGCAGAGTGAGTTTCGCACGTCTTCACCAGAGACGTTTGCCAGAGGCTATGAGACGCAAGTTAACAATGCAGACCTGGACGGTATCTCCAGGTGCCGGAGAGTGGCAATCTGGGACCCTCCTTACTCAGAATACTGCTACCTTCACACTGTCATAAGAATGCAGCTAGTTGAGAGCTGGCTTCTAGGCATGCTTCCCTGTCAGAGTTGAGGACAGGGCAGAACCCTCCCGCATCCTGCCTGACTGTAGACGTACCTGCTAACCTCCTTATGTTAGCGGCTGGGATAGGTTGTGTGAAAAGCATGTGTAAGCATTGGGCCTGAACTCCCGTGTATCTGAGTTGAATACAGCGATTTCCAAAGTCCTTCTTCATCAGAGTGTAGCTAGGTTCCCACTCGCATGTCCGAGTGGGTAGCAGACATCTGCCTCCCATGCATACCCACTTCTGAGAGTTGAGCTTATGGCCTGTAACCCTACCTCCTGCCTGCCGCTACCTTTCGCTTCCAAAAGGCCTAGGCTCGCTGCTTGACGCAAGTGTTGGGAGAGGTAACTGGAATCTCCCGGCACACAAGACGAGTGCCTCCAAGCTCAATCAAGCGATTTCCTAGTAATTCCTGGGGTAGACTGGTGCTACATACTAAGTTCCATACGTGAGTAGGTAGTTGAACGCCTTGTCCAAAAACATCTTACTTCTGAGAGTTGAAGTCACCCTCAGTCCCTCACAGTTCCACACTGCCTGCAGAGTGAGTTTCGCACGTCTTCACCAGAGACATTTGCCAGAGGCTTCTGAGACGCAAGTTAACAATGCAGACCTGGAGGGTATCCCCAGGTGCAGTAGAGTGGTAATCTGGGAACCTCCTGTCTCAGAATACTGCTACCTTCACCCTGCCATAAGAATGCAGCTAGTTGACAGCTGGCTTCAAGGCATGCTTCCCTGTGAGAGCTAAGGACAGGGCACAACCCTCCCGCATCCTGCTTGACTGTAGAAGGAGCTGCTAACGTCCTCATGTTAGTGGCAGGGAAAGGTTGTGAGAAAAGCATGTGGAATCGTTGTGCCTGAACCCACGTGTATCTGAGTTGAATACAGCGATTTCCAAAGTCCTTCTTCATCAGAGTGTAGCTAGGTTCCCACTCGCATGTCCGAGTGGGTAGCAGACATCTGCCTCCCATGCATACCCACTTCTGAGAGTTGAGCTTATGGCATGTAACCCTACCTCCTGGCTGCAGCTACCTTTCGCTTCCAAAAGGCCTAGGCTCGCTGCTTGACGCAAGTGTTGGGAGAGGTAACTGGAATCTCCCGGCACACAAGACTAGTGCCTCCAAGCTCAATCCAGCGATTTCCCAGTAATTCCTGGGGTAGACTGGTGCTACATACTAAGTTCCATATGTGAGAAGGTAGCTGAACGCCTTGTCCAAAATCATCTTACTTCTGAGAGTTGAGCTCACCCTCAGTCCCTCACAGTTCCACACTGCCTGCAGAGTGAGTTTTGCACGTCTTCACCAGAGACGTTTGCCAGAGGCTATGAGACGCAAGTTAACAATGCAGACCTGGAGGGTATCTCCAGGTGCAGTAGAGTGGTAATCTGGGAACCTCCTTACTCAGAATACTGCTACCTTCACACTGTCATAAGAATGCAGCTAGTTGAGAGCTGGCTTCTAGGCATGCTTCCCTGTGAGAGCTGAGGACAGGGCAGAACCCTCCCGCATCCTGCCTGACTGTAGACGTACCTGCTAACCTCCTTATGTTAGTGGCCGGGATAGGTTGTGGGAAAACCATGTGTAAGCATTGGGCCTGAACTCCCGTGTATCTGAGTTGAATACAGCGATTTCCAACATCCTTCTTCAATAGGAGTGTAGCTAGGTTCCAACTCCCATGTCCGAGTGGGTAGCAGACATCTGCCTCCCATGCATACACACTTCTGAGAGTTGAGCTCATGGCCTGTAACCCTACATCCTGCCTGCCGCTACCTTTCGCTTCCAAAAGGCCTAGGCTCGCTGCTTGACGCAAGTGTTGGGAGAGGTAACTGGAATCTCCCGGCACACAAGACGAGTGCCTCCAAGCTCAATCAAGCGATTTCCCAGTAATTCCTGGGGTCGACTGGTGCTACATACTAAGTTCCCTACGTGAGTAGGTAGTTGAACGCCTTGTCCAAAAACATCTTACTTCTGAGAGTTGAAGTCACCCTCAGTCCCTCACAGTTCCACACAGCCTGCAGAGTGAGTTTCGCACGTCTTCACCAGAGACGTTTGCCAGAGGCTTCTGAGACGCAAGTTAACAATGCAGACCTGGAGGGTATCTCCAGGTGCAGTAGAGTGGTAATCTGGGAACCTCCTGTCTCAGAATACTGCTACCTTCACCCTGCCATAAGAATGCAGCTAGTTGACAGCTGGCTTCAAGGCATGCTTCCCTGTGAGAGCTAAGGACAGGGCACAACCCTCCCGCATCCTGCTTGACTGTAGAAGGAGCTGCTAACGTCCTCATGTTAGTGGCAGGGAAAGGTTGTGAGAAAAGCATGTGGAATCGTTGTGCCTGAACCCACGTGTATCTGAGTTGAATACAGCGATTTCCAAAGTCCTTCTTCATCAGAGTGTAGCTAGGTTCCCACTCGCATGTCCGAGTGGGTAGCAGACATCTGCCTCCCATGCATACCCACTTCTGAGAGTTGAGCTTATGGCCTGTAACCCTACCTCCTGCCTGCAGCTACCTTTCGCTTCCAAAAGGCCTAGGCTCGCTGCTTCACCGAAGTGTTGGGAGAGGTAACTGGAATCTCCCGGCACACAAGACTAGTGCCTCCAAGCTCAATCCAGCGATTTCCCAATAATTCCTGGGGTAGACTGGTGCTACATACTAAGTTCCATATGTGAGAAGGTAGCTGAACGCCTTGTACAAAATCATCTTACTTCTGAGAGTTGAGCTCACCCTCAGTCCCTCAGAGTTCCACACGGCCTGCTGAGTGAGTTTCGCACGTCTTCACCAGAGACGTTTGCCAGAGGCTATGAGACGCAAGTTAACAATGCAGACCTGGAGGGTATCTCCAGGTGCAGTAGAGTGGTAATCTGGGAACCTCCTGTCTCAGAATACTGCTACCTTCACCCTGCCATAAGAATGCAGCTAGTTGACAGCTGGCTTCAAGGTATGCTTCCCTGTGAGAGCTAAGGACAGGGCACAACCCTCCCACATCCTGCTTGACTGTAGAAGGAGCTGCTAACGTCCTCATGTTAGTGGCAGGGAAAGGTTGTGAGAAAAGCATGTGGAATCGTTGTGCCTGAACCCACGTGTATCTGAGTTGAATACAGCGATTTCCAAAGTCCTTCTTCATCAGAGTGTAGCTAGGTTCCAACTCCCATGTCCGAGTGGGTAGCAGACATCTGCCTCCCATGCATACCCACTTCTGAGAGTTGAGCTTATGGCCTGTAACCCTACCTCCTGCCTGCAGCTACCTTTCGCTTCCAAAAGGCCTAGGCTCGCTGCTTCACCGAAGTGTTGGGAGAGGTAACTGGAATCTCCCGGCACACAAGACTAGTGCCTCCAAGCTCAATCCAGCGATTTCCCAGTAATTCCTGGGGTAGACTGGTGCTACATACTAAGTTCCATATGTGAGAAGGTAGCTGAACGCCTTGTCCAAAATCATCTTACTGCTGAGAGTTGAGCTCACCCTCAGTCCCTCACAGTTCCACACTGCCTGCAGGGTGAGTTTCCCACGTCTTCACCAGAGACTTTTGCCAGAGGCCTCTGAGACGCAAGTTAACAATGCAGACCTGGACGGTATCTCCAGGTGCCGGAGAGTGGTAATCTGGGAACCTCCTTACTCAGAATACTGCTACCTTCACACTGTCATAAGAATGCAGCTAGTTGAGAGCTGGCTTCTAGGCATGCTTCCCTATGAGAGCTGAGGACAGGGCAGAACCCTCCCGCATCCTGCCTGACTGTAGACGTACCTGCTAACCTCCTTATGTTAGTGGCCGGGATAGGTTGTGGGAAAACCATGTGTAAGCATTGGGCCTGAACTCCCGTGTATCTGAGTTGAATACAGCGATTTCCAACATCCTTCTTCAATAGGAGTGTAGCTAGGTTCCAACTCCCATGTCCGAGTGGGTAGCAGACATCTGCCTCCCATGCATACACAATTCTGAGAGTTGAGCTCATGGCCTGTAACCCTACATCCTGCCTGCCGCTACCTTTCGCTTCCAAAAGGCCTAGGCTCGCTGCTTGACGCAAGTGTTGGAGAGGTAACTGGAATCTCCCGGCACACAAGACGAGTGCCTCCAAGCTCAATCAAGCGATTTCCCAGTAATTCCTGGGGTAGACTGGTGCTACATACTAAGTTCCATATGTGAGAAGGTAGCTGAACGCCTTGTCCAAAATCATCTTACTTCTGAGAGTTGAGCTCACCCTCAGTCCCTCACAGTTCCACACTGCCTGCAGAGTGAGTTTCGCACGTCTTCAACAGAGACGTTTGCCAGAGGCTTCTGAGACGCAAGTTAACAATGCAGACCTGGAGGGTATCTCCAGGTGCAGTAGAGTGGTAATCTGGGAACCTCCTGTCTCAGAATACTGCTACCTTCACCCTGCCATAAGAATGCAGCTAGTTGACAGCTGGCTTCAAGGCTTGCTTCCCTGTGAGAGCTAAGGACAGGGCACAACCCTCCCGCATCCTGCTTGACGGTAGAAGGAGCTGCTAACGTCCTCATGTTAGTGGCAGGGAAAGGTTGTGAGAAAAGCATGTGGAATCGTTGTGCCTGAACCCACGTGTATCTGAGTTGAATACAGCGATTTCCAAAGTCCTTCTTCATCAGAGTGCAGCTAGGTTCCCACTCGCATGTCCGAGTGGGTAGCAGACATCTGCCTCCCATGCATACCCACTTCTGAGAGTTGAGCTTATGGCCTGTAACCCTACCTCCTGCCTGCAGCTACCTTTCGCTTCCAAAAGGCCTAGGCTCGCTGCTTCACCGAAGTGTTGGGAGAGGTAACTGGAATCTCCCGGCACACAAGACTAGTGCCTCCAAGCTCAATCCAGCGATTTCCCAGTAATTCCTGGGGTAGACTGGTGCTACATACTAAGTTCCATATGTGAGAAGGTAGCTGAACGCCTTGTCCAAAATCATCTTACTGCTGAGAGTTGAGCTCACCCTCAGTCCCTCACAGTTCCACACTGCCTGCAGGGTGAGTTTCCCACGTCTTCACCAGACACTTTTGCCAGAGGCCTCTGAGACGCAAGTTAACAATGCAGACCTGGACGGTATCTCCAGGTGCCGGAGAGTGGTAATCTGGGAACCTCCTTACTCAGAATACTGCTACCTTCACACTGTCATAAGAATGCAGCTAGTTGAGAGCTGGCTTCTAGGCATGCTTCCCTGTGAGAGCTGAGGACAGGGCAGAACCCTCCCGCATCCTGCCTGACTGTAGACGTACCTGCTAACCTCCTTATGTTAGTGGCCGGGATAGGTTGTGGGAAAACCATGTGTAAGCATTGGGCCTGAACTCCCGTGTATCTGAGTTGAATACAGCGATTTCCAACATCCTTCTTCAATAGGAGTGTAGCTAGGTTCCAACTCCCATGTCCGAGTGGGTAGCAGACATCTGCCTCCCATGCATACACACTTCTGAGAGTTGAGCTCATGGCCTGTAACCCTACATCCTGCCTGCCGCTACCTTTCGCTTCCAAAAGGCCTAGGCTCGCTGCTTGACGCAAGTGTTGGGAGAGGTAACTGGAATCTCCCGGCACACAAGACGAGTGCCTCCAAGCTCAATCAAGCGATTTCCCAGTAATTCCTGGGGTCGACTGGTGCTACATACTAAGTTCCCTACGTGAGTAGGTAGTTGAACGCCTTGTCCAAAAACATCTTACTTCTGAGAGTTGAAGTCACCCTCAGTCCCTCACAGTTCCACACAGCCTGCAGAGTGAGTTTCGCACGTCTTCACCAGAGACGTTTGCCAGAGGCTTCTGAGACGCAAGTTAACAATGCAGACCTGGAGGGTATCTCCAGGTGCAGTAGAGTGGTAATCTGGGAACCTCCTGTCTCAGAATACTGCTACCTTCACCCTGCCATAAGAATGCAGCTAGTTGACAGCTGGCTTCAAGGCATGCTTCCCTGTGAGAGCTAAGGACAGGGCACAACCCTCCCGCATCCTGCTTGACTGTAGAAGGAGCTGCTAACGTCCTCATGTTAGTGGCAGGGAAAGGTTGTGAGAAAAGCATGTGGAATCGTTGTGCCTGAACCCACGTGTATCTGAGTTGAATACAGCGATTTCCAAAGTCCTTCTTCATCAGAGTGTAGCTAGGTTCCCACTCGCATGTCCGAGTGGGTAGCAGACATCTGCCTCCCATGCATACCCACTTCTGAGAGTTGAGCTTATGGCCTGTAACCCTACCTCCTGCCTGCAGCTACCTTTCGCTTCCAAAAGGCCTAGGCTCGCTGCTTCACCGAAGTGTTGGGAGAGGTAACTGGAATCTCCCGGCACACAAGACTAGTGCCTCCAAGCTCAATCCAGCGATTTCCCAGTAATTCCTGGGGTAGACTGGTGCTACATACTAAGTTCCATATGTGAGAAGGTAGCTGAACGCCTTGTCCAAAATCATCTTACTGCTGAGAGTTGAGCTCACCCTCAGTCCCTCACAGTTCCACACTGCCTGCAGGGTGAGTTTCCCACGTCTTCACCAGAGACTTTTGCCAGAGGCCTCTGAGACGCAAGTTAACAATGCAGACCTGGACGGTATCTCCAGGTGCCGGAGAGTGGTAATCTGGGAACCTCCTTACTCAGAATACTGCTACCTTCACACTGTCATAAGAATGCAGCTAGTTGAGAGCTGGCTTCTAGGCATGCTTCCCTATGAGAGCTGAGGACAGGGCAGAACCCTCCCGCATCCTGCCTGACTGTAGACGTACCTGCTAACCTCCTTATGTTAGTGGCCGGGATAGGTTGTGGGAAAACCATGTGTAAGCATTGGGCCTGAACTCCCGTGTATCTGAGTTGAATACAGCGATTTCCAACATCCTTCTTCAATAGGAGTGTAGCTAGGTTCCAACTCCCAAGTCCGAGTGGGTAGCAGACATCTGCCTCCCATGCATACACAATTCTGAGAGTTGAGCTCATGGCCTGTAACCCTACATCCTGCCTGCCGCTACCTTTCGCTTCCAAAAGGCCTAGGCTCGCTGCTTGACGCAAGTGTTGGAGAGGTAACTGGAATCTCCCGGCACACAAGACGAGTGCCTCCAAGCTCAATCAAGCGATTTCCCAGTAATTCCTGGGGTAGACTGGTGCTACATACTAAGTTCCATATGTGAGAAGGTAGCTGAACGCCTTGTCCAAAATCATCTTACTTCTGAGAGTTGAGCTCACCCTCAGTCCCTCACAGTTCCACACTGCCTGCAGAGTGAGTTTCGCACGTCTTCAACAGAGACGTTTGCCAGAGGCTTCTGAGACGCAAGTTAACAATGCAGACCTGGAGGGTATCTCCAGGTGCAGTAGAGTGGTAATCTGGGAACCTCCTGTCTCAGAATACTGCTACCTTCACCCTGCCATAAGAATGCAGCTAGTTGACAGCTGGCTTCAAGGCTTGCTTCCCTGTGAGAGCTAAGGACAGGGCACAACCCTCCCGCATCCTGCTTGACGGTAGAAGGAGCTGCTAACGTCCTCATGTTAGTGGCAGGGAAAGGTTGTGAGAAAAGCATGTGGAATCGTTGTGCCTGAACCCACGTGTATCTGAGTTGAATACAGCGATTTCCAAAGTCCTTCTTCATCAGAGTGCAGCTAGGTTCCCACTCGCATGTCCGAGTGGGTAGCAGACATCTGCCTCCCATGCATACCCACTTCTGAGAGTTGAGCTTATGGCCTGTAACCCTACCTCCTGCCTGCAGCTACCTTTCGCTTCCAAAAGGCCTAGGCTCGCTGCTTCACCGAAGTGTTGGGAGAGGTAACTGGAATCTCCCGGCACACAAGACTAGTGCCTCCAAGCTCAATCCAGCGATTTCCCAGTAATTCCTGGGGTAGACTGGTGCTACATACTAAGTTCCATATGTGAGAAGGTAGCTGAACGCCTTGTCCAAAATCATCTTACTGCTGAGAGTTGAGCTCACCCTCAGTCCCTCACAGTTCCACACTGCCTGCAGGGTGAGTTTCCCACGTCTTCACCAGACACTTTTGCCAGAGGCCTCTGAGACGCAAGTTAACAATGCAGACCTGGACGGTATCTCCAGGTGCCGGAGAGTGGTAATCTGGGAACCTCCTTACTCAGAATACTGCTACCTTCACACTGTCATAAGAATGCAGCTAGTTGAGAGCTGGCTTCTAGGCATGCTTCCCTGTGAGAGCTGAGGACAGGGCAGAACCCTCCCGCATCCTGCCTGACTGTAGACGTACCTGCTAACCTCCTTATGTTAGTGGCCGGGATAGGTTGTGGGAAAACCATGTGTAAGCATTGGGCCTGAACTCCCGTGTATCTGAGTTGAATACAGCGATTTCCAACATCCTTCTTCAATAGGAGTGTAGCTAGGTTCCAACTCCCATGTCCGAGTGGGTAGCAGACATCTGCCTCCCATGCATACACACTTCTGAGAGTTGAGCTCATGGCCTGTAACCCTACATCCTGCCTGCCGCTACCTTTCGCTTCCAAAAGGCCTAGGCTCGCTGCTTGACGCAAGTGTTGGGAGAGGTAACTGGAATCTCCCGGCACACAAGACGAGTGCCTCCAAGCTCAATCAAGCGATTTCCCAGTAATTCCTGGGGTCGACTGGTGCTACATACTAAGTTCCCTACGTGAGTAGGTAGTTGAACGCCTTGTCCAAAAACATCTTACTTCTGAGAGTTGAAGTCACCCTCAGTCCCTCACAGTTCCACACAGCCTGCAGAGTGAGTTTCGCACGTCTTCACCAGAGACGTTTGCCAGAGGCTTCTGAGACGCAAGTTAACAATGCAGACCTGGAGGGTATCTCCAGGTGCAGTAGAGTGGTAATCTGGGAACCTCCTGTCTCAGAATACTGCTACCTTCACCCTGCCATAAGAATGCAGCTAGTTGACAGCTGGCTTCAAGGCATGCTTCCCTGTGAGAGCTAAGGACAGGGCACAACCCTCCCGCATCCTGCTTGACTGTAGAAGGAGCTGCTAACGTCCTCATGTTAGTGGCAGGGAAAGGTTGTGAGAAAAGCATGTGGAATCGTTGTGCCTGAACCCACGTGTATCTGAGTTGAATACAGCGATTTCCAAAGTCCTTCTTCATCAGAGTGTAGCTAGGTTCCCACTCGCATGTCCGAGTGGGTAGCAGACATCTGCCTCCCATGCATACCCACTTCTGAGAGTTGAGCTTATGGCCTGTAACCCTACCTCCTGCTTGCCGCTACCTTTCGCTTCCAAAAGGCCTAGGCTCGCTGCTTCACCGAAGTGTTGGGAGAGGTAACTGGAATCTCCCGGCACACAAGACTAGTGCCTCCAAGCTCAATCCAGCGATTTCCCAGTAATTCCTGGGGTAGACTGGTGCTACATACTAAGTTCCATATGTGAGAAGGTAGCTGAACGCCTTGTCCAAAATCATCTTACTGCTGAGAGTTGAGCTCACCCTCAGTCCCTCACAGTTCCACACTGCCTGCAGGGTGAGTTTCCCACGTCTTCACCAGACACTTTTGCCAGAGGCCTCTGAGACGCAAGTTAACAATGCAGACCTGGACGGTATCTCCAGGTGCCGGAGAGTGGTAATCTGGGAACCTCCTTACTCAGAATACTGCTACCTTCACACTGTCATAAGAATGCAGCTAGTTGAGAGCTGGCTTCTAGGCATGCTTCCCTGTGAGAGCTGAGGACAGGGCAGAACCCTCCCGCATCCTGCCTGACTGTAGACGTACCTGCTAACCTCCTTATGTTAGTGGCCGGGATAGGTTGTGGGAAAACCATGTGTAAGCATTGGGCCTGAACTCCCGTGTATCTGAGTTGAATACAGCGATTTCCAACATCCTTCTTCAATAGGAGTGTAGCTAGGTTCCAACTCCCATTTCCGAGTGGGTAGCAGACATCTGCCTCCCATGCATACACACTTCTGAGAGTTGAGCTCATGACCTGTAACCCTACATCCTGCCTGCCGCTACCTTTCGCTTCCAAAAGGCCTAGGCTCGCTGCTTGACGCAAGTGTTGGAGAGGTAACTGGAATCTCCCGGCACACAAGACGAGTGCCTCCAAGCTCAATCAAGCGATTTCCCAGTAATTCCTGGGGTAGACTGGTGCTACATACTAAGTTCCATACGTGAGTAGGTAGTTGAACGCCTTGTCCAAAAACATCTTACTTCTGAGAGTTGAAGTCACCCTCAGTCCCTCACAGTTCCACACTGCCTGCAGAGTGAGTTTCGCACGTCTTCACCAGAGACGTTTGCCAGAGGCTTCTGAGACGCAAGTTAACAATGCAGACCTGGAGGGTATCTCCAGGTGCAGTAGAGTGGTAATCTGGGAACCTCCTGTCTCAGAATACTGCTACCTTCACCCTGCCATAAGAATGCAGCTAGTTGACAGCTGGCTTCAAGGCATGCTTCCCTGTGAGAGCTAAGGACAGGGCACAACCCTCCCGCATCCTGCTTGACTGTAGAAGGAGCTGCTAACGTCCTCATGTTAGTGGCAGGGAAAGGTTGTGAGAAAAGCATGTGGAATCGTTGTGCCTGAACCCACGTGTATCTGAGTTGAATACAGCGATTTCCAAAGTCCTTCTTCATCAGAGTGTAGCTAGGTTCCCACTCGCATGTCCGAGTGGGTAGCAGACATCTGCCTCCCATGCATACCCACTTCTGAGAGTTGAGCTTATGGCCTGTAACCCTACCTCCTGCCTGCAGCTACCTTTCGCTTCCAAAAGGCCTAGGCTCGCTGCTTGACGCAAGTGTTGGGAGAGGTAACTGGAATCTCCCGGCACACAAGACTAGTGCCTCCAAGCTCAATCCAGCGATTTCCCAGTAATTCCTGGGGTAGACTGGTGCTACATACTAAGTTCCATATGTGAGAAGGTAGCTGAACGCCTTGTCCAAAATCATCTTACTTCTGAGAGTTGAGCTCACCCTCAGTCCCTCACAGTTCCACACTGCCTGCAGAGTGAGTTTCGCACGTCTTCAACAGAGACGTTTGCCAGAGGCTTCTGAGACGCAAGTTAACAATGCAGACCTGGAGGGTATCTCCAGGTGCAGTAGAGTGGTAATCTGGGAACCTCCTGTCTCAGAATACTGCTACCTTCACCCTGCCATAAGAATGCAGCTAGTTGACAGCTGGCTTCAAGGCTTGC
This sequence comes from Canis lupus baileyi, assembly GCF_048164855.1. Classification (NCBI taxonomy): domain Eukaryota; kingdom Metazoa; phylum Chordata; class Mammalia; order Carnivora; family Canidae; genus Canis; species Canis lupus. The sequence goes on along the minus strand of NW_027326426.1, from coordinate 314,241 downwards.
TTCCCTGTGAGAGCTAAGGACAGGGCACAACCCTCCCGCATCATGCTTGACTTTAGAAGGAGCTGCTAACGTCCTCATGTTAGTGGCAGGGAAAGGTTGTGAGAAAAGCATGTGGAATCGTTGTGCCTGAACCCACGTGTATCTGAGTTGAATACAGCGATTTCCAAAGTCCTTCTTCATCAGAGTGTAGCTAGGTTCCCACTCGCATGTCCGAGTGGGTAGCAGACATCTGCCTCCCATGCATACCCACTTCTGAGAGTTGAGCTTATGGCCTGTAACCCTACCTCCTGCCTGCAGCTACCTTTCGCTTCCAAAAGGCCTAGGCTCGCTGCTTCACCGAAGTGTTGGGAGAGGTAACTGGAATCTCCCGGCACACAAGACTAGTGCCTCCAAGCTCAATCCAGCGATTTCCCAGTAATTCCTGGGGTAGACTGGTGCTACATACTAAGTTCCATATGTGAGAAGGTAGCTGAACGCCTTGTCCAAAATCATCTTACTTCTGAGAGTTGAGCTCACCCTCAGTCCCTCACAGTTCCACACTGCCTGCTGAGTGAGTTTCGCACGTCTTCACCAGAGACGTTTGCCAGAGGCTATGAGACGCAAGTTAACAATGCAGACCTGGAGGGTATCTCCAGGTGCAGTAGAGTGGTAATCTGGGAACCTCCTGTCTCAGAATACTGCTACCTTCACCCTGCCATAAGAATGCAGCTAGTTGACAGCTGGCTTCAAGGTATGCTTCCCTGTGAGAGCTAAGGACAGGGCACAACCCTCCCACATCCTGCTTGACTGTAGAAGGAGCTGCTAACGTCCTCATGTTAGTGGCAGGGAAAGGTTGTGAGAAAAGCATGTGGAATCGTTGTGCCTGAACCCACGTGTATCTGAGTTGAATACAGCGATTTCCAAAGTCCTTCTTCATCAGAGTGCAGCTAGGTTCCCACTCGCATGTCCGAGTGGGTAGCAGACATCTGCCTCCCATGCATACCCACTTCTGAGAGTTGAGCTTATGGCCTGTAACCCTACCTCCTGCCTGCAGCTACCTTTCGCTTCCAAAAGGCCTAGGCTCGCTGCTTCACCGAAGTGTTGGGAGAGGTAACTGGAATCTCCCGGCACACAAGACTAGTGCCTCCAAGCTCAATCCAGCGATTTCCCAGTAATTCCTGGGGTAGACTGGTGCTACATACTAAGTTCCATATGTGAGAAGGTAGCTGAACGCCTTGTCCAAAATCATCTTACTGCTGAGAGTTGAGCTCACCCTCAGTCCCTCACAGTTCCACACTGCCTGCAGGGTGAGTTTCCCACGTCTTCACCAGACACTTTTGCCAGAGGCCTCTGAGACGCAAGTTAACAATGCAGACCTGGACGGTATCTCCAGGTGCCGGAGAGTGGTAATCTGGGAACCTCCTTACTCAGAATACTGCTACCTTCACACTGTCATAAGAATGCAGCTAGTTGAGAGCTGGCTTCTAGGCATGCTTCCCTGTGAGAGCTGAGGACAGGGCAGAACCCTCCCGCATCCTGCCTGACTGTAGACGTACCTGCTAACCTCCTTATGTTAGTGGCCGGGATAGGTTGTGGGAAAACCATGTGTAAGCATTGGGCCTGAACTCCCGTGTATCTGAGTTGAATACAGCGATTTCCAACATCCTTCTTCAATAGGAGTGTAGCTAGGTTCCAACTCCCATTTCCGAGTGGGTAGCAGACATCTGCCTCCCATGCATACACACTTCTGAGAGTTGAGCTCATGGCCTGTAACCCTACATCCTGCCTGCCGCTACCTTTCGCTTCCAAAAGGCCTAGGCTCGCTGCTTGACGCAAGTGTTGGAGAGGTAACTGGAATCTCCCGGCACACAAGACGAGTGCCTCCAAGCTCAATCAAGCGATTTCCCAGTAATTCCTGGGGTAGACTGGTGCTACATACTAAGTTCCATACGTGAGTAGGTAGTTGAACGCCTTGTCCAAAAACATCTTACTTCTGAGAGTTGAAGTCACCCTCAGTCCCTCACAGTTCCACACTGCCTGCAGAGTGAGTTTCGCACGTCTTCACCAGAGACGTTTGCCAGAGGCTTCTGAGACGCAAGTTAACAATGCAGACCTGGAGGGTATCTCCAGGTGCAGTAGAGTGGTAATCTGGGAACCTCCTGTCTCAGAATACTGCTACCTTCACCCTGCCATAAGAATGCAGCTAGTTGACAGCTGGCTTCAAGGCATGCTTCCCTGTGAGAGCTAAGGACAGGGCACAACCCTCCCGCATCCTGCTTGACTGTAGAAGGAGCTGCTAACGTCCTCATGTTAGTGGCAGGGAAAGGTTGTGAGAAAAGCATGTGGAATCGTTGTGCCTGAACCCACGTGTATCTGAGTTGAATACAGCGATTTCCAAAGTCCTTCTTCATCAGAGTGTAGCTAGGTTCCCACTCGCATGTCCGAGTGGGTAGCAGACATCTGCCTCCCATGCATACCCACTTCTGAGAGTTGAGCTTATGGCCTGTAACCCTACCTCCTGCCTGCAGCTACCTTTCGCTTCCAAAAGGCCTAGGCTCGCTGCTTCACCGAAGTGTTGGGAGAGGTAACTGGAATCTCCCGGCACACAAGACTAGTGCCTCCAAGCTCAATCCAGCGATTTCCCAGTAATTCCTGGGGTAGACTGGTGCTACATACTAAGTTCCATATGTGAGAAGGTAGCTGAACGCCTTGTCCAAAATCATCTTACTTCTGAGAGTTGAGCTCACCCTCAGTCCCTCACAGTTCCACACTGCCTGCAGGGTGAGTTTCGCACGTCTTCAACAGAGACGTTTGCCAGAGGCTTCTGAGACGCAAGTTAACAATGCAGACCTGGAGGGTATCTCCAGGTGCAGTAGAGTGGTAATCTGGGAACCTCCTGTCTCAGAATACTGCTATCTTCACCCTGCCATAAGAATGCAGCTAGTTGACAGCTGGCTTCAAGGCTTGCTTCCCTGTGAGAGCTAAGGACAGGGCACAACCCTCCCGCATCCTGCTTGACTTTAGAAGGAGCTGCTAACGTCCTCATGTTAGTGGCAGGGAAAGGTTGTGAGAAAAGCATGTGGAATCGTTGTGCCTGAACCCACGTGTATCTGAGTTGAATACAGCGATTTCCAAAGTCCTTCTTCATCAGAGTGTAGCTAGGTTCCCACTCGCATGTCCGAGTGGGTAGCAGACATCTGCCTCCCATGCATACCCACTTCTGAGAGTTGAGCTTATGGCCTGTAACCCTACCTCCTGCCTGCAGCTACCTTTCGCTTCCAAAAGGCCTAGGCTCGCTGCTTCACCGAAGTGTTGGGAGAGGTAACTGGAATCTCCCGGCACACAAGACTAGTGCCTCCAAGCTCAATCCAGCGATTTCCCAGTAATTCCTGGGGTAGACTGGTGCTACATACTAAGTTCCATATGTGAGAAGGTAGCTGAACGCCTTGTCCAAAATCATCTTACTTCTGAGAGTTGAGCTCACCCTCAGTCCCTCACAGTTCCACACTGCCTGCTGAGTGAGTTTCGCACGTCTTCACCAGAGACGTTTGCCAGAGGCTATGAGACGCAAGTTAACAATGCAGACCTGGAGGGTATCTCCAGGTGCAGTAGAGTGGTAATCTGGGAACCTCCTGTCTCAGAATACTGCTACCTTCACCCTGCCATAAGAATGCAGCTAGTTGACAGCTGGCTTCAAGGTATGCTTCCCTGTGAGAGCTAAGGACAGGGCACAACCCTCCCACATCCTGCTTGACTGTAGAAGGAGCTGCTAACGTCCTCATGTTAGTGGCAGGGAAAGGTTGTGAGAAAAGCATGTGGAATCGTTGTGCCTGAACCCACGTGTATCTGAGTTGAATACAGCGATTTCCAAAGTCCTTCTTCATCAGAGTGCAGCTAGGTTCCCACTCGCATGTCCGAGTGGGTAGCAGACATCTGCCTCCCATGCATACCCACTTCTGAGAGTTGAGCTTATGGCCTGTAACCCTACCTCCTGCCTGCAGCTACCTTTCGCTTCCAAAAGGCCTAGGCTCGCTGCTTCACCGAAGTGTTGGGAGAGGTAACTGGAATCTCCCGGCACACAAGACTAGTGCCTCCAAGCTCAATCCAGCGATTTCCCAGTAATTCCTGGGGTAGACTGGTGCTACATACTAAGTTCCATATGTGAGAAGGTAGCTGAACGCCTTGTCCAAAATCATCTTACTGCTGAGAGTTGAGCTCACCCTCAGTCCCTCACAGTTCCACACTGCCTGCAGGGTGAGTTTCCCACGTCTTCACCAGAGACTTTTGCCAGAGGCCTCTGAGACGCAAGTTAACAATGCAGACCTGGACGGTATCTCCAGGTGCCGGAGAGTGGTAATCTGGGAACCTCCTTACTCAGAATACTGCTACCTTCACACTGTCATAAGAATGCAGCTAGTTGAGAGCTGGCTTCTAGGCATGCTTCCCTGTGAGAGCTGAGGACAGGGCAGAACCCTCCCGCATCCTGCCTGACTGTAGACGTACCTGCTAACCTCCTTATGTTAGTGGCCGGGATAGGTTGTGGGAAAACCATGTGTAAGCATTGGGCCTGAACTCCCGTGTATCTGAGTTGAATACAGCGATTTCCAACATCCTTCTTCAATAGGAGTGTAGCTAGGTTCCAACTCCCATTTCCGAGTGGGTAGCAGACATCTGCCTCCCATGCATACACACTTCTGAGAGTTGAGCTCATGGCCTGTAACCCTACATCCTGCCTGCCGCTACCTTTCGCTTCCAAAAGGCCTAGGCTCGCTGCTTGACGCAAGTGTTGGAGAGGTAACTGGAATCTCCCGGCACACAAGACGAGTGCCTCCAAGCTCAATCAAGCGATTTCCCAGTAATTCCTGGGGTAGACTGGTGCTACATACTAAGTTCCATACGTGAGTAGGTAGTTGAACGCCTTGTCCAAAAACATCTTACTTCTGAGAGTTGAAGTCACCCTCAGTCCCTCACAGTTCCACACTGCCTGCAGAGTGAGTTTCACACGTCTTCACCAGAGACGTTTGCCAGAGGCTTCTGAGACGCAAGTTAACAATGCAGACCTGGAGGGTATCTCCAGGTGCAGTAGAGTGGTAATCTGGGAACCTCCTGTCTCAGAATACTGCTACCTTCACCCTGCCATAAGAATGCAGCTAGTTGACAGCTGGCTTCAAGGCATGCTTCCCTGTGAGAGCTAAGGACAGGGCACAACCCTCCCGCATCCTGCTTGACTGTAGAAGGAGCTGCTAACGTCCTCATGTTAGTGGCAGGGAAAGGTTGTGAGAAAAGCATGTGGAATCGTTGTGCCTGAACCCACGTGTATCTGAGTTGAATACAGCGATTTCCAAAGTCCTTCTTCATCAGAGTGTAGCTAGGTTCCCACTCGCATGTCCGAGTGGGTAGCAGACATCTGCCTCCCATGCATACCCACTTCTGAGAGTTGAGCTTATGGCCTGTAACCCTACCTCCTGCCTGCAGCTACCTTTCGCTTCCAAAAGGCCTAGGCTCGCTGCTTCACCGAAGTGTTGGGAGAGGTAACTGGAATCTCCCGGCACACAAGACTAGTGCCTCCAAGCTCAATCCAGCGATTTCCCAGTAATTCCTGGGGTAGACTGGTGCTACATACTAAGTTCCATATGTGAGAAGGTAGCTGAACGCCTTGTCCAAAATCATCTTACTTCTGAGAGTTGAGCTCACCCTCAGTCCCTCACAGTTCCACACTGCCTGCAGAGTGAGTTTCGCACGTCTTCAACAGAGACGTTTGCAGAGGCTTCTGAGACGCAAGTTAACAATGCAGACCTGGAGGGTATCTCCAGGTGCAGTAGAGTGGTAATCTGGGAACCTCCTGTCTCAGAATACTGCTACCTTCACCCTGCCATAAGAATGCAGCTAGTTGACAGCTGGCTTCAAGGCTTGCTTCCCTGTGAGAGCTAAGGACAGGGCACAACCCTCCCGCATCCTGCTTGACTTTAGAAGGAGCTGCTAACGTCCTCATGTTAGTGGCAGGGAAAGGTTGTGAGAAAAGCATGTGGAATCGTTGTGCCTGAACCCACGTGTATCTGAGTTGAATACAGCGATTTCCAAAGTCCTTCTTCATCAGAGTGTAGCTAGGTTCCCACTCGCATGTCCGAGTGGGTAGCAGACATCTGCCTCCCATGCATACCCACTTCTGAGAGTTGAGCTTATGGCCTGTAACCCTACCTCCTGCCTGCAGCTACCTTTCGCTTCCAAAAGGCCTAGGCTCGCTGCTTCACCGAAGTGTTGGGAGAGGTAACTGGAATCTCCCGGCACACAAGACTAGTGCCTCCAAGCTCAATCCAGCGATTTCCCAGTAATTCCTGGGGTAGACTGGTGCTACATACTAAGTTCCATATGTGAGAAGGTAGCTGAACGCCTTGTCCAAAATCATCTTACTTCTGAGAGTTGAGCTCACCCTCAGTCCCTCACAGTTCCACACTGCCTGCTGAGTGAGTTTCGCACGTCTTCACCAGAGACGTTTGCCAGAGGCTATGAGACGCAAGTTAACAATGCAGACCTGGAGGGTATCTCCAGGTGCAGTAGAGTGGTAATCTGGGAACCTCCTGTCTCAGAATACTGCTACCTTCACCCTGCCATAAGAATGCAGCTAGTTGACAGCTGGCTTCAAGGTATGCTTCCCTGTGAGAGCTAAGGACAGGGCACAACCCTCCCACATCCTGCTTGACTGTAGAAGGAGCTGCTAACGTCCTCATGTTAGTGGCAGGGAAAGGTTGTGAGAAAAGCATGTGGAATCGTTGTGCCTGAACCCACGTGTATCTGAGTTGAATACAGCGATTTCCAAAGTCCTTCTTCATCAGAGTGCAGCTAGGTTCCCACTCGCATGTCCGAGTGGGTAGCAGACATCTGCCTCCCATGCATACCCACTTCTGAGAGTTGAGCTTATGGCCTGTAACCCTACCTCCTGCCTGCAGCTACCTTTCGCTTCCAAAAGGCCTAGGCTCGCTGCTTCACCGAAGTGTTGGGAGAGGTAACTGGAATCTCCCGGCACACAAGACTAGTGCCCCCAAGCTCAATCCAGCGATTTCCCAGTAATTCCTGGGGTAGACTGGTGCTACATACTAAGTTCCATATGTGAGAAGGTAGCTGAACGCCTTGTCCAAAATCATCTTACTGCTGAGAGTTGAGCTCACCCTCAGTCCCTCACAATTCCACACTGCCTGCAGGGTGAGTTTCCCACGTCTTCACCAGAGACTTTTGCCAGAGGCCTCTGAGACGCAAGTTAACAATGCAGACCTGGACTGTATCTCCAGGTGCCGGAGAGTGGTAATCTGGGAACCTCCTTACTCAGAATACTGCTACCTTCACACTGTCATAAGAATGCAGCTAGTTGAGAGCTGGCTTCTAGGCATGCTTCCCTGTGAGAGCTGAGGACAGGGCAGAACCCTCCCGCATCCTGCCTGACTGTAGACGTACCTGCTAACCTCCTTATGTTAGTGGCCGGGATAGGTTGTGGGAAAACCATGTGTAAGCATTGGGCCTGAACTCCCGTGTATCTGAGTTGAATACAGCGATTTCCAACATCCTTCTTCAATAGGAGTGTAGCTAGGTTCCAACTCCCATTTCCGAGTGGGTAGCAGACATCTGCCTCCCATGCATACACACTTCTGAGAGTTGAGCTCATGGCCTGTAACCCTACATCCTGCCTGCCGCTACCTTTCGCTTCCAAAAGGCCTAGGCTCGCTGCTTGACGCAAGTGTTGGAGAGGTAACTGGAATCTCCCGGCACACAAGACGAGTGCCTCCAAGCTCAATCAAGCGATTTCCCAGTAATTCCTGGGGTAGACTGGTGCTACATACTAAGTTCCATACGTGAGTAGGTAGTTGAACGCCTTGTCCAAAAACATCTTACTTCTGAGAGTTGAAGTCACCCTCAGTCCCTCACAGTTCCACACTGCCTGCAGAGTGAGTTTCGAAGGTCTTCACCAGAGACGTTTGCCAGAGGCTTCTGAGACGCAAGTTAACAATGCAGACCTGGAGGGTATCTCCAGGTGCAGTAGAGTGGTAATCTGGGAACCTCCTGTCTCAGAATACTGCTACCTTCACCCTGCCATAAGAATGCAGCTAGTTGACAGCTGGCTTCAAGGCATGCTTCCCTGTGAGAGCTAAGGACAGGGCACAACCCTCCCGCATCCTGCTTGACTGTAGAAGGAGCTGCTAACGTCCTCATGTTAGTGGCAGGGAAAGGTTGTGAGAAAAGCATGTGGAATCCTTGTGCCTGAACCCACGTGTATCTGAGTTGAATACAGCGATTTCCAAAGTCCTTCTTCATCAGAGTGTAGCTAGGTTCCCACTCGCATGTCCGAGTGGGTAGCAGACATCTGCCTCCCATGCATACCCACTTCTGAGAGTTGAGCTTATGGCCTGTAACCCTACCTCCTGCCTGCAGCTACCTTTCGCTTCCAAAAGGCCTAGGCTCGCTGGTTCACCGAAGTGTTGGGAGAGGTAACTGGAATCTCCCGGCACACAAGACTAGTGCCTCCAAGCTCAATCCAGCGATTTCCCAGTAATTCCTGGGGTAGACTGGTGCTACATACTAAGTTCCATATGTGAGAATGTAGCTGAACGCCTTGTCCAAAATCATCTTACTTCTGAGAGTTGAGCACACCCTCAGTCCCTCACAGTTCCACACTGCCTGCAGAGTGAGTTTCGCACGTCTTCAACAGAGACGTTTGCCAGAGGCTTCTGAGACGCAAGTTAACAATGCAGACCTGGAGGGTATCTCCAGGTGCAGTAGAGTGGTAATCTGGGAACCTCCTGTCTCAGAATACTGCTACCTTCACCCTGCCATAAGAATGCAGCTAGTTGACAGCTGGCTTCAAGGCTTGCTTCCCTGTGAGAGCTAAGGACAGGGCACAACCCTCCCGCATCCTGCTTGACTTTACAAGGAGCTGCTAACGTCCTCATGTTAGTGGCAGGGAAAGGTTGTGAGAAAAGCATGTGGAATCGTTGTGCCTGAACCCACGTGTATCTGAGTTGAATACAGCGATTTCCAAAGTCCTTCTTCATCAGAGTGTAGCTAGGTTCCCACTCGCATGTCCGAGTGGGTAGCAGACATCTGCCTCCCATGCATACCCACTTCTGAGAGTTGAGCTTATGGCCTGTAACCCTACCTCCTGCCTGCAGCTACCTTTCGCTTCCAAAAGGCCTAGGCTCGCTGCTTCACCGAAGTGTTGGGAGAGGTAACTGGAATCTCCCGGCACACAAGACTAGTGCCTCCAAGCTCAATCCAGCGATTTCCCAGTAATTCCTGGGGTAGACTGGTGCTACATACTAAGTTCCATATGTGAGAAGGTAGCTGAACGCCTTGTCCAAAATCATCTTACTTCTGAGAGTTGAGCTCACCCTCAGTCCCTCACAGTTCCACACTGCCTGCTGAGTGAGTTTCGCACGTCTTCACCAGAGACGTTTGCCAGAGGCTATGAGACGCAAGTTAACAATGCAGACCTGGACGGTATCTCCAGGTGCAGTAGAGTGGTAATCTGGGAACCTCCTGTCTCAGAATACTGCTACCTTCACCCTGCCATAAGAATGCAGCTAGTTGACAGCTGGCTTCAAGGTATGCTTCCCTGTGAGAGCTAAGGACAGGGCACAACCCTCCCACATCCTGCTTGACTGTAGAAGGAGCTGCTAACGTCCTCATGTTAGTGGCAGGGAAAGGTTGTGAGAAAAGCATGTGGAATCGTTGTGCCTGAACCCACGTGTATCTGAGTTGAATACAGCGATTTCCAAAGTCCTTCTTCATCAGAGTGCAGCTAGGTTCCCACTCGCATGTCCGAGTGGGTAGCAGACATCTGCCTCCCATGCATACCCACTTCTGAGAGTTGAGCTTATGGCCTGTAACCCTACCTCCTGCCTGCAGCTAACTTTCGCTTCCAAAAGGCCTAGGCTCGCTGCTTCACCGAAGTGTTGGGAGAGGTAACTGGAATCTCACGGCACACAAGACTAGTGCCTCCCACCTCAATCCAGCGATTTCCCAGTAATTCCTGGGGTAGACTGGTGCTACATACTAAGTTCCATATGTGAGAAGGTAGCTGAACGCCTTGTCCAAAATCATCTTACTGCTGAGAGTTGAGCTCACCCTCAGTCCCTCACAGTTCCACACTGCCTGCAGGGTGAGTTTCCCACGTCTTCACCAGAGACTTTTGCCAGAGGCCTCTGAGACGCAAGTTAACAATGCAGACCTGGAGGGTATCTCCAGGTGCCGGAGAGTGGTAATCTGGGAACCTCCTTACTCAGAATACTGCTACCTTCACACTGTCATAAGAATGCAGCTAGTTGAGAGCTGGCTTCTAGGCATGCTTCCCTGTGAGAGCTGAGGACAGGGCAGAACCCTCCCGCATCCTGCCTGACTGTAGACGTACCTGCTAACCTCCTTATGTTAGTGGCCGGGATAGGTTGTGGGAAAACCATGTGTAAGCATTGGGCCTGAACTCCCGTGTATCTGAGTTGAATACAGCGATTTCCAACATCCTTCTTCAATAGGAGTGTAGCTAGGTTCCAACTCCCATTTCCGAGTGGGTAGCAGACATCTGCCTCCCATGCATACACACTTCTGAGAGTTGAGCTCATGGCCTGTAACCCTACATCCTGCCTGCCGCTACCTTTCGCTTCCAAAAGGCCTAGGCTCGCTGCTTGACGCAAGTGTTGGAGAGGTAACTGGAATCTCCCGGCACACAAGACGAGTGCCTCCAAGCTCAATCAATCGATTTCCCAGTAATTCCTGGGGTAGACTGGTGCTACATACTAAGTTCCATACGTGAGTAGGTAGTTGAACGCCTTGTCCAAAAACATCTTACTTCTGAGAGTTGAAGTCACCCTCAGTCCCTCACAGTTCCACACTGCCTGCAGAGTGAGTTTCACACGTCTTCACCAGAGACGTTTGCCAGAGGCTTCTGAGACGCAAGTTAACAATGCAGACCTGGAGGGTATCTCCAGGTGCAGTAGAGTGGTAATCTGGGAACCTCCTGTCTCAGAATACTGCTACCTTCACCCTGCCATAAGAATGCAGCTAGTTGACAGCTGGCTTCAAGGCATGCTTCCCTGTGAGAGCTAAGGACAGGGCACAACCCTCCCGCATCCTGCTTGACTGTAGAAGGAGCTGCTAACGTCCTCATGTTAGTGGCAGGGAAAGGTTGTGAGAAAAGCATGTGGAATCGTTGTGCCTGAACCCACGTGTATCTGAGTTGAATACAGCGATTTCCAAAGTCCTTCTTCATCAGAGTGTAGCTAGGTTCCCACTCGCATGTCCGAGTGGGTAGCAGACATCTGCCTCCCATGCATACCCACTTCTGAGAGTTGAGCTTATGGCCTGTAACCCTACCTCCTGCCTGCAGCTACCTTTCGCTTCCAAAAGGCCTAGGCTCGCTGCTTGACGCAAGTGTTGGGAGAGGTAACTGGAATCTCCCGGCACACAAGACTAGTGCCTCCAAGCTCAATCCAGCGATTTCCCAGTAATTCCTGGGGTAGACTGGTGCTACATACTAAGTTCCATATGTGAGAAGGTAGCTGAACGCCTTGTCCAAAATCATCTTACTTCTGAGAGTTGAGCTCACCCTCAGTCCCTCACAGTTCCACACTGCCTGCAGAGTGAGTTTCGCACGTCTTCAACAGAGACGTTTGCCAGAGGCTTCTGAGACGCAAGTTAACAATGCAGACCTGGAGGGTATCTCCAGGTGCAGTAGAGTGGTAATCTGGGAACCTCCTGTCTCAGAATACTGCTACCTTCACCCTGCCATAAGAATGCAGCTAGTTGACAGCTGGCTTCAAGGCTTGCTTCCCTGTGAGAGCTAAGGACAGGGCACAACCCTCCCGCATCCTGCTTGACTTTAGAAGGAGCTGCTAACGTCCTCATGTTAGTGGCAGGGAAAGGTTGTGAGAAAAGCATGTGGAATCGTTGTGCCTGAACCCACGTGTATCTGAGTTGAATACAGCGATTTCCAAAGTCCTTCTTCATCAGAGTGTAGCTAGGTTCCCACTCGCATGTCCGAGTGGGTAGCAGACATCTGCCTCCCATGCATACCCACTTCTGAGAGTTGAGCTTATGGCCTGTAACCCTACCTCCTGCCTGCAGCTACCTTTCGCTTCCAAAAGGCCTAGGCTCGCTGCTTCACCGAAGTGTTGGGAGAGGTAACTGGAATCTCCCGGCACACAAGACTAGTGCCTCCAAGCTCAATCCAGCGATTTCCCAGTAATTCCTGGGGTAGACTGGTGCTACATACTAAGATCCATATGTGAGAAGGTAGCTGAACGCCTTGTCCAAAATCATCTTACTTCTGAGAGTTGAGCTCACCCTCAGTCCCTCACAGTTCCACACTGCCTGCTGAGTGAGTTTCGCACGTCTTCACCAGAGACGTTTGCCAGAGGCTATGAGACGCAAGTTAACAATGCAGACCTGGAGGGTATCTCCAGGTGCAGTAGAGTGGTAATCTGGGAACCTCCTGTCTCAGAATACTGCTACCTTCACCCTGCCATAAGAATGCAGCTAGTTGACAGCTGGCTTCAAGGTATGCTTCCCTGTGAGAGCTAAGGACAGGGCACAACCCTCCCACATCCTGCTTGACTGTAGAAGGAGCTGCTAACGTCCTCATGTTAGTGGCAGGGAAAGGTTGTGAGAAAAGCATGTGGAATCGTTGTGCCTGAACCCACGTGTATCTGAGTTGAATACAGCGATTTCCAAAGTCCTTCTTCATCAGAGTGCAGCTAGGTTCCCACTCGCATGTCCGAGTGGGTAGCAGACATCTGCCTCCCATGCATACCCACTTCTGAGAGTTGAGCTTATGGCCTGTAACCCTACCTCCTGCCTGCAGCTACCTTTCGCTTCCAAAAGGCCTAGGCTCGCTGCTTCACCGAAGTGTTGGGAGAAGTAACTGGAATCTCCCGGCACACAAGACTAGTGCCCCCAAGCTCAATCCAGCGATTTCCCAGTAATTCCTGGGGTAGACTGGTGCTACATACTAAGTTCCATATGTGAGAAGGTAGCTGAACGCCTTGTCCAAAATCATCTTACTGCTGAGAGTTGAGCTCACCCTCAGTCCCTCACAATTCCACACTGCCTGCAGGGTGAGTTTCCCACGTCTTCACCAGAGACTTTTGCCAGAGGCCTCTGAGACGCAAGTTAACAATACAGACCTGGACGGTATCTCCAGGTGCCGGAGAGTGGTAATCTGGGAACCTCCTTACTCAGAATACTGCTACCTTCACACTGTCATAAGAATGCAGCTAGTTGAGAGCTGGCTTCTAGGCATGCTTCCCTGTGAGAGCTGAGGACAGGGCAGAACCCTCCCGCATCCTGCCTGACTGTAGACGTACCTGCTAACCTCCTTATGTTAGTGGCCGGGATAGGTTGTGGGAAAACCATGTGTAAGCATTGGGCCTGAACTCCCGTGTATATGAGTTGAATACAGCGATTTCCAACATCCTTCTTCAATAGGAGTGTAGCTAGGTTCCAACTCCCATTTCCGAGTGGGTAGCAGACATCTGCCTCCCATGCATACACACTTCTGAGAGTTGAGCTCATGGCCTGTAACCCTACATCCTGCCTGCCGCTACCTTTCGCTTCCAAAAGGCCTAGGCTCGCTGCTTGACGCAAGTGTTGGAGAGGTAACTGGAATCTCCCGGCACACAAGACGAGTGCCTCCAAGCTCAATCAAGCGATTTCCCAGTAATTCCTGGGGTAGACTGGTGCTACATACTAAGTTCCATACGTGAGTAGGTAGTTGAACGCCTTGTCCAAAAACATCTTACTTCTGAGAGTTGAAGTCACCCTCAGTCCCTCACAGTTCCACACTGCCTGCAGAGTGAGTTTCGCACGTCTTCACCAGAGACGTTTGCCAGAGGCTTCTGAGACGCAAGTTAACAATGCAGACCTGGAGGGTATCTCCAGGTGCAGTAGAGTGGTAATCTGGGAACCTCCTGTCTCAGAATACTGCTACCTTCACCCTGCCATAAGAATGCAGCTAGTTGACAGCTGGCTTCAAGGCATGCTTCCCTGTGAGAGCTAAGGATAGGGCACAACCCTCCCGCATCCTGCTTGACTGTAGAAGGAGCTGCTAACGTCCTCATGTTAGTGGCAGGGAAAGGTTGTGAGAAAAGCATGTGGAATCGTTGTGCCTGAACCCACGTGTATCTGAGTTGAATACAGCGATTTCCAAAGTCCTTCTTCATCAGAGTGTAGCTAGGTTCCCACTCGCATGTCCGAGTGGGTAGCAGACATCTGCCTCCCATGCAT